>NW_026901987.1:4567500-5137500 GCF_033783945.1 Neopsephotus bourkii | reverse complement strand
AGAATAAGGGCAGTGAAACACTTGTCAAAAGTGTACACATCAGTTGCTGGCACCAGCTGGGGCCTTTGGAAGCACTGGAAATGCAGTCCCCTACAAATACTCACAGGTCATTTAGCGTGGCTTCAGATGAAATTCATATGTACTTGTAATATTTTCTTTGTAATATTCAATATTCAAAGACTAAATGTCAAAATATCTAAGTTGGAAGCATTAATGACTTTTAAAAGTGCATAGTGCAGCTGGAAAGAAATGTATTTACTGTATACACTGCGGACATAAATTCTTCAGGTACATATCCTGTCTCAGGTTACCCAGGAACATCTAAAGCAAAAATCTGTCCCAGCCTGAGCAGTGATACGTTCTCTGCTTCCTGAGCCCATCAGTTTTTGGGGAGAGAGGTGCTGGAATCCTGGCTTTATTTGTATTTCAGAACAACCTGAGGCATTGGTTGTGCTAAACTAATGACTGACAGGTGTAGGGGACTTCAGCAGAGAGACTGCCAAGTTGCTTAGGGATCAACCCAGGGAAAACAAGCCCCATAGCTATTACTTTGCACATAGTATATGAAAGGATCCTTTAAACCATTTTGTAGGGACACCTACCTTTAACAGTCATTTTAGTGTCCTTTTACACTGCCACGTGGTGTAATGGACTTCAGTATGGGTAAGAATGTGGCTGTGGTGTTAAAACAAGGGCGAAAGGATGAAAATTATGCCTGTCTTTCATTATTTTACTTCTTATCTCAGTTCTTGGTTCTACTTTCAGGGCTCTTCTAGCATTTTTCCATCTTTACATATAAGCATTGCCTATAAAGAAAAACCACCCATAAGCACCTGTAAAACTCCCACAGGAGCTTGTCTCCTTTGTCAGCCACTCTTTCTCACTTTTCTCCAAGTAAACTGGACTGGAAAGCAGCTGAGTGTCAGAGCCCAGCTGAGGGAGGAGGCTACAGTTCACCACTTTCCATCGAAGTGGAAATTTCAGCTTGCCAGTATGAGACATATTCAGGAACACCCAATTAAAAGCATACCATGGAGTCTGGGTAACAAAAAAGACACAGAGGAGTGCACAGAGAAAGAAGGGAGGAAGATGGAAATGAAAAACTAAGAGGGAAAGGTCCTCATTTTAATCTCTTCCTCATGAACACCACCACATCTTAAGTCGTACCATATAGTCCTTTGGAAACTTTGCATTTACTACTTATTCCAGAGGCTGAATTTTAATTTGGCTTTTAATCAGTTGTCTGCTGAAGAAGCAATGACGAGAGAGAACTAACAGTCACAGCCTGCTCTTCGCTGGCCACAAGCTATGGCAGGTGGCATGTCCTTGAGGAGGGGAGTAATGGCAGGTGCAAGAAGCAGGAGGACCCTGACACTGGCATACTAGCTCTCAAGCAGTCTGGGTATGAAAGAGCCTGGGCAAAGGAAAGATAAATGACATTATTTCCATATGTTGCAATAAGGAAGCTTACACCGTAGTAAATTAAACAATCCACTCAATGTAACAGGGAGTGCTCATAGAAACCTAATCTACTCCAAGTCTTCACCTGGGATGCCACAAATCCCATCATAGTTATTGGGTTTTAAATTTCTGCTGAAGTGTAACAGTCTATTGCACAAAAACACGCAGACATTTCTGTTGTCAAGAATCGGCCTTTCATGGACACAGTGTACTTAAATACTGTGATTTGGCAGCAGTGACAGCTATGAGTGTTTAACACTGAAAACATCAGAACCCCTCCAACCCAAAACGGCTGCCTCTGTATCTTGACTTATTTTAAAGTCACTAATTTTAATGAACACTAATTTTAAAGGTTTAAACAATCTAACAGGTATAAAGAGTAAGTATAAACACAGTAATATCATGCTTACCATTTTAGACATGATTAAAACAGCTGGTATTTGCTGCACAAAGGCAGTGGTATAACTGAGGCAGAAAATCTTAATCCTGTCTATAGGCCTTTAAAGTTTCCACAAGGATGAAGAGTGCTATAAAAATATTTATAAGCCTGTAACTAGCAAAAATGACTTCATTATGATCTCATGTGCTGCCAGAGCACCAATTAAATTGACTTGATAATGTTATGATTAGGCTGTACTTTTCATCAGTTACAAAGCTCTTGATTGAAGAAGAGATTTGCAACATTGAAAAAAATGACCTTGTGATATGGATTTTTATCAATGACTTTTTACCTTGCTGGTTTCCAATTACATGACAAATAAATAATAGTACTTGCAGCTCCTATTATACTTCTGAGGATCCCAAAGTACTCGGCTGATTAATTAGCTTCACAAGAGCTGTGAGAGTTACATACACGTTATCCTGTTGTTATTAACAATTCAGAATTCAAATGTGATATCTTTGCCCCCTTCAAATAAATGGCAAAAATCCTCTTGACTTTAGGGGGGGTAAATTTCACTCAGAGAGTGTAAGCCGTTAGACTAAGGTCACAAAATCTGTCTGCAACAGAACTGGGATATCTCTTCTTTCTCACTGCCACTGCAGTTAAAGCCATAAAGTAACTCAGGTAAAATGTAAACGATTTGAATTACACTTGATTCTGTACTTCCACTGTCAAAAAGTCAGCTTTAAAAGTCATAACATGCCACTACCAACTCTAGGTTTTTTTCTTAAAAAAAGCAAATTCACATAATGCAGAAACATTTGAGTGGTGGAGAAAACACAGCATATATTCGAAAAAGTATTCTTTCAAGTCATTTTCAGTCTATAACATAAATGTTTGAGAACACCTGTATTTCAGTATTTATATGAACACATATATTAAATAAGTGTGTATTTGTATTAAACATGTTTTAATATTTGTTTCAACATGAATTCATAGACGAAAATCAATGCACGGTACAGCAGTGTATTCAACATTCTTCGGGCAAATTCAAAATTACTTAAGCAATTACATCATAATAAAGAATAATTGGGGGGCGGGAGTATTCCTTGATGCTCTAAGTGTGTACTTCATGGTTACACCTCGCTCTTAGCGCTAATTTGATTCTTCGGATGCAGTGCAGGGGACATTCTTCACAGTGCACTCCAACTCCTTTGAAAACTTACAGAAAAGGAGGACAGAGCAACAATTTGGTTTTCAGTTAGGGAACAGAGTAGACAGAAAAAAAGCTTTTTAGAATTAGTTCAAAAGCCATGGCAGCTGGAGCAGTGACAGATGAGCGGTGTTGCTTGTTGTCCATCTGTCCACCAGACAGGATGGTTTCCCACCAGAAGAGAAATGGAACCTGAGCTATGTTTTTATTTTTGGGAAGTATTATTAAAAGACTTATGATAGCAACGTTAGCTTGTTGCTTCTTTCCTCTTTCTTCAAAAGATATTCCAAGCATCTTCCAGTACATGTAAAAAAGACCCTTTCATCGTCGATTGTCAAACATGAACAAAGCAGTGAATCTAGTTTTGGTTCTTCTCTTGCAGTATTAGTGGAAGCAGAGGAGACCAGAAAGGGAAAATGCAGAGAGTGAGAGAGGTGCATCTGTACAGAGAAAGGGAAGGTGACACCTACAGACGTTTATGATCACTTACAGGAGATGTGATACGTGGCAAGAAAAAACATAGAATTGTGATGACCTTCAGTACTGACTGCATGGTAACTGGTGTCAGAAAAATGCTCCCCCTCCAAATATGTTATTACAAAGGCAAGGACTGCTAAAATTACTACACTTAGATGCAATTAATGAAAAGGTGCTAACCAGAGCTGGTTAGTCCACATGGTACAATAAACATTATCTCAGCAGGCTAGCCCAACTGTGACCTCCATGGGGATACTCTTGTTTCTAATGTTATGACAATTTCACAATGAGACCATTCTTTTAAATGATATCTTTACTCTTGCAATGCTTTTTTATTATAATAAATGTACATTAGAACTTTTATCTATTAAGTTATATTATAAACTTACCTCTATTATGAAAGCATGTAATTTCATGTTACCAGGATGCATTTAGTGTGGTAGCAGGAAGAGGGAAAGAAGTTTACAATCAACATTTAATCTGGCTGCCAGCTCAATAACAGCAAAAAAATGAAGCAGGATTTAAGGCTCTAAGCAATGCCAATCTTGTGCCTTTAATGCTTAAAGACAAAGCAAAGCATAAGCCATTTTACAGTTGTATACAAGTGGTTTTATTAGTTTTGACCTATAAATGCCAAATTTCACATAAACCATGGTGTAACATAAAAACTTCTTTCAAGTTACCTTTTGTAGCCAACTTAAAAGTCATGTACAGATCTCTATAGATCTTAGGTAGAAAATGACCCAGAAATTACCGTTAGGCAAAAAAAATCTCTGTATGTTTGGGTGCAGCATTTTCCCAAATCCATGAGCACTGTATTTCAGGGGGTTATGGCACATATCCAGACTATAACAAGCAAAGTAAACTGGTTATGCTTCAAAGGACTATCAGTACAAGCAGTCATACTATTGATAGTGCGATTTGACCATATTCCTGTTTACAGATATGAAAATGAAGACAAATTCTTGGAAGACTCTGTGTTAAAAATTTACAATTCACCTTCAGTAAGTGGAGGTACTTGTATCACAGATATAAAAATAAAAGAAACAAACCCACAGGATTTTCAGAAGTTTTTATTTACCTTTGCAGAGCCAGGAAAAATCCTGAAGATATGCCTGTAGGAAGACATCTTACTACCTCCTGGGATATTAGCAGTAAGATTTATCACCTTCTTCCAAAGACTTCCAGCAAGAAATAGTGTCCAACTGAGTTTGGAGAAAACAGATAAAAGATTTGACCTCCAGTCTCTAGTAACAGCAGTGTACACTGAACTAGATTATCTATCCAGCAGGGTGAATTAGCTTGACCACTAAGTGGATGTGATTAAAATCAGGGATGGACAGTCTTTTCCAGCAGACAATACAAGGAGAGCAAAATAGATCACTACCATTTCACTTGTTTTCTGGCATACCATGATTTGCTTTTGGAAGAATACATTGCAAAGCTGGACACAAATCATAATACCTATTTGTCTGCTAAGGCTCCAAATAATATACGCTTTGTACATGATTATGTTAAAACCAAAACCAACAGCTTGATTTTTTTTTTATTTTTTTATTTTTTTTCCCCTCAAGGAAAGCTTCTATGCTGCAAAACACAGAAGATACTTAAAGAGAAGCAAGTAATTCACATGTGGCATGTATAGCAAACTTCTTTTCCTTTATATTTCTGCACTGAATTTTCTGCACCTTCCCCCTTCATCTACACTCTTCTCCTTTATTGAATGCGAACTCAGAGAAGCTTAAATCAAGTATATAAAGTGTCACCAAGTTCAAGAAGATTTGAAATTAGGTGAAGAAAGTTCACTCAAACTCACAGACTGTTTCTGTCTTCAGCAATTCTGAGAACAAACATAATCTAAATCCATAGGGGAAGAATTTGAAGCAGTCTCTGATACCAGAAATGTAGACTTACACCTTTTCAAATGCAATGGAGTTTAATAAACTTTTCTTAAAATGTCCTTTGACTTCCCATTGGTTGCTAGATGGGATGGGGCAATACAAGCCTCACAAATTATAATTTCAAATACTTTTGATATTGGTAGTCTTGCAATCAATATTTCACTACTATTCAAGACTTGCAGTCAAGATTATGGTTTATAAAAATGCCAGGTTCTGTTAGTTTATAAGAATATTTCTGTACTATTTATTTTCTGCTGATGCTTATAGACCATCACTTCCAAGCATCTACATCCCTGTTATGTGTTTTTCTTTCCAGTAGAAAAATAATTTAAAAAAAAAAGATACCAAAATACACTGATAATCTGTTGTTTACTTCTAATCAGAATCTGGAACAAGGTCTGCATTTTTAAAGCTTCCAAAAATATGCTAAAATGAGGTTTAAATAAGGATCGTATGATGGGTAGCGTTCATTCGATTTTATGCAACTGGTGTTATGCTTACCATTAACATAGCACCATAAAGCACAATAAATAAGTTGAGGCAGCCAAGAATTTAATACGGAAGTAGGTACACATAAATTATAAAGCCTGACAGTTCATACAAATCCAAAGAAAATTCTAACAATTAAGATGTATAAGGTGAGGCTTCATAATCCATCCAAATACTGACATGTATTTTGTCTAATTGATATTCAGATACTGATTAATTTGAAGATAAATCATTTTACATTACAAAGAACATTAATGAAAGCCTCTTAATTTAAAAGATCGTCTCCCTAGAAAAATGCTCAGTGACACTTAACCATGTTGTTATTTCCAGCATGTGAATATACTTGGTGAAATTCCACCATCATTAGTGAAGGTCTGCTTCCCTAGGTATGGAGAACATTATTTTCCTGGCTGTAGCATGAATGGAAGAAAGAACAAACAAATATATGGAAAAGAGACTGAGAAAAATGTAAGAACTGATACAGGAAGTGAAAGGAATGAAGGAGGGGAAAGATGGAAAGGGAAAAGAACATGTGTACAAGACAGTATTAACAGCAAAAAACCCCAACAAAACAGTATGAAGATGAGAATGACTAGAGAGAGGAAAGTGAAATCCAGAAATGGTGGGAAATTATGCTGGCTACAGAAAAAACAAAAGCACTTTGGCCTCATACATCAGTCCAAGTGTGACCTGCTCTTAAGCACAAAAGAAAAATAAAAGCTGGATAAGCCAATGATATTTAAAAAATCTGTAGGTAGTTTTCTAGGGATATAAGCTGTGTTTGTGAAGAAAAAAATAGATTTCATAAGTAAATATATGCCTATGTGCAAGCACAAACTTACTGAACCCCTAGCTCTGGGATTTCAGGTGCAAAATCAGCTACCAAAGGTAAAGGAACTGAAGTTTATTTTAGCCTCAAAATTCTCTGCTGCCAAAGAAGCAGAACTTAAGTAGTTCATACGGTGAATTTTGCAGCCTGAATCGAGCACGTACAGCATTATTATATAAAATCGATATAGAAATGTCATCTGCAAAATCCCTGCCTGCCCTGCCTACCCCTACACCAGAACGTGTATGTGATAACAAAACAAACTGCAGCTGACTCATGCTGTTTCTGCAAGGGGAAGTATTTTGATATCCAAACCTTTTCTTTCGCCCTTTTTTTCTTGTTGTTGTTGTTGTTCGCAATGCAAGCAGAAGAGAGAATTCCTTCTGTTTTATCAAATGGTTCATTAACAACCAGTTTTGATGAGATCCTAATGACATTACCCCAGCTGCCACCAGCCTCACCTCGTTTCAGGCTGAAGGCAATAACAGAGTCACCAAAGTCAGGAGTTTCATCGTGGTCACTGTCAGCATATGTACACTGGCTGCAGTGAACAGAAACTTCAGTCTGTGTTACACTGGTAGGAGAAGAGACAAAGCGGGAAATCCTGATGGTCAGAAGTTCAATAAAAGATAACTCCTGAATTCTTGAGCTTGTTGTCGCTAGATTTTACTTACCATAAGAGAAATAAATGCCCTTAATCATAATGTGATTCTAATAATCCTCATTCTTTCCAGCATGAAATAAAAGTTAAAGATTATATATTAAAATACAAAAAGGATATTTGAGATTCAGTATTTTTTCTTTTTTGTTTTTTTCTCTAATAATTTATTAGTAGCCCTGCTATTTATACAGAAACATATTTTCATCAAAAAATTGCAAAGATCCATAAGTAAATGTTGTGACTTACAGTAGAATACATCTACTGTTTACTTACATAGCACCATGAATATATAGCAAAGCAGGAAGAGAGTCATCTCACAGGTGGTAACCACCTTTCCCTCATACTAATCCACTACTTCATAGTCTTATACAGTCTGTAGAGTGTTAGAGATCCTTGGAAAAACATAAGTGACAGTTTCAGAATTTTTTTATAGTTTTGTAAAGTAAACCTGCAGTGGATTTACCTCATAAGCCTAAATCAAAGCTGATGTTTTTTTAGCAAGCAACACTCAAAATAAAGATGTTAATGGGTTTATCCCTTCCCATATGTTCTTGCCCGTTTGTTTTTGTTTTGCTTTGAATTTCGATTTTGATGTTTTTAGTGAAGTATTGTGAAAATACATGCATACATAAGTATCTATGATTTACAGGGAAAACATCATAATACAACATGTATCAAATACTACGCTGAAACCGAAGCACAAGTACTAGCAGAAACATAGTTATTTTTGAAAAGCCTGTGGATTTCAGAGGAATGTAATAGATGGAACAGTTGTCAATGTACTGGAGGAAACAGTATGTAGAAAGGGGCATTCCCATTATGTGCACTATCTAGCAAATCCCATCCCTATTTTTAGGTCAACAGATGTACACTAAAATGATTCAGTCCTTCCTTTAGAGTCCCATCCTGATTTTTATCCCACGTGACCTCCCTTGGCAGCTTACAGGGGCTCCATCCCATAGGCGCTCATCCACCAGGAGACCTGGAGAGAATGACCACATAGTTGAAGATATTTTGATGCTCTATGCTGCTGAAAAATCTAAACAACAGTCTGTGCTTTTCTTTGTGTTACTTAGAAATTTCATCAGGCTTTAACATATGATGCTTCTATGCTCCTTAGTCGGCAGATCCAAGTAAAAGAGTCTGAAGTAATTCAAAACAGTGATAAAGCCTTGAATTTCTGTAGTGAAGGCCATACCTGGCAGGAAAAGGTGCAGTCTTCAGCACAGCCTACAGTGGCAGAAAGCCTTCTTTCTACTTGTTTAGCTAGGATTAGGAAACTCAGTTCAGCACTTTGACAGTCACAGGCAAATGTCCTCTTTAGAGATGCTATAATCATTCCTTCAGTTCCTGGAAATATTTTCCTTCCTCGCCAGCACCACTTCCATCATGTCCAGGAGGAGTCTAAGAGACTGTTCTTCCATTTAGTAATGTCTTTCAGACAATGATGCCATTGTCTCTTCCTGACAAGAAGGAAACAGAGTTGAGTGTGTCTGTACACTGATCTAACAATTTCTAATAAAGCTATTTAAAGTTCCAGCACATAGACCAAATGCAAGAGGGGACAAAGCTCAGCTTCAAATGTCAGAGTCCTTTGCAGAGAGTAACAAACGGCTACACTGCTGGAAAAGGACAGACCTGCAGGACTATACACACCAGTACTGCAGTTCAAGAGCTGGTATTGGAGCTATTCCCGATGTAAAATTCTAGACTGTAATTTGCAGTTATCAGAAATGCTGTAATATCCTAAAGATTCTTAGGTTGCTTAGTGACTACCTTCTGATCAAGATTTCCATTTAGGCTGTATAAAGAGGTAGGTGATATTCTTTAAATACAAAGACTCAATTTACAAGTGTACTGTATCGGTGGTTTTCTTTTCTGTATGATTAAGTGGGAAGTAGATACGGAGGATTTGTCTTTATATTTGTTTTAAAAACTTTATTTTCTAATAAGATGATCATCCTATAGTAAACAGAGACAGCAGTTAACTGTTCAGGTTTCAGATCATTTGACACTGAGATGACAAGAGTCTGAAGACCTGGATATCATAAGTCAAATTGTTATCTGCAGCAACTCCTCCTAAATCCAAAGCAGGCACCAACTTTTTGCTCATTAAAACTTGCTATAAACCAGCAGAGATAAGGAAACAAGCCTTTATGTGTGGACATCCACATAATTATGCAGATGTCATGAGTTCTCCTTGATAAAATAGGCCCACTAAAGAATAAATAATTTAAAAAAATCAAGGTAGTCAAATACAAATAAACTGTTAATTTAGAAATATAATTTCTCCTTCATTAAGGAACAGTTTTGAATTATGATCTGTGTTTCAGGATCTGAAATCCTTTCCTTGCATGTAGGTGTGGGGACAAAGGAACTTCAGGGGTTAGGGAATTAGCCACTGAAAATATTAATTACATTACTTCAGTAGAAATGATACTACATTTGTTATTAGTCAATATAACATTATATTCCTCATTAGAATTAAGCTGTAAAATTAGCTTTCTTATTCTTAATACTGTAGTAAAAAGAGGCTTGACAGGATGGACCATAAAATGTATTTTACAAACAATCCCTTCTGTAATTGGATTGTTCTGAAAATATAATCCTTTCTCTCTGGTTTAAAATTAGTATTTACAATGACAAGTCTTGATAAATATAAAAATGAAGAAGTCTAAGCCTGAGCAAACTGGTTTTAGTTCTGTTCCTCTTTTTCCCCTCACTCTTCTGCACCTAAGTGTATTTTCTTTGAGACAGAAAGAGGGACGCAGGCTGAATGCTGAATACAATCTTGCAAATGTTTTCTGGTTTTTCTCCCTCACATTTTCTTTTTCAGAATCCTAATGTAACACTTCCCTGCACTATCACATGTTAAAGCCCTGGCTCCTGGACTGTTGTATTTGGCCAGCAATTAAGAAGCTCCCTGCATGAGAAATCCTCCTCCTCATAGAATTCTTAGCCTTCGTTCCCTAATGTTAGCCGAGCAAAACGGTATATCTTTATACACAGTGCAACTGCCAAGAAATCAATTCTATGTGTTTTCCTCCCTTTTTATACTTTTAAAGGACCGTGATCAGTTTTCTACCTCTGCTTCTTTTACACATCCTTTACTGCTTTAAAGCAGTGTCTGAGCCCTTTCCCTCCCCCTGCAAGGAAAAGAAATAAAAAAAAAAAAGAAAGAAAAAGCAAAACAAAACAGGTAGAATTCCTCTGTTACCATTAACACCTAAAAATATGATCATGAAACAAAAGCTTTGCTCCTCTGTCCAATTTGATGTCTTTTTCATGCTGCCTCAGTGATGGCCAAATAATTGGTTGTTCACTTGTGTCCTTGTCTCCCCCGACAGTTCCACAGATGCCCTGAACAATGCTCCAAAGACTGCTTTCAGTAGGGGCAAATCCTCATTAATCATTCCTGGCTGACAGCACAAGGGAACACCTGCATCTGGTGCAGGGACCAAGCAGTGGCTTCTGGGAGCACGCATTAAAAAGACCAACCAATTCAAGTTGTGGGAGTAGGCTTCTAATAGCCATGTGAAAAATCTGTCTCTCGCCGGATTTTCCTTTCATTAAATATCTAAAATTAGACCTGTGGCTCCTGTTGAGATTAAAACACCAATGTATTCTACGCAAATCAGGAAATGAACAGTACTGTATGTTATGATAAATGGCTGCTAAATTCTTTATGTCTAGATCAAGCAATGCTAGCATTAAATACTGATGAAGTGTCACATAATTTTCATTTAGAAATGACTGTACTTTGCGCTTCATGTCCTGTGGTGCTCATAAATATTTTTCCCTGCTATATTTCACACATAGACTACACAGACTATACAGATATTTTTACCATGTAGCCCTGAGTTCATACTGTATATAAACTGTTTTTCTAAGCAAGCACATGAACCTTTCTGTGTAAAGTACTTTCAGGAAATGTTTGTAGTGCAGAAAGGTACATAGCCACCCAGTACCATAAAGCCATGTTATAGCTTCCTATTATAACACTTTCCAACAGAATAGTTGTCAGGTTTGGCGGGGGGGGGGGGGGGTGGTATTGTTTTACTGTGTTTAGAGTATAGAGAGCAATTTTTCTTTTGAGGAAAATGGGAAAGGAGTGAGGAGAGCAAAGATAAGTTTGGGTTTGGGTTTTTTTTCCCCACAAAAATGAGTCAAATATTACTATCTAAATGTATAGGGCCATTAAAATCTAAGGTAGGATTCCAACTGATTTCAATGGGCTTTGGGTCAGGCCCTTAGGCCCTGCATCTGGTCTGTGATTAAATGAGCACATCTCTTCCCACATAGAAACTGGAGAGAACCACTATGGGCTGGGGATTACAAACGACTAACAATGTATTTTTTTTTACACATATGACTGAGCACAACCAGGCTTTTACTCTGTCCATAAAATATGTTCCCATCTCAAACAAGAAACACTCGGCTGACAGAGAAAGTATCTTTTCAAAGGCAGTCAATTATCACCTATACACCATGGTGAAGATTTCAGCAAAGGTCAGAAGGGGGAGCAAAGGAAAAAAGTGAGGTAGGGTTAAAAAACCTACAGAAGTCTGAGCATTAAAACACCACTAGTGCTGAGGTGCTGTGTACAGTGTAAGAGAGCGTAAAATACATCTCTCATAAGAATTACAAATTTAATTTGAAATATATTTCCTTGCAAGCTGATCCTGGTGAAACTGACTTGGAAAATCTGAAACAGAATTTTGAAGTGGCTTTTTTTTTTTTCCTAACCTTTAATGAGAAGGAAAGGTTTGCATTTTCATTTGCAAAGTAAAATCATGGTTTGGACAAGCAACAATAAAGTTTGCATGTGGTAGATTTCAAAAAAAACCCAAAACAACCAAACCATAAACCAGAAAAAAACAGCAGTGATGACAAAAAACGAAAAGCTATGAACAACCACATTTGGGAAATCAAGAGTTAAACATGCATGCATATACACCTTACATGTCTTTTCATAGTTTATTTTCATATGTTTAAGACTTTTACAGTTACCGAACAAAACTTCAAATACATTTATTCTTTTGCACTTCATTGTCAGTTAGAAATAGTGACATTTGACAAAGGAATACTTTCTTCCTAGAGAATGCAGCATCACCATCTGCACAAGAGAAATGACGCCATCTAAATGCTATGAGTTAAGGAGATAAATAAGAGCAGCTAGAACAATACAGATACCTATTTGTTATAATAGGTATATTATATATACAGATATATATATCCGTAAGGATAACTCATTACAGATACAAACAATACCTATTTGGCCTATTCTCTGAAAGCTACTAACACTTGAAGTCTTGCTCCTTTTACTATTACATTCTACAGTGCTTTCATAGCAGCAACTAATATTAAGTTGTTCAGAATTTCATTCAGATGTGGTGGAAATTTGGATTATAACTGATCAGTTTAATTTAAGAACATTTTCCTAAAATCTGCAAAAATCTCAGATCTTTAAAGTGCCTGTTGGGACTTTATGCAAATATATACAGAAGTTGGGTAAACAAGTGACTGTGTAGATGTGATGTAATTATGTTCACATCTGTTTGTAAGGACAGTACATATGCTGACACATACAGTAGGCACAGGTATATCTCCTTAGTAATATACCTCAGTTACAGATGTGAAATACTGAATGTGGGAAGTCCCCTTCCAATCTTTTTCTTAACTGAGATGTTGAGCAAATTGTCACACATGCCGGAAGCTGGAATGTAAATTCCCTGCCCTCAGGCAAGTTTCATTAGGCTTTCCAAAATCTTTTCAAATTTGCTGTGTCAATAATTTCACATATAACTAGACAAAATCTCCTGTTCAAAAGCAACATATTTCACATGTACTTCAAACATATGGAGGGGGAGGGGGAAGGAGGAGTCCTTCCAAAAGACATTGTTAGGTGAAAAAAAACATGTAAAGCATTATCTTGGTCATTACTAGAAGCTCTGATTATTCTATCATATTAAAAGTTTTAAAATAGCTTTGAAAATCTGTTACTTTTATCACAGGTATTACTTGTCTCACACTGGATAGTGACCAGAGATTAGCAAGTGTCACTGTTTGGTTTCACTCTTATAAACTTAAAACTAAGATGAATCAGCACCAAAGTTTGCATAAAATTAAAGTTTATACTCTAATAATAAAATGCTCAATTTTAAAAACTCATTTTTTAGACCACTTCAATTAATAATAATTTTGCAAATCTTGTTAGATCTTGCCTTGCTCAGCCCCTCCCTCTTTTGAAATGTGGAATTAGTCAGTTCTCAGAGGCACATTAAAACTTTCCATATACAATTTTTCATGTCAAATGTTATACCAGCTCTAATACTGGGGGGGGGGGGGGGAAGTGGACTTCTTCCAAGAGGAATTAGAACAGAAGGCCAAAATGCAAACCTTAATAGTGTGCTGTCTTCCACCTAGACTTCCTCCACCAGCCCTGGAGAAATACTCTTGATCCACTCTAAACTATGTGCACAGACCATACACTGTGATGGGCAAAATAGTCACATAGGTAATCTTCATACTAGAAATGTGGTGTCCAAAATCAATCTACAACAACTTTTTAGCAGTTGTCCTTATCTTAGTAGTGACAGGCAGAGTATAGCATACCTAATAGACTAAATATGTAACCACCCTCCCAAGTAAAGGTGGTTTTCAAAGACTGTGTCTTGCTTTATCGCTTCGTCCTTATTCCCCAGCCTCTGTAACCGTCATCTGGAGGCCAATTTATTTGGGGTGGGGGTGAAAGAAATGAGGGACTGCTTAGCTTAAATAATATTAGAGCAATTAGTGTGTCAGAGAAGTTGTTCTTGCTTTTTTTTCCCCCCTATATTCCTTTCCTACAATCCCTAAAGTATAAGGAATAATTAACTGAAATCCAATTAATGTTGATTTAGAACACCTGTTTCCAAAATCCTTTGAATAACTTTTTCTTTTTTTTTTTTTCCTTTGCTCTTTGTTTTAAGATGAAATACATATCCCTATTCAGTTGCTCTTAGGAGCCCAGAGATTTGCATTTTCTAGACATGAAGAGAACCTGTTGTAAGAGAGCTGTGAAGACTTAAAAGACAGAAAGTGCCTGGTATGTATATTACAAAAGCAGTAACTTATTTAACTCTTCCTTTCCCAAATTTAATTCCTTCAGAAAACCAAAATTATAAACACCCCCACATGTTCCCCCCAATTTTGTCATTATAATTTCTGCTTTAGAAATTTGTTACAATGACGGAGCAAAGCAATCATTTCTGGCTGAACGTGCTTACCACATCACCCTGTCAGGACAGGCACTAAAGACAGCGTATCTTGTGCAATAAACACCCACAACCCGTGAAAAAGGATTTGCCTGTGCTGTTCACTGCAGGTCTGAGCATCTTTCATTCCCTATCTAGGCTAGCTATCCTGACCTACTGTCATGCAAGAACACTTGAGGACGTGGTCTCCTTTCTTTCCTTCACCAACTATTCCTATGCAAAATGAAACAGGACCTGGATCGAAGAACAACTGATTTCTAAAGCACATAACTGTTCAGCAGTGCCATGGAGAGTTTTAACAGGATTTGTGTTTATATATTGATTGGGCACCTCTATAAATCCCCACCCTGACAGTTTAGACACAGTGAAGACAATGATTTAGTGAGACACTACCATAGACCTGAGACTAGACATAGTAATTAACTCTAGGCTGTGATTATAAAAGTGTGACCTATTAAACACATTGTGAAATCAAAATAGTTTTACAATTTAGGCATGGTACCATACTCCTATGATGTTCAACTGAATGAAAGAACCCTTTCTACTCAGTGTTTGGATTTTATTTTTCTTTCCCCAATACAGCTGTCTTTGAAACTATCCTATTTTGCATAGAGCAGAAGCACATAAGTGAGGACCTCTTACTCCTCTTTATCATAGAATCATAGAATAGTTATACTTAAAAGAGCTAGCTTTCTTAGCTGAAAACCAAGACATCAGCAAATACTATTTAATCTTAATTTCTTATGTACTAAGCAATTTCTTATGAATCATGTAATGCATTCAAGGGATCAACCTGTGTGGATACTGATTAACTGTATCAGAGGGGCTGTCTTCTTGCGTATCTCGAGCCTTCTTCATTAGAGAGAATCTGCAAACAAACCTGGACTGTTTTGCACCATGCTGTATGTCTAACCACAGATGCAGAACATACCTACTGTTTTTAACAGGATTATAGAATACATGAAAGGGCACTTCCTTAAATATTGGCAGTTGAGGGGAAAGAAAAAATTTTAATAAAGAAGCTGAAAGAATTGGCAGAAAGAAACCTTTTGCCCCTTTAAAGAGCAGCCGCATATTAAACATCTAGATTTTTGAAGCAGCTTTAAAAAATCCCCTTAGCATTACCATTACAGTATTTTATGAGAAGCCCATGAAATTCAGAAATAGTTACAAAACAAAGGAAAGAATGGACAAGAAATAAATAGCATTGTGGTGAACTAAGTAAAAAATTAGTCTTGGATTATACAAGCTGTTACAGGTAGTAGCCAGAGGTGTGGGGGGGAAAGGTTATACATTTCAAAGATGATCATGATTTGCTTCATGAGAGACACTTTTGTCTTTACAAAGCTTTTTAGCCTCCCCAATGGTAATTTAAGGTTATTATGAATTGAATTAAAGTACTGCATGCAGTGAAGAAAGTTTTCCTGCTGTATGCATTTATTTCTAGTATTTTACTGTCTTCTGATTTTCTGGCTCCTGTGCACCACATGTCTCTGATACATAGTTTTTAGGGTGTTCTGCCTTCTGACATTAAAAATATATACACTCCTATCAATACTGGAGGGAGATTCTGGAGAGAGACATATAAAAATGGATTCCATCCCTTTATCTTCACACATGAGCAGAACTAATGCAAGGGTCCAGGCATACAAAATACAGACTTCATAGACCACAAAAGGGCCACTACATCCACTGGTGAGTTGCAAGCACACATGAATGACAGGTCCAGGCTGAACATGTTGGAAAGAATCTACTCGCTAGTGTGCCAATTGCCTGAAAGCTACCAAACCAATGCATACCTCTAGGTGCAGGACAAGAGGCACATCATAGATCTTTACATGCTAATATACCAACAGACATCAATTGGTACAACTAAAAAGCATCCTGTTATGAAAGAACTGAAAATGCTGATACTCCATAGAATGAAACAAAGAAGTGAATAGCCCAATACCACCAATATCTGGAAAAAAAAAAAAAAAAGGAAAAAGAAAAGGGGGGGGGGCTCTAACATTTAACAAAATTAAAACATTAGTCAAATAAGGTATGGGGTATCTTCAAGACTAAAAATGTACACAGCCAAGACTTAGGTGCAGGATTTTTGACGAGAAGTCTTTTAAACTGGTTTCCACTTTGTTTCCTACAGGATTGCAGGTGTTGCAAGTGAAAATAATGAAAAGATCTGCCAGAGTATTCTGGTTTGATTCCCTGAGCTGGGTGTCTTCTGGTTTTAGAGAAATTATTGTGAGGGGCCATTTGGAAAATTATGATTATTATTAATAGTAATTATTTAATAATTAGTAAATTATTAAATTTAATTTATTTTTCTTTTATTAGAGATTCAAGATTTTGAGACACACATCTCTTTCACATACAAATAAGCCTGAATACAAGGCTGTGAAAGAAAACCCTTTTGTTCTGCAAGTTGTAACCAAATTCCCATTGCCATGGCCGCATGGCACAATGGGTTACAACCTTTCACCTTTGGAGATGCTTGTAGGTACATATGCATATCATTAAAACTGAAGAAGAAGGTGATTTTCAGCTGTGACTTATCACAGGCATGGAGTGTAGGAACAGAGAGGTAGGCAAAGAAGAGGACTTAGACTTACCTCTGTATGATTACCTTTTCAGTTCTGCTGTTCTCACAGCCTTTGCATATCTACCACCTTTTCAGAAATGCTTCAGAGCATGGAGATCACATCATACAAAGGAAAGGATCCTCACTATGTTTGCACGGAATGTTAAAGATAGATACACTGTGCCAATGAATGAGCTTAACCAAAGTATTTTATGAAAGCTTTCCAACCATTTGAAATGCACCAGACAGCACAAGATATGTCTAATAATCAGGGTGCCAATAGATTAGGGAGTTAATTAGAGAAGGAGATCCTAATGGGAAGAGCCTGGATAATCAGGATTCTATTGTTTTAATATTGACAACAAAGGAGGGAAAGTTAATGGTACCACAGTCACTTTTATTCAGTGCTCTTCTTAAATGTTACTATTTCAGTGTCTGCTACCCAAATAAAAAAATCTGTATGAATTCAGTCCCAGTTCAGCCTCTGCAGGTGCAAAACCCAAATAAATTACTGAGGAAGGGGCAGATGCTGACAGGATTGCAGTCTAGACTCCTCACTCTAAATCCATTTAGTGCTATTAACCATGACTGGGTGTAATAGCCCTGTGTACATTAGCACCAGGATAATTTTCCCTATTTTGCTAAATATCAAATGTGTTTATTCATACATACTATATAAAGACAACATCAGAGGTAATAAAACAAAAAGGCTAGCATTCCTCTTTGCAGTGTAGCCTATAATTTCAAATGTTGAGTAAGAAAAAAAAATCACAGTAGGCAGTGTTTCTTAAAATATAGCAATATTATTCTTGGACTAAACAATGGCAACAGATAAAGTATTTCCTTTTAATACAAACACATTTTACACACAAAGAGTACACGATAAAAGAAAAAAAAAGAAAGCTAAGAAATGTACATTTCCACTGCATGCAAACAACAGAAAGCTAACTCAATCAAAAGATAATCTTGTTTAAGTGAATGCGTTTGCTGTGTAACAACCCACAGTTTATTAAGTTGCCCAACACTTTCGACCACTGATAAGGAAATGGACCTATTCTAGGGGCAACATAGGTATCTACTGCAGAGATTATTCCTTCTCTATACATCTACCCTTGTTAAGAAGCAATGAAGAAAGGAGATACATAAACATAGGGCAGAAACAGAAGCAACACTGAAAGTGATATTGAGCTAGAGAGCCCTCCTTTTTGAAAAGAAATAAAGCACAAGATTATCTGGAAAGAGCAGAAACTAACACCAAAATGTAGGGAGAGCCGGGAGGTGCAAGGGAGGGATGTGCAGAGAACAGTCAGGGTATGTGGCGGCTGGGAGAGTCAGGTTGCACTCAGAGGAGGCAAAGAGATCTGAGCGTAAAAAGCCAATTAATGGATTAAAAGGTAAATATCTACGTTCTGATACAGAGGGGTGATAATATAGGCAGCTAGGGAGAGGATTAGAATAAAGAAGTGGTAACAGTATTCAGCTGAGAGGGAAAGCTGTCAAGAACTGAATGGGAAAAGAAGGTAAGACAATGAAAACAAAAACCTGTCATTTAATCAAGGTCTGTGATGGTGAGAGCCCAGACACCAAAAAAAAAAAAAAAAAAAAAAAAAGGAAAAGAAAAAGAATAAAAAGAATAAAAGAAAAGCCACAGTTTGGTTTCAGCTCCAAGTGTCCTGAAATCATTGTTGGAAGGCAGAGACAGATGGAAGATTTGGCCATGACTATATGAAATCAAGCAGGTAACAATGAGTTTGGAGCAGTTACCACATTTGGTTCCTCAGTGCTGTTTCTCTGAACTGTTTGCCACAAGGCAGTTGCTTATCCCAGGTGAACAGAGCTGAGGATTTGCAACAAAAGATACAGTGCCTATTTGTGGAGCTCTATAAGGAAGTGTGAGCTATGCATCTCTTTTCTGAGGTTTCACAGTACCAAAGCATAAAGCACAATTTTGAAAAGAATAAACAATTTCCCAGGTATGTATTATACTACTGTGCTGTCTTGGCTTCAACAATGTCTCTAACACTATTCCAAACATACTTTGAACTTCGCCCTTTTCCATCAAAATATTATCAAGGATTACTAGGGAGCCCTGGGTAAGGACTGATTTGTTTGGGGGGGTTTCTTTCGGTCATCATTCTTATTGCATAAACTTTACTGACCTGACAATATCTTGTTTTTTTCTTTTGTGTAATTTATTAACATCATCCTGTATTCTATATCTTAAATATGCTAAATCAATACTATAGTCATAAACTATAGCTGTCATGACATTTTTCTTCCTTATTTCTTCCAAGGGAAAGAGGACATCAGAGTCGTAGAACTTTGGCAACACTCTCAAGTGACAGTAGGATGGTTTTAATGCAGTCTGAATGAGACAAAAGTTAAGTTTTTTCCCAGAAACATATTTAAGCAATTATGGCAGAGCACATAAGAAAATTTTGACTGAATCCATTTGTTAAGGGAAAAATATTTAATAAACAGAAGTGTTCCCCTTGGCTTTGAAATTTTAGATCCTTATAATGCTTCAACCAGTCTTAAAATCCATCTTTTCATGTATCCCATACTCTTCTCAGTGAACAGGGAAAACGTTTTTTTCTCAGTATGATTCATATAACTGACCACAGAATGATGAAAAACGGTGAACAGCCATCAAGGCTTGATTTTGCCTTAAGATACTGACATCTATCTTCCACTGATGTCAATGACCCAAGGTCAAAACTAAGCCATAATTGTCAGGCAAAAAATGTCTAATGATAAAAGCACAGGGCTGGAAGTTGGAAATGGCTGCGAATTAACGCTGCCTTCTTTTGATGACCTGTTAATACATCAGCAGGTGCCTCAGTCTCTGGCTATGAAATGACCTTCATGGATTTTCCAGAAAAGACAGGATTCTTTCACTCAGGACAACTAAGCTGTGAGCAGGCCAAGAATTTACATGGAAGTGGGACAGCGCCAGAATCACTTGTTCAAAACTAGGATACCCATATCCTAAGCAAATCATCTGAAAACTGGGCTAAGATCAGCTGGTGTTTCACCATGCCTGTTGGACTGTTCCATGTGTATAAGTACAGTCACCATTACACAGTCATCTTGAGAAGCAGTTTAACATAAACCAGCAGATTTTACACCAAACCAGATGGTAACCATGTAGCAATTCATTAACACAGTGCTACACTGAAGGGATGAAGGGAAAAAAGTGGAGGTAAGGGAATAAAGAGGGAAAGGAGATAGAAAACAGAGATGAACATTTAGGAGGGTAGCTTCTTAAACTACTGCACATAGATATGTCACAAAAATCTGATTTCTTCTTGCTATATTTTAAGGCAGAGAAAGACTAACACAAAATTCAACATAACTTTTGTCAAACAAATGCACTGAGTTATTGGATTCTCAGGATGACAACATAGTAATGAAAAGACCACAACTATATATCTGTGCCTAACTTGTTCAGCCATTATCTCTTAGAAGTTATGGAGACTAAATTATGTTTTTCCCCTTCTAAAATTTCTCCCATTTTACATCGGCACCACCACCCACCACCACAGACCATTTTCTGCTCTTGACCTCTTCCAGACATGGAGTACTTTAATTACATGTTACTGGTACTCATTTTCTGTGATGGCAACAATTCCAGTTTACGCCTTCACAGTCCTCACCTTGATGCTGTCTCCCCTTCTCCTTCAGCCTTCTTCCCTCACTACACTTCAGTTCCTTTCCTGCCTCTTGATCCTGCCACTGTGCTCTGGTAATACTGGAATTAGGCAGTATTGCCTGTTCCTCAGTTTGAAGAACTACAAGCAATACTGCATTTTGAATGCTAGCATGCTTCAGAGTGCACGCTTGCCAAGGTAGTGAACTTGATTCTGAGATTTCCATATTTTAAAACTTTAAAAAACAAACAAGCCCTCACACCTTTCCTTCACCAACCAAACTGTCACAAGCATGAATGAGAGAAATCTTCTGAGAAACAAAGGTTGAGTCTCTGCCTGGATTCTTGCACAGCAACTTAATCCTATTCTTAAGAAGCAAACATCTTCCCCCCTCTCCTCTCTCACCTTGGAAAAGTTACAAGATTCTGAACAATTCATGCAGAATCTATTTCACTTCTTCAAGTGAGTACTTACTGCTGCTAATATCTTTTTTAAGAATTCTCTTCAAGTGTAACCTTGTGAAGAGCCTGCTAAAGTTTTGGGCTTAATATCAGCCAACATCAGGGCATGGAAAAGTCTCTTGCAGGAAAACCTGACTAAGTTAAAATGGTTGATACATCAGTTTTATAAGTTTTACCTGAATTCCAGGGTATATGGAAAATATTTTTCCCAATTTGGGGGAACATTTGCTTCCCAATTCCGGGGAATACTTGCTTCCCAATTCGGAATTTGCTTTGTAGTTGCAACAAACTGGCTTGCTGGAAAGCTTCAGCACTAAAGAGGCCCTAAAAAAGCTGAACTGAAATTTTTGTTAGAGTAAAATGTATTAGCATTGATAAAATGGCATGCTTTTATATCCCATACTTGGAATGATTTTTAAGAAACTTCATTAAAATGCAGAGATTAATCAGAGATCTAATCAGAAATTATTTTCACCTTTAAAGTAGGAAACAGACTTTTCTCAGTCTAAAAGAGTTCTGAAAGTTGCAAAATTATTTTTAGAATTAAGTGAAACATAGGGAAAACTATGTTAAATTGTTATTGTTTATGATATCACTATTAAATGATATTGATAATGACATTTAAATTTGATTCAATATATTATGATTTTGTGGACAGCACAAATAAATACTTCCCTAAAAATAGTATTTTGAGAAAATATATGGGGGAAAAGGCAATAACATAATTCTATGGACATCTCTCTTTGTAATATTATGGTCAAAAAAACCCTGAAACCCACAAATTTTATAAATCGAAAGTTTCTTTTACAAAAAAAAAAAAAAAAGGAAAAGGAAAAGAAAAAGAAAGGAAAAAAAACATACAGAATATGAGTCCCTCCCAACCATTTACAGGAAAGGGCCTTTGCATCATCTGTTGCTAACATTAGAAGTCAAAAGGATCTGAAATGCCTGACTGATTATTGGTAGGTGCCTTACAGGTGTGGTAGGAAGGTAAAATGCCATAGGACATTCCAGAGACTACAATAAGCATCTGGAACTGATAAATCTGAAACTGAGTTTATGCTGGAAAATCACTCTTGAGAATACTACTGAAAAGAATCTCATAAGAGCAATTTTATACAAAATTTAATATACCAGGCTCTTATCTTCATGGAGCTTTACTCATTACTGCTTAAAGACTGAAATAATATTCTGGAGCCATCTATTTCTCTCCATTGCCTAAAAGGCATCTTGGTTGACTAGGCTTCTGACTTAGACTTTACAGTGAAGTTTATGTAGTTGGGATCTTCAGTTCCTAAGAACTCAGTATACTTGCCTTGTAAAATATCTAAGAGGCCTGAAAGTACCTGAGTCATAGCTGGGATTATTTCCTCCCCTCCTCACCCTCCCACCCCCACGTTTAAGAAGGAAGCCTCCATAGTACACAAGGACACAAGGATCAGAAGAAATGCTGAAAATGGAATATAGAATAAAATATAGGCAGGTACCAAGGGAAGCTAATGCAGTCTTAAATCAACAGTAATCTTTGTTAAGGTATCTGATTTTTCTGTTGAAAAAGAGAGTAGCTCTCTTTCAGATGGACTAGTGAAGGAACTGGCAGAGTGCCACAGCAAATTACTGGTGAAGCTGGAGAAGATGGAAGCTGCACAGAGGGAAATTAACTAGTTATACAAGACAGAAGACAGAAACAGGTTATAGTTACACAAATTTATTCCTTGTCTGGGAGGCTACTGCTAAAATTTTTCATGGCTCATTCCTGAGACCCTTCTTGTTTAATCAGAAAAAAAATCAGAACTGCTTGATGAAATATGCAGATGACAATGTTGGGAGGCATTTTTCAATACAAAGAGTTATAATATCATGCAAGAAAAAACAGAAGATCTCCAGGATTGGAATAATGGAAATGGGGTGACATTTAACTGTTCAGACTGCAAGGTCAATCACTAACAGATTAATAAGAATTTTTGCATTAAATTTGGAGCTCATCAGATGGTAACAACATAGAAAGAAAAATACATTGTCATCTTTTGAACAATTAACAGTGAGTAGCAGTACAACATGGCTAGGAAAGGAAAAAAAAAACAACCAAAACAACCTGAAAACAAAACAAAAAATAATCCCACAACCCCAATACCCTAAAGGCACTGGTGAGTTAACTGGACCATGTTCCAGAATAGAGCATTCAATTCTAATCATGTATATTTAAGCAAGATGGGTCTAATAATGGTTGCTGAGAACAGCTACTAGCTTGACCTGTACAGCATGGATCTTATAAGATAGATCTACAAGACTAACTCTCTTTGAAGCAGCACATTGGAGTCTGAAGGTCCATAATTGGTCCCATTAGGAAGGAATCTACTTAGAAAGACAAAGAAGCACCCAAGATGAAGGTACAAAAGCAAAGGAAAATACACTGGCCATGAATCAGGTCAAGTCAAAATCTGGGGAAAAATATCTCATGTGGAATGAAGTTCTGACAGCAGTTTCCCAGTAAGAACAGTCTTTTTAAGTCTTACAAAGGATTAAATATTTTAGTTGTTTCTAAGAGCAGAAGAATGGATTATGACTCCAGAAGTCCCTTTGGTTTGGAGAAACCTTCTGAAAGCAGAGCAAGCCTAAGAGCTAAGAACTTACTGTTTATGCAAATAAGGTTTAGACAACCTATTTAACAGTAAGCGGTAGTTTGAAACATACATTGTCTGTATGCACGTGGCTGAAAGTACATATACGTAATTTTTAAGTCTGAGCATTACTGTATAAGCACACCTGCTCTCCACTCCCATGTGCAGTACATGAGAAATAAAGGAGTAGGATATCTCTGTTTCTTTCCACTAAAATAATAGCAGGACTCCAATGAAGTGGGCAAGGAGAGTAGGTTTTGATGCATCTTGGGGCAGTATATCTCAAAGAATATCCGGTTATCGTTATGCACAATTCCCTTTTTCAGCAAAGTATTGTTAGTCTGCACATTCCTGCTGTTGTATTGCAGCATCTTGTAACTCTCACAGATCATTGGAGGAAGACTCAGAGACAAACAGAAAAATAGGAATGGGCAACTGACCAAACCAAGGGTCACAGACAGAAGTCCATACAACAAGCTGTACAAATAACCAAATAAATAATGCAGTTCAGGTAATTTTTGAGAGCTTGACCAAACTACAGCAAGTGTTTTTATCTTGGTTCTGACAATCTCAGGCCCTGGTGCAAAAAGTTACCTAACAAAACTCTTTCAGAGTAGAGACCCAGAAATAGGTTGGCTTTGGAAAGTAACTTTTCTCAAGGTCTTCTGCACCTTTTTTCCCACTGGACTGCAGGAACTGAGTCACCCAGTATAACAAAAAATCACTTCAGAAATGTGGTTCTGAATTTCCCACTCATGATTCAATTGGCTGAAATGGCTTAAGCCATCCAAGTGGATCTTCTGGCAGATGAAACAACGATAAGCTAATTTAGTGCCACTTAAACCATTTCTGCAGACTCACTGTTCCTGATACAATACAGGCAGATAAGCAAATTAAGACTTTCAGCTTTCACAAGACCCAGACGATATTCTATTGTTTTGTTGTTGTTGTTTTTGTAGCTGTCATTAAAACTTTTTCCTCCCAAAACATGGAGGTGTCTCTCTACACCTCAAAATCAAAAGAGAAGCCACCACCTGCTGCAGCAGATACTCATGAGAGTGTATAACATTCCTTCATTAAGATGGTGAGAAGTCATCAATTACAAAACTTCAGGGCACACAGCATCCAGAATCCTGACAATGTCTTATTGCTTTGCTAAATAACTCCCACACTCGGACAGAAACAACTGAGTCAGTAAAGACAGTCACAGCTTCTGGCTCACCTTCAAAGGTGCTGATTAGAAGGCACCAAATGAATAGAAGCTAGAGCTGTAGCATTTCATTTGCACTGAAGCTGTCAATGACTGTACTTAATTTCTGTCGAGGCATTTAAGAGTAGGAGCACGAATAGAATCTGACAAGCCAAAAAGAACCCTGAATCCTGGATCAAGATTTGGAGAGATCTGCTGAGTTTTATTCTGCAAAGAAAGAGCAAATTGGAGATGTCACATGATAGGTGTCTTTAGGAGACTGGCTGTTTTGTGACCTGAATGTATATAGGTAAGTATCCAGCCTGAAGTGCCAGATCAAAATTATGAAGGAGTAAGAACAGCAGGCTGTGCTACTCATGTTGATACCAACCAAACTGCAATCTGTATGACATCTAATAACTCATTTGTCAGCAGCTAGTAAGTTGCTTAAGTAGCTGAAGGCATGAATTTCTAGGAGAAAAAAAAAAAAAGGAAAACTACCTAATAGGACTCCAGGAGAGAGGTGAAATGTAGACTTACACATCTTAACAGAAATAACAAAGGTGTAGGCAAAGCTGTCAGAGTAACTTCCCACAGCCAGCTGTGACTGAAGGCTCAGATAAAATTGGTGGCAAATCAGAAGAAATGTCTAGGGCTCCATGCAGCATAAGCAGTTCCTGATATAAAGCATATGATATTCTAGAAGACCATCTTTAAAAAAAACCCACAACTATGTTTTTAAAATTCAAAGGAAATAGACATTTATTTGGTGAAGTAATAGGCCCAAGCTTTCCTTGTCCTCTGCCTTCTCATCAGATTGTATCACAGCTAGAAGGAAATTCAAAGGTAGGTTTCATGAGACTCTCTGTACTCCTCTTACCCTTGAGGATGAAAGTTCAAAGAATGCAGAGAATAAGATGACATTAGAGAAACTGCCTTTGCAAGGCTGTGCATGGGGGCTTGATCTCTTACCCTAGTCACTGAGCTGTAAGACACCCTTTTTTGTGGCTGGAAGAAAAGGCAGGGTTGGCCACCACCCAAATGCTCAAAGCCACTCACATCTGAGACAGATCTAACAGATTTACCTCTTCTGCCTTTCATAATGGGATTCAGATCCCTAAGCATTTTCCAAAGATAAGCTTCTCTCTGAGACAATAAAGACTTTTACTATGACCATTTGATAAAGGCATAACTCCTAGCTTTTATGAGGCAGTTTGAGAAATCCGTCAAGGAAACCATGAAAGGGATAAAAAACATAAAAAAAAAAAAAAAAAAAAAAACCAACCACAAACAGACACAAGAAAAAAAAGAAGATTCAAAACAATATAGAAAAAGCTTTACAGGATAAATGCAAGGCCAAGAAAGAGTAGGACATGATTTAAACCCAAGCTGCATTTACCATGTTCCCCCTTTTACCATGTGTTCTGTCCACTGCACAGGCATGGGCATAGATGCACCAGATGGGTGATGCTAAAGCAAAGAGGCTCATTCACACCCACAACAGGAAGATACATAAGGAAAATCACCCACAAGAACAGTAATAATTTGAATGTGGCTGTAATCATATGTACAGTTATATAAAAAGCAAATTTGTATAGACCTCTAAATACAGCTAGCAAATCATATTCTGAATAGCAGTAGTGTCAAGATAAAAATGGTATCATCCATATCAACTACAGGAATGATATGTGAGTTGATAAAGCACCTTACACTCAGTGGAGACAATTTCTACTGATTCAGAAACTGACTGCAGAGACCAGAATGAACGCATACTGTCCAAAGAAGGAAGCCCTTATATTCCCTCATTTTGAAGGAGACAACAGTCAATAAATTGTGCAACAAATTAGAGGGCTGTTCTAGAGCTGAGAAGATGTCAATATAACAGAAAGAGCACAGGAAGGTCTTTCTGGATAATATTTTGTGCTGTTAAAATAAACTGCATATGTGCAAATCAAAACAAGGCAAAAAGAGTGAGATATGAATTTAAATAAATGTTATTGTTTCCACCAAGATCCCTTTTCATAACCGAACAGCCACAAGATTCATCTTCAAAGTCACTTGTGGGTTCACAGAACTGAAAGGTGTTACACGGGTACTTTGCAGACACAAAAGGTTTTACTCGTTTTAGTATCTATGGTGGAAGTTTTCAGCTAGTGAACTATATAGTCTGTTAATGTAAAAGAAAGTTATAGATGGAATTTCAGAATTTGTCTCTCAATAAATTCCAGTGGGTTTTAAAACCTTCCACATATGTTATGAAATGCAGCTATATGACTATCTTTTATGTTATGTCAAAATTATTTTCCATAATTACTACTTAGTAAGCCTTGGGTCAAATTTTCCTTTCACTTACACCAGTGAAATGAGACTTGAGTAAAGTTTCTTTGCTGCCTCTAAGACAAGAATTTAGCTGCAGTCTTTTCATTAAGTGCTGTGTTTAAAAAAAAAAAGACAGCATGTCAGATCACATCAATGTAACTGCCTCTGACAGAGCTGTAGTCATTTACACAAAATCAGAGCCTAGCCTATCACAGATTAATTGTGAATTTCTAAGTCATACAATCAAAAAGGAATAAAATTCCTTCCACTGATATTTTTTCCATCTCAAACAGGACTTCCATCTTTCTAATGTAGCTTTAAATAATCTTTTTTGCTACATATGATGTATTAGTTCCCTGAAATATCCCAGCAAATGTCACAGGATAATGCAAGAGCTGAAAGTCCTATATAAAAGCTAGAGTGATCATATTGCATGAGAGCTTAGATTTTCTTTTAAAGGAGAGGAAATAATATTTGAATACTCAATGCAATATAAGATTTATTTATGTAAAATTAATACACACACAGAGACTGTTGACACATGTACATACTTCTGTACACAAGTTTCAACAAGAACTTTACACGTGGTTATAATATAGCCTTTTTAGTACTGAAATATACTAGTTTATGTGAGCCATAATATAAACTTCTATACCTCAGTTCTTTGCATGCATTTGGAAGGACCTGTATGAAATTCACACATAAGGGATACAAATGCTTTGTTTCCATATAAGGGATACAAATGCTTTGTTTCCATTTGATCTTTTAAGCTTTCATAGTCATACACATATAGTAGATACAAACCCGCTTTATTTCTTCTCTTGAAAATCCCCTTAATTCCATTGTCATTCTTCATTGTTGTGCCCAAATCTCCTTATCCCATTCGGACACAGCTCAAAAATGCATGCACATATTCATACAGACACAGAAACATAGCTTGGTATATGATGGCTTTGGAAATCAGTGTGTAAGGTAGCTCTAGGCAAGCACAGCTAAGCGTGTTGTCTATGAAGTTTCACAGTGGCAGCACTGACAAAGCCCCATGAGCTATGTGGAAGCGTCTAGTGTCTCCTTACCATCCCTGTCCTTGAAGCAGAGGGCAGTTCCCAGCTAGTCTTTTCATGCCTGGTGCTATCTCCTTCCTATCTGTTCCTCTTCTTTTTCAAACCTTGCTGCCCATCAAGCTGCAGCCTGTTTAGGAGTTGTTTTCTGCTGAGTGGCTCATGCCAACCATTGCCTCCAGGAGTAAGAGTGAGCTGTAACCATCTGAACCAAGGCGTTCAGGTTGAATTTCTTTTCTCTACTTAGCCATCTATTTTTGCAGAACTTGTAGAAACCTCCAGCTCTCAAGGTTTCCAGTCCTCAATCAAACTATCCAATGGCTGGACAGGCTATTCCATTAGCCCACTGTTAACAGCAGGCTAATGGAAATCATCCTTAGGAAATAAAACTAAAACCAGAAAGACCTGCATATTCCATGGACTGTGCATGTTTCAGATAGCGATGCTATTCCTGTTTAGTTCCTTGTTCATGCCTTTTCCTATGCCAGTGCAGACAATCATCAATAAGAGAGTTTATTAGAGAAAATTAATGTCACGGCAGTACAAGAAAAAACACTTAATTTCAGCTACAGATCTCAGCTGATACTTGTAACTGCAAGTTATCACCGTGTTGTTGTGTAGTCCTGCATTTTTCTAAGCCAAATTCCTGCTCTTTCCTCCAAAGGATCAGAGCTGTGTACCTCATGTTATCTCTCTTCTGGTACAAACCTCCCCCTGCAACTAATGAACCTGTAGGAACTACTCCATCTATCTCAGCCATGTGACAGTACAGACAGAAGAGCAGCTGTCCACTTTGGACACTCAGAGCTCATACCAGCACCATTTCCAAGGAGGTTCTTAAGCACTAAATACTTAGGTCAACCCACTACTGAGGACAAAAGGACTCGGGCCTGTCCTCAGATGCAGAACAAACAGTTATTTAGCACTTGCTACACCAATACTTTCAACATCTGTACTGATAAAGGCACTGTGTGTGTATACACTAGAAAACAACAAAATAAAGCCTTTCCTGTGAATCATGAAAACGTAGGCACTTACTCTCGTTTCCTTACATGCCCAGATGTAGGAATGGGTGGAAAGAGGTGGGAAGTGTCTTTTCCTTTTTTTAACTTCTGTCATGTATAGAAGCAAAAAAAAAGTATCTGAAAAAGCCTCAGGTTTAGCAACTGTCAGTACTAAGGCATGTGCAGCTTTGCAGTGCATTGAAAATTAAGCTCTGTGAGGTTCACACATTACCACTAACCTTACTTATAAGATAATAAAAGGTTAGGGAGGAGGCAGAGATGAGGGGGTTTCTATTCTAGCTAGGTAAAAAGAAAAAACCAAACATGATGGTTGCAAAAAACCTGTATTCCACAACAAGTCCTTAAGACTCCCATGTGCTACATCAGCAGCAGTACATCCTCGATTTTTATTGTAATCTTGTGGCTTTTTATTTGTAACTTATATGAAAAGAATCACATTGATTGGGGCAGATTTAACTCAGTAAAACCTATTCTACTGAGATTGTCTGTGCTAGGTGATTTTATCAAGTTCTCTTTTGGTTTCATTTTCTTCCTCATCCCTATCCCCAGGGGAGATTGCAGCCCAGCTTGCAGAGCAAATTGCCCTAAATTGAGTTCTTTCTCTGCCATATACAGGCCTGCCTTTGGCTCCTCAGCTTGAAAACTTTATGCATTCTTATTTTTCTCCATCTTCCTTAACATCTTCCTTCTCTTTCCAATTAAAATGGAAAAGTTTGCACCGATACCTGCTCCCAATTAAATGAATACTGCATTACCAGCCACACTCTCCAGATATCCTTTACCCTCCCTTCATTAGCCCTATTCCTCTGAGATTTCCTGGATGTCTGCCAGGGACTTATGGCAAGAATTCAAAATCTTGTACACTTTATCCCCTCAAAATCATTCTTGAATTTAAGCAGCCTGCTCCTTGGGCCCAGCATGAGAAATGCAAGTAGCTGATTCAAAGGGGAGGGCAAAAAAAAAAAGAAAGAAAATGATTTATTTAAAAGGTTAGAAAGCTCCCATAAAAGAAGCTAAGCTAAAAGAGGTTAAACTTCCGGGCTAATTGGCTTCCATTTCCTTTTAAAAAAGCTTTCTGGAAGACAACAAATGACAGGAAGGTGTTCCTGTTTTATTTAAGAGTATTCATGCCTACAGAAAATGCATCATTCTCTTAACACCTCAGGCATGTTCACTACTGCTCACTCGAATTATACGCTCAGCACAGAAAACAACCCAGGCAGTCAGAGACTTAAGCAGCTGGGTTGCTGGGGGGAGGGGGGGGGGCTTAGGCCTTTTTAAAAAAATCACCACCTAATTTTCCAACAAATGTGAGCACTGCAATACCATGGCATCAGCCACTCTTATCTGACACTTAAAATAACTCACATCATGTCAAGCTGTCAGCAGCGATAGCCATATCGGCAAGTCTGAAACAGCAGAGGGAAGTACTGTATCCTTGCATTACCACTTGAAACTATATAAACTCTCCTTACAGACAATGCAAGTTTGTTGCATTTAACAACCTTTCAAATGGCTCAGCATAATGTAGTGGCTGAAGGCCCCTGTGTGGAACGACAGTTTTTCTTGTGACCTGATTTGAAGGAGTCATTTAAACCCTTTAAAACAAAATTCTGATATTAATAGTCTGATATTCAGTGACTGTGTGTCTCGAAAGCATACTCCCAAACCAAGCAAATGTCCTTTCCTGTACACTCTAGAAGAAGCTTTTCTCTCTTAAAACACTACAAAATTTTGTAGCATTGCAGTAGCCTTCACAGAAGTCTCACAGGAGAGATTTTTAGCAACCTGAATAACTCAAATGGATTTATCTTCTCCAGTAAAGCCAGGTAAAACATGGGTTTTGTAACACTGAATTCCTGCCTTCCATTAACTGGCTGTTTCTCACAAGCTGCAGCTTACCAGGTAAGTGTGAGTCAGTGAGAATAATTTGTAGGAGCCAAGGTATGCATGAGTGTGTATATGCATGCGGTAGGGCAGGGGTTAACAGGCTGGTTTTAAGGATTTCAGTGACTTACAGGTTGCATGTTTAATTTTCCTTGTCTCTTCATTTCTCAGCCAGTATTTCTTCACGCAGGATGATTCCTGCCTAATGAAAGCAATCTCCTTGGAAAATTCTTTAAAAGTGAAGCAGGAAAAACCACCTCCTATTTGTGGAAGCTGCTTCTGATCTTGTTTTCCCTATTATTAAACCTTTATTTACTAATTATTACTTCTAAGTCCCTTGTACAGATGGAAACAGGAAAGGGTATTATAAACAGTCGATCAGAGCTTATTGTAAAAATAGTAAATAATACAATGTTTAGGTCTTAAAAATATTTCGCTAAGATCTTAATGCATTTACTCCAGTCATATCCACAAGCAAGTGACAACATTCCCTCTCCCCTTGCCTTGCAGATAGGTAACAGCAAATGAGTGCAGTACCAGAGCTGATATACACAATTTTTAGAGCCAACAAAACGAAAAAGTAGCCACTGTGCAAAAATATACCATACATATATGTTGCTCCAAAAGCCCTAAACCATGCACCCTATCAAGTTAATACAATATACTCTGAGAACTGTCATTGTGGATTAAAATACCATAAAATAATGTTAATAAAGTTAAGTAAAATAAAGTCACTATATCTATGCTAAAAGTTCTCAGAAAGAACTCATCAATATATCAAAGCTAGCATACTGTTGGGATACATTCAATATTATCAATAATCTCTGTTTAGGAAAGGCCACAGATAATATAAGCTAAAAAAAAAACCAAACTGTACTAAGGAGTTTTAGGCTAACCGATTCATGGATAAACAGTACAGGCACATTATACTACAGTACTTTCTGGAAATTTATGTGACCTACAAGCACCATCAAGCTATGAGTGTCATGTAAGGTTTTGTACAAATAAAACAGGAGGTTTTTTCCATGCTCATGCTATGATTAGCTTTCAAACAAATTCAGGCCAGGATTTAAATCCTGTGGTCTTTGTTGTACTTTTCCAACAGCTTCTGCCACTACCCAAGAAAAACTAATAGAATCCTCAAAAAAGATCTGGTATTATGGTATTTTTAAGTTTGATGCCATCCACCAGCCACAAGAACATAAGTAGGAAGAAATTTCAGTGTTTAAAAGTTATCTGCCAAAATGAGATAACTTTTAGGTTTCTGATTCTTGAGGCAAAATCAAAATCTCTTATTCAGTTCCCAAGTTCCTTAAGTAGCACACGGAAATTGAGGCATACTAGAAGAAGCCAGTGAAGCCCTGAGCTGTGAGTTACCTAAAATTATTATATTTAGCAAGCCATTGCCTATAATGCATTTTGGGAACCACTTAAGACCAGGTCTCTACCTATATTTCCAACCCTCCTAACTCAGGAACTGAAGCAGTACCCCTGTCTATAAAGGATCAGAACCTTGAACTTTCTTGCCAACGAAAAGTCAAAAAGTCAAAATTCAACTTACGGCGTCTCTCTCTCAGACACAGTTTGAATCTCAGTTTGGCAGAATTTCAATGGCAGGACTGGAGAGCATTATTCCCACCTAGAGTAGCCTTGCATGTAACAACATAAGACAGATTTTGGACAGTGTAGATTTGAACCTGATCAGCCAGAGGAAGCAATGGAGCCCAAGTTTTAAGATAGTAAGGAAAAATGTTTAAACACGTAGTCTTTCTATAAATGGCTAAACTGTTTTTCCATTGACTTATTTTAGGAGTCTGATATTAAGACAATAGGTACTTTTTGACAGGAGTCTATTTGCTACAGTGTGAGCCATATGCTTAGACTGCCAACTGCTTGAGTTTCTCAGAATTATGCACTAAAATAACTGCTTATGGACATCGTCTGACTGCATCTGGTGTAGTCTCTCACCTGCTTAGCATGGTCAAGACTGGAATGGTCCTGAAAAAAAGCTCGTAAGTGCAATTCTATGCACACAAGGAATTTTAATTCAACAAATAAGAAGCCTACATCTTCCCTACTTAATGTCATGGTTAGATGACAGCTAACTACAGATTTTCAGTTTAGACTCGGGTATCTAAATCCACTCTCTCTTTATTATTTTTTTTTTAATATGCCCCTGGATTTACTGAAAGTCTTCTGTCTTCCTGATCATCTCATACTGCAGCCCAGATCTAAATTTTCCAGATCAAAATCTTTATCATACAGGTGTGTTCCTGCCAGTTAGCTTCTACTTTCATGAATGAAAGCCATCTAAGTTTTTCTGATTCATAGAAATACACATACTTTGGTAAGCAAAATACACCCAGCAGAGAACTACAAACAGGTCTAAAAAATAGACGGAGAGAAGACAGACCACTGTCCTATGTTGCCACTGTTCATGGAGAAATAACGTTACTTAAATTGTTTTCCTTGGAGCAAATGCACCAATTTTCCCTTGAGAAAGTCGTCATCATAGAACTTCCAATTCATGTGCAATACAGGTATCTGCAGCCCTGGAAAAAAATATACCATCCCCAAATAAACAAGATTCAAACTAAAAGCATTTTCCTTCCAACTCAGAGATCTCTGAGGTTCTATTTTGCAATGTGTTTACCTTCAAAAGCTGGATGAATATATTTACAATGCTCTTTTGAGGAACAGTAGAATTAGCCTTTCTACGAATTTCAACTACACAAACTTTGCGGTGTTACTTGGACCACATGCTTGGCTTGTTATTCCCCTCAGTCTGCAAAAGGCCCTGAATATGCTCTTACAGACACCTCTCAAATGTTGAGCAATTGAATTATGCTTCATATTTCTATAGTTTGTCTGCAACCTCAGAAAGGACAATGAAACATACCCAGCCTACTCTCATCAGAACCTATCAACATCAGAAAGGAATAATTATTAATTGGTTATGGCACAGTAAGTCTCTAGCACCATGGAACAATTTCACCCCACAGTTTTGAAACACTCTCACTGCCCACCAAATGCTTCCTTTATACAGCTACAGACTGATCAGTTAGGATATGTCAGGACATGGAAAAACTTTAAATAGTTACAGTGCATTACAACATTAGAATTTAATAAAAAGAAAATATCTGCCATAGAACTAAAAATACACTGACAAATACTTCAACAAATTAATATTTAAAGTACAAAGGTTATTTTAAAAAGCATAACAAATTACTCTGTATCACAAACTTGTATTGATAACATATTGTTTATAATTCAGTGTTCCAATTATTTCTTGATGCCAGTATCCCTTTCCCTTACAATTCTGCTTCCCAATGCAACTACTATTTGAAGGAGGATCTAGAGAAAGGAAAGCTTTGATTATTCTCCTTACAATAATCTATTACTGGGACCACCTTCAAGTATTTCAGGGTTTCTGCTAAAGCTTCTGTATTTTGCATGTTAGCTAACAGCTAATGCCTCTTTGATGACTCCAATAAATGAGATTACAGTCCTTTGTCTAAAACAAATCAGTGACAATGAATGCAGTTCTATAAGACATTTCTGTCTATCTTTAGTTGTTATGAACTTCCTTGGAAGTCTGAAGGTGATAACCATTTCCTATTTTGATAATTAGTTATTATTATTACTATTCTTAACATCTGCAGGGGGAGAAACACACTTCTTAATATTTAAAAATATGATATTTCTGCTACAACTGGTGTGCTGTTTTTAGAAATTAAAACCAAGGCATGCAGTGAATAACTTCAAGGTCATACACTGAGTCTGCAGCACAGACAGGATTAGAATCTCAAGTTCCGGAATCTCTGTACCTCAGTAACCAGTACCCTTCTCATAGTACATATCATATCATAGAAGGTATCAAGAATACTCATACATGTCATCAAGTGCTAAAACACATAATAAACCACAACAAAGTAGGACTGCATGAATGCATAACAAACCATGTTAATGCGAAGTGTTAAAAACCTTTCAACTTCTCTGATCCTCATAATTCCCACAGCCAGGTGTAAAAATCTTGGTGCTACCTGAACCTGAAGCAATCACTAAACATACTGAAGCTGTACGATACCTCTTGCACCAACTTGTGCACATTGCTCTGAAGTGAAGGCATGCACAAATAAGACACAGCATGGAGATAGACAATGAAACTCTGCCAGCCTGAGAGAGCCAGCTCAAGTGCCAGCTCTGCACTTTAAAAGTAACAATGACAGGACAAACAATGAAGCTATGTAATTATTAGCTTAGCCTTTTAGTTGTCTGAAAAGTATGAGAGCAAAAGTGTGAAATTAGTGACAGACCTGCAGCCTTACAAAGGCAAGAGGTTGGTGGTAGAGATGGACAGCAAGTGTTTCTGGTCAAAGTGTGAAGGTCAGGCTCTCTGAGCAGATAAGTACCTATTTTCTGGCTACCAAAAGTCTGGAACCACTGTGCTATTACATGTCTATTGTCACTTCATTTATCTATTTACTATTAATACTTACTTATTCAAAAGGAAAAAAGAAATCAGGAAAGCTAGCTTTAAAACTCTGTATGTCTGGCCAAAGAGTAAGGCGCTAACACCACACAGAGAAGCAAGACAGCTTTTCAGTGGCATCTTTATTTTAAGACAGACAGAAGCTCTTCACTTTTGCTGATATCTTCTCATCACTAGAGTGCAGCAAGTTACTACTAGCCAAAACTCAGCAAGAGCTGTGATTTCGCAGACAGACAGCAAACCATTTTGTTCTGTGCAAGGCAACATAGTCCAAACTCCAGCTCCTGCTGAAATGAGAAAGTACTTTTGCACAGAAGTGAGATACTAAAGATCATCTGAATACTGGACCTTTCAAGAACTGAATCAAGTCACTAACATAAACACAACCAAACCAGAAACAACACAAAACTGATGGTTTTCTTTAAATTAGTGAATTTAATTGCTTCAATTTAAGGTTCAGCAAGCACCAATGCTTTCACCACCAAAAATAGCCAGGGGCCATCTTGCCACTAGTAAGGACAGTGGATGTGAGGAAGTAAATCCTGCTGTCAAAAGCTTTTAGCCCTGCTCAGCTATCTCCAGAACTGCAGGCCAAGGTAGGTAGTATGCATACCTCCTGCTTTTCTCACATTGTTGAGCGACTTTATTCAGATTTCACAGAAGTTCTTTTATTTGCAAGTCCTTGGTAATCAAGCAGTTAAAAGGTACACAAACTTTAATTGGCTCTTTTGGATTATTCCCTGGAAAAAGTTATAGGCCTTGAGCATGCTCAGCATTGTTTACAACATGCCAAAACCATTTTCAATTATTCTTCTAATTACATGCAATTTAGTGTCTTTTTTTTTTTTCCTACTACAAGTCTATGAGATTTATTCCACTTTCAATTACATCAGTATAAGCCAGGAGTAATTCTGTTAAAATCAGTGAATTTTGCTGGTAGAAACTGAAGGCAGTAATGTAATGACTTCAAAATATGTTTTATGTGTGAATCTTCCTGACAATAAGTAAACCTGAATTTATATTAAGATATCATAATGAAAACATTTCATGTTAGGATTTTATAGTGTCTGCTGTACTTTGTGATCCATTACTATCTTAATCACATATAGAAATATTTTAATGAAACAAGCTTTGAATTAGAGACATACATAGCTCCAGAATCAGCACTGATCTAGATACTTCATTTTAAGATCTTTAACTATCATAATTTTCTAGCTTTTCCAAAAGAGAAGAAACTAAAAAGAAAAAAGGGCGTTTAACCAATGTAGAAGATCTATCATAATCTCTCAAACATCAGGAAAATTTGGGATACAAACATGTATAATCATTTTCAACTTAACTAACCATAAAGGATGAGCCACGGTGGTCTCTGAATTCACGCAGACCTTTCAAAGTTTGGTATGATCACATAAAATGTCAAGGAAGAGAACTCAGGTATGCCAGCGTAATTGTTATTCCTTAAGAGTTCCTTCATAATACCAATTCAAATAGCATAAAGTTTGCATGACTTATTCACTGTAGAAGAAAAATGCTCATGGTTATCCATAGTTCACCAAACCATCTCCAGAAACATCTCTAAATAGAAAAACTTTCAAGTAAAAAAACATGGCACAAATTTACTTACTATGATGTTACTTTAGAGTACAGCAGAGCAGCAGGAGCAAAATGGAAAACTTTTGCATAACTCCCTGCAGAGCTCATTCCTGAGACGCAGCATGGAGTTTCAAAAACTTATCAAAATTCAGAAGATGGGAAACCTTCACTCGACCAGCGTTCACCACACCAGCAGATGATGCTGCAGCACTGGCAAAAGTAACAGGATCACACCTTGTATGGTAATTTAGCTATCAATACAGAGTTCAAACATCCACTTATGCCACTGGAAAAATCAACTGTTCATGAAAGAACACCCTGACAGGAAATTTGTTATTGAATAAATAATTGACTAAACTAGTTCTGTTACTTCACAGTACAGCATTTGCAGTTAACTAGAGATGAAAAGCAATAAAATATTTACAATTACAGATAAATAACATAGCAATAACCATCTATGAAACGTTAGCAACTACATGCCCTAACTCTTGCTCCCCAGATAGCAATACCACTTATTTGGTTTGATAACAGAGCACACATGATGGTAAGGAGTGATGAATCACTCATCTCCTCCATACTTCAGTGAACTGACCAAGCCTCTCCAGGGAAGTGAAATTATAGTCACACATCTTTAGTTCATGCACCAATAACAATTATATTGTAATGTGGGTTTTTGAGACTTCCACTATAATGGGGGGTACGGGGCGGGAAGGAGAAGTAGGGGGGAAATACTTGGGGTTTTTACTTTTTTTTTTGTTTTTTAAACAAGTGCTTGCTCACACAGGTGAATCAAATCATCCAGAAAAAAAAAACCCAGTATAAGTCATTAAATGACCAATACAACCTTTATTTTCAGGAGAAGATGTGACAAACTCACAGTCAAAATAAACACGAACATCAGCCTCTCCCAGTCTTTAATATGGTATGTCACAAAAAGATTAGCATGCAGTGCAGTTTTCAGAATTTCTTATTGAAGAAAATGTGCTGTAAGGAATAAATTTTCACATTTTACAATGAAATCAATATAGAATCAAATGCTCATGTGGAACTCTAAACAATGTTTATCCAGCATATCAATGACTAGGTAATCCTGATATCTGTCTAAAATTAAGCTTACTCCCAAAGGAAACACCAAGGAAGTAGATGGGTCTGTAGAATCTTGTCACTTGCCCTTCCTTTACCATTTGTAATCATATATGCTTGGGAAGGCTCGATTTGATGTCATTTTTCCTCCTACACAGAGCAAGCTCTGCTTGAGTTAATAATCATAGAGCCATTTAGGTCAGAAAAGACCCCTAAATTCATTGAGTCCAACTATTAACCTAGCACTGCCAAGTCCATCATGAACCATGTCCCTAAGTACCACATCTATATGTCCTTTAAATAATTCTAAGAATGGTGACTCCACCAATTCCCTCAGCAGCCTGTTCCAAGGTTTGACAACCCTTTTGGTAAAGACATTTTTCCCAATATCCAGTTTAAACCTGCCCTGACGCAGCCTGAGGCCATTCTGTCTTGTCCTATTGCTTGTTACTTGGGAGACCAACACCCACCTCCCTACAACTACCTTGCAGGTAGTTGTAAAAGTAGTACGGTGTCCTCATTGCCTCCTTTAATCCAGACTAAACAACTCTAATTCACTCATCTGCACCTCGTAAGAGTTGTTCTCTGTTAATATTCAACTTGGTTTGGGATAAGGAAGTAGAATGGCATGGTTAGCTAGAGTACTTAAAATAATTCCCTTCAGGAAATGCCTTTTCCTGTTGATAATAGAGTGAATTTAGGAAAGCTAGGCTCCCAATTTAGGAACATCTGCATCTGCATTGAAGCCAGTACTCTGTATTTACAGTTTTCAAATTAAAGCAGATTCTTGTTTAGTATATCATTTCACTTCTCAAGTGCTGAAAGAGAACTCATGGAAGAAATATCTCTTCCAAATCCATTTTTCCTATTTTATTCTGTAAGGAATTAAAACTCATAATCTATCTGTAGTTCAGATGCTGCAACGTAGAAAGCTTCCATGGTTTTTCCCAGCCTTCCTAAACTGAGATATGACTACATGCAATGTAGTGAACTCACTACTTTATCAGTTACACCAATTGAAACACAAACCCCAACAAAAAAAAAAAAAAAAAAAAACCAAAAACATTCCACACAGGAATTATGGTTTTGGAACTGTACTTTTAAATGATGCATCTTTCAAAACATATCTGTTGTGCAGATTATTTGTAACTAATAGCTGAGTGTTATAACACTCAGTGCTTGGAGACCTTTGTCAAGCAACGTATTGTAAATAGATATTGCAAAACAAGAGTAAATGCTAGTGGAAGGACATAAAACTGGAGAACTAAGGATGCCTGTTACAGAATCTGAAATAGTTTTACAGAAGAGAATACTTATTATTGAGTTAAAAGTGTGTCATGAAGGTCCAGTTTTTGACAGGTCACTGAATCAAAACAACTGACAAAGAACCAAATTGTCTCATTCTGTATTTGCAGTCAATGTCAATTGCCCATGTCAAGGAAAACTACCAGAAAATAACACTATTGCTGGCACAACAGCAGATTTTAATGCATTTCATATACTTAGTAAGTTTAAGCTAGCTCATCTAAAAGACGCCAACTATGAAACTACGTTGCAAAAAATGTGAATGCTGTCCTTTCTTCTGAGAAGAATATGTTAAATATGAAGATAACTAAAGAAAGTATAAAGAATTTGAACTTTATCCAAATTCTGTGAATCTTAACTAACCCAGCCCCTGATAAAGACCAAATTGTTACTAAAATCTGGCAAGGGAAAGAGGGACTGAGAAAGGACTTCAAAGGCTAGTTTTAGTCTAGAAATTACAGCAGACCAGGGAGCATTTTCTGGCCCTGTGGTCATCTGGCACAGTGTGACTTGTATCCATACAGTTTATCATATCTCCAAAACCAGACCGGCTACATGCAGACTGCCTGCTGAGAACAGACTTTGACTTGTACCACTCACTCTTCTACAGACAGGGAAGAACTCTGACAGAGTCCCTGCTCGCCATTTAACAGTACAAATGAGCAGCTGGCATCTTTTACATCCATGCCCAAACCCTATGTAGTTTACTAGGATAGATGTAGGAATAGATACAACTGGGAGACACGAATTAACCCAATATTGTAAGCAGAATATGTCAAGCAGCAAGAATCATACCCTCAAGGATAATGCTTATGGAAATGGACAATATCTTAAAGTATAAATAAGATTGAAAATCCAGACCACAGAAGAGACACCTAAGGCATAATAGCACAAAATCAAAGCAACTTCGGAAGAGACCACAGACTTGCTCAGACTATGAAAAAAAGCAGACTATCTGTCAGATGAAAAAAGATTAAAGACATGCAGTGGTTCATATCAGTGCATGAAAGTTTGCAGGCACCAGTCAAGTATGCACAGCACAGGCAGAGATGTTAACTGCAGCATGACTACCTTGGATGAATTTTTTGTGGCAGTATTTCCCATCATTGTACCAGAAGATAAATAGACTGTCAACCTGAAAGTAAATGGGACATTTATTAACTTTAAGCTCGGCGTTAGAGCACTGAGTCAGTGGGATGTCAAATACGGTGTTACTAGCATTAAAAGAAAATGCAATTAAAAATGTATGCAAAACAGATGAAGGTAGAGAGCAAACTGCCAAAGAAAAAGTGTGCAGCAATTATTTGCAGATGCAAAGCCTTGTCTTCATCAAAAGAGTGATATTACTGAAGGGCCAAGGTGCCAAAATAAACATGGGGAAGTCTGGACACTTATGTTTTGAAAAGCTCTGAAGAAGAGATAGCAGTTGTGGACCAATAGGTCCACAGTCCAGGTTCCTAGGAACTTACGCAGAAGGAACCAGATGAGCTCCAAGAACAGGTTGCAATCAGTCTTTAGAAAAACAAAGGAAGGTGCTTTTTCCTTAAATTTAAATATATGAAACAGCAAAATATCTACTCCAAGAGTAAAAGGTCCAAGGCATTCTTGTTTCATTTCCTTTACTCTATTTTTTAATAGAGGAGCAGGTTCTTGAACTAAAGTCTTAAACTCACTACTGTTCAGAGATACGGAGCTGAGGAAATATAACATCAAATGGCAAAAATAAGTTGATTACAATCAGTTGAAAGGAGTGAAGAGGCAAAATTCTTATAAAGCAATATGGTCAAAATTGTAAAGCTGTTTTACCCAGTCGGCACACTGACAAAAGTTGAGTCCAGTGCAGATAAACTGGTTTTGTGTTTAGTCCAGAGAAACTGGTTTTCTGTTTAGTCCATGATAGAAAAAGATTCATGTCTTTATTTATAGAAGTCCAGTATCAACTGCAAACAATGTAGAAGAAACCCAAAATCAGCTTAGCAAGTACCACTCTGAAAGTATGGTAATTATTCTGAAATTACAAAATGATGGTATGCAAGCTGATCAGAAGCTAAGGGAAACTTGGGTCATTGCATGAAAATTTTCTAGAGCATTTGATGAAACCTCACTGGAATAAAATCCAAAGTTGAGTTACTATCAAACCAATTTTTAAGTATTGTCCCTTTACAGAAAAAGTGTAGGCTGCAGCAGTTCAGGGTAAGCATGTGATCATTAGTAGTGCAAACTAGCATGAACATTTCAAGCCCTAAAACAAAATCAAGGGCTGAATTCACTGGAACTTAAAATCATCAGAATGGTGAGTTAACAATGTTACTGAAAAAGGATCTTGAAAAGGATAACCGAAAGATATATCAAAAGACTGAAAAATCCCAGAGATAGGCTAGAGATGTTTGATATTGCTCCTGATATTGCCATTGGAGAATGTATCTAGGCTTTGTCACGTGCAAAAATAAAGGCTCTGTCAGTCCAAAGAGACCTATATGGTGGGACAGAATAAACTGTCTCCTGGAATAAAGTAGTGCTCAATTTACTTAAACTGACTAGGAAGATGTATATATTAATTCTAGACTACCATTTAAATTTTCCTGAGATAGCATTACTACACTGTACTGCAGTTAAACAGGTGATTATGCAAATATATATTTGCTTGACGTAGAATATGTGACACAATGTTAAACACTGGGCCAAAGTTTACCAGGCAGGACTTGAAACAATTTGCAGGGAAGTATGTGTTTACGAATGTGATGATCTTTAAGAGGCTATTGTAAAACAATCTGGATCCAAAGAACGTGAACATATTTAATTTAAACCTCAGTCTGCCTAGTCCATTCAGTTTCTGTCATCTCAACAAAAATGTATAAATAAATAGAAGGCTCCTTACAAGAGTTAAGCATCCTGACCCAAAATTTACCTTCTTGCGGTAAAGCTAAGCAAATCAAGTTACTGTTTTGCTTGCTGTGTTTCTTTAGGAGCCAAAGTACAGCTTGTATCCTGAGCACAGCAAGTGACAATGCCATCCTTCTTGAGCAAACCATTGGCTAAGAGGCTGCCATTACCTATCAAGTGCCCCTGTGGGACAAATGGAATGATATCGAGGATACAGAGAATAGGCAGATACATTAACGAAATTGCCCTGTGTCATGCTTATCAAGGCAACTACCTGCTTGTTTCTCCTTCTGGTTTTCTTGATTTTACTCCTTTAAGCGTCTACCTGTCAGAGACTAGGTCCCACTTCTAAGCTAGATGTTGGGCTACAGAACCTCTGTAAAAATTTTATTAAAGTAGTGGCTCATGCTGAATTCTGGACAGCTGTTCTGCTCTCAAAATTCCTTAATTATCTACCAAAGTCGTCTGTATCAGCATGTTTTCCCTAAGTAACTTCCAAGAGAGAACACTTTTTGTTCTTCAGTCCTCCATATTTGTTCTCAATTCAAACCACTCATGTGGACACCAAACAAAGGTGTCAGAAGCCATACAGATAGGAGGTTGCATGAAATATTTATCTTAAGCATCTGGTTTAGTTAATTGTTTAAGGAGGAGACCAAATGGGGCAGGCATGAGACAACCACAATCTAGAAGCCCATGGCCACGTTAGTGCATCATTGTACCCAAGCTTAAAATGCTGTGTAAGAGTGGAGCATGACATCACCCAAACTACCAAGTAGCCTGTTAAGCAGGACACCCTCCTGTGAGGTAAAATGTTCAGTTTGAAACCTGTCAGAAGAAAAGGGCAAAATGCCAGGTCTTCTACTTTGTGTGTACAAGTTCAAGTCACCAGGCTGTTATGAAAAAGATGGATAGTAATACTGCTACTATCATTCTTTCCAGTAGAAGTAGCCAGTTGTTACTCCTATGAGATCTAACTCAGTAGGGGACTTGCAGGTTTAGTACTGAATTTTCATGATGTTCAGATCAGAAATACATATCTATCTAACTTGTTGCTTAAAGAACTGTGAGAGTAGATTCATGGGGAAATATCCCAGGAACTTAGGTCATGCATTTGACCTCTCAAAGTTATTGTAAGAAGTAGTTAAACCTCCAGAAGGCATAATCACTGTCTGAGGGAACGTAGGCACTTGCAGAATTAAGCTGTGCTGAAAAGAAACCTCGCTGAAACAACCTGAGGTTTAGCTGCTTGAAAGAGCACACCCTACAGCACAGAAGTGCCTAGACTTTTTTGTTTTGGCAAAATAATGTAGAAAATGAATGAAGGATGAAACCGAAACCACTTGAGAATTATAGGAGCATAGCCATAATGTTAAAGGCTTCATTATGCATAGTCAGAAAAAAAAAGGACATTTTTCCTTTTAGAACTGATGGATAAACAAGCAATAATGGAAAATATAATTTTGTTTTAAAATCCAAATCTAGAGCTACCATCAAACCAATTTTTAAACATTGTCCCTTTATAGAAAAAGTGTAGGTTGCAACAGTTCAGGGTGAGAGTATGATCATTAGTAGTGCAGACTAGCTGGAATAGCACATTCCAAGCCCTAAACCAAAATCCTTTCTCATGAATGAGCAGACAGAGCAATATAACAGCTGTAGTAGTGGAAAAGAAACTCTTACAGAAAATACAGGATGTGAGGCAAGTGCAGGGGCAGAATTTAAGGAGTTACAATTGTACATCTTTTTTTGCTCCCTTTCTGCCAAAAGATAGCTCTGGAGTGTAGACTCAGAGCTATGAACTGCTGGTGGGTAGTAAATGGAGGCTGATAGTCAGAGCGGACTGGTACTTGGGCTGAGTACTGATTAAGAAGATCTGAACCTAACAGCTTAAGTAGTTCAAAGGGTTTAATAGAGGTCTTTCTCTGCAGACTGAATTTAACTCCTATTAAATGTTATGAGCATAAGGATATCATACAGTCAAATGGAGAAACTGTGCTCAAACTTGAGAAATCAACAGAATGCAAAAAAAAAAAAAAGGGGGGGGGGGAGATTTGCTCCCTTTCTCCATATATTTTTATTTCTCCCTCCTTCCTCCTTTCCCTTCAGCGCAATAGTAAGAACTGCACTACAGTCCTGCACACACTTTCCAAATAAGAGGTGTCGTCTATGATAAAAAGTGAATGACAACTTAGGAACATGGGAAATCAGATAAATGAAGACTGGCCTTTTTTCCATTTGCCTATTCAGTAATTTCCTATTTTAAATACACAATATTGAGTAACTCGCAGAAGCTTCAGAGAACGTATGAGAATGACTTTCCAACAGCGTCAGACAGATTCAGAATGAAAAATTTCACTGCCAGGCAAGAAAAATTTGCAATAATTTTCTGTAATACAAGCAGACTTTTTTAGCACTTTTATTGCAGAAGCAATTCTAAATAACAGAGCTTGTCTTATAATAGCATTTCTACAATAATGGTGTTTTATAACAGAAGTGCTATTATTACAGAAATGGTATTATAATAGTAGCATTATTATTGTAGAATCTTTTCCGTAACAGGAGTGCTAAATAAGCCCGTTTGTATTGTAGAAAATGATTGCAAACTTCTTCCATGATGCTGAAAATGCCTAAGCCTTTATGTCTAATGTGATCCAGATTTTAAGAAGGGTCATGAAAGTCTAAAAAAATCTTTGCAAAGGAATCCATGCTGCAGACCAACTGAAAACCCTGGCATGGCTCAGCAAATGGTATATCTCTCACCAGATTTTAAAATCTAATGTGAATTCCAAACCAAAAATGGTTCAACGTAGAAGGTAGCAGAACATGTCCTTGGGGAGAGCAAAATATTTTCAGTGCTGAAATAAAGCACTAAAATGTTGGAATATCATCTGAGGTGATAAAAAGATGTAATATTCAATAACAGTTACACAGCAAAAATTCTTTGAAAGAAATCTTATATCAACTACATTAATATAAATTTCACCCATCATTCAATAAAGTATATATTGCTTTGCCATATACTTAGAAAGCATTCATCTGAAGAATTTCACTGTATATATAGGAAATGAATAAGTAAGTTTTAGTTTATAAAATTCAGCTTCTTTTTATTAAAGTTAATCTGGTAATACTTCACTGCTGAGATTCTAGTGCAGTATAGAAGACACAAAGAATTTAAGTTCCAAAGCTACTGACCTTTTTAACATTAAAATAAAATCCTATATACTTCTAGGTTCATACAATCAGATTATACCATCTGGTTAGGATGGAGTCTATGAAACAGTAAAGTAAGAAAATTCAATAAACTCATATCCTCTGCAGGCATTTTTACATTTTTTAGACTGTCATGAAAGCCTTAGATGTGTGTTTGTATGAAATGAACTTATTTTATTATTGATTTCAGGCAGAAAAGAATTTTGCTGGATCTTTTTTTGCAGCCTGCGTTGCTGTACAGAGTGGTTTTCTCTACAGCAATGGTTCTGGCTCATAATCACAAATGAAAATTTTCATGGGCTTTCATCTTCTTTTTTTTTTTTTTTTTTTTTTTGAGATTGGAAGATAATGGATGACACAGGAAGACATTGTTTAAAATGTATCTTTAGGAAATATTTCTAACATAATAAAATAAAAATAAAAGTTATGGAGTAGGTTTTTAAATTAAGCTGCTGAAATACCCATTCCAACACTTGCTGTGCTGACAATCCGTGTACCCAACAGAGATTATATATTCATTCCAAAAATAAACCCCAAAATTTAAAAATTGCCTTGCAAAAGCCCCACAAAGCTAACTCTGCTGCTTTCTCTGCATTTATGAACATGATGTTTAATCACAGGAGCAAATATTCCTATATCCCTTTGTATTACTGTATACTACCTCAGCCAGGGTATAGTTTTGCACATGCTGAAGCCGAGGGTCACTCAGCCACTCTGAAAGGCACATTCCAAATATTGCTCTTTCGCTAAAGCTCAGCAGTGTTTTCTCTCCCTACACTTTAACTTCTCTCTCTCTCTCTCTCTCTCTCATCTTTAATTCTTCCCACTCACTAGTTAGTCAGGTTACCAGCAAAGTTCATCACACTTCTCTATTTCTTCAGTTGCTCCTACACACATTTTATTTCACAGACTGCCTTATGTTTCCATACCAGTTTCAAAGTTCATACACCAGCTGTTTAACTTCTCATTCAAACCATTGCAAAGTCCTGCCAGTTCCTCATGCCAAAATAATACTAATGGTGCAGGATTAACAATGATGTTTTCCAAGAGAAAAGTTGATACCAGATGCAGCCTTCCACTGCATCTTCTTTCTCTGTTCTTTACATTATGCAGGCTCTTTGGGGCATGAAACGTCTATTTCCGTCTTTTTCACAGGAAAGAATATACATTTATTTGTTAAGAAGTGACAAAGAGAAATCAAGGTGAATACCAAAATGCCACATTCCTCCTAAGAGCATACTGGCAGCACATTATGCAGGCAAGTTTCTGAAGCACCCACTCATGCAATGCTCCCTCCTGCCAATTCTATCTTGCCTTCTATAGCACCAGAATCACTGTTATTCTTTTCAAATACCTGCAGTTATCCTGCAAACTACTTTTCTCAAATATTTCATTTTGTTTTGGCAACTCCGTACATACATGCTACACTTGGCTGCTGACAGTCCAATCCACGCCTAGCTCAAGCCTCTGTTTTATTATCTCCTCATACATCTTTAGAAATCTTGACACACAAAGTTATAAATTGGGAAATGAAAGTAAACGTCTAAGTTTTTTCACAGTCTGTTGATGTAATACTAACTAGCACAACAATATGCTCTCCCTAGCAGGCTTCATACACCCCATAAGCAAATCCCATCCAAAATGAGATCACGGTACAATGACCTCATTCTGAATGTTACCTTATGCTTTTGGCAGCCCAGAAGAAAACACCCCTAGCTCTTGCGCTGTGTTTCGATCTTTTTGAATTTCTCCAGGGGTTTGAATATCTGCTGAAAAGCTCTCTGCAGCTCTGAATACACCAAAGGAGGAAAAGGAAGCAAATGCATGGAGGGGGGAATAGAAGGGAGGGGTGTGAAAAGGGGGGATTAGTTGATGAAAAAATGTCAAGCTGCCTGCAGTGGAGGCAAGAAGGGGTCGAGGGTAATAAAGCCAATTAGTGGAGCAGAGGATAAGAAGCCATATTTGAAGTAAAGGAGTGATAATTTTAAGCAGCAAGGGAGAGATTAGAATACGGAAGTGCTAATGGTATGCAGTTTGGGAAGGAGATGGTAAAGCACTGGGTTAAGAAAGACAAGACAAAACCAAATACAAACCCAAACATTTCTCCTAAATGCTTAAATGAATGCTCCTTTATTTCTGTACTAGCCTCTACACTGAATGATGAACAGATTACAAAGATACGATTCCCTTGCTTCTTTTGCTTGTGGCATGATTCTTGCACATATAAATGTTTCTTCCTCATTTCCAAGGAAATTGTTTCCTTTGTCTTTTATAATAAACTGATTTACTAGAATTCCTCTTGACTAATCTCCTTCTATTTTGCATGGTCTTACAAATATTCAGTGTCAAGTGTTACTTTAAAATAACCCTATTTTCTATTTTGAAGTACATCCTGTAATTACTCATTTTATTTTGTAGGTTATTTGCTGGTATATTACGAACTTGTTTCCATATTTTACACAGCTTGCTACTTGAAAATAACTGTGCAGAAAGGGCACAATGCAAAATTCAGGTTTCATTTAGATTCTGTTTATATTATACTTCCCTTAAAAAAAAAAAAGAAAAAAAAAAAAACTTCAGTCACTGCTTTGGTTTTCAGCTGTGCTATGGTCTTAAAGAATAGAATATATGCAAAACAGCCTAGTCCTCACTGCACTCTAAAATAATTTTCACTCCCCATACTGACATTTTACATCATGGACACACCTGTAACATAGCTTTATGGCATTTAAATATCTAACAGCATTTTTGTAGTTACTGAGCCTTTGCTCACACATCTTGACCTATATATTTAGAACTTAAATAAATTTGCCTCCTGTTTTGTTGTACTCCTATTCAGATATAACTATCTTGAATGTAAACAATCAAAGATTCAAAGCGTACAGTATTTGTCAGTGGATATACGCCGAGGCTGAATTCCGTATTCCTAAAATTAAAACCCAGATTGACTTCAGCAGGATCAGCATTCACCCTATGAATCCAAAATCTCATGTTCACTAGAGAAGCAAGCATAAAATTCCTGTATCCAAGCCATTCTAAAGTCTAAAAAACTATCTCAAATTGAAATGTTAAGAGGTATTTTGAGCAAATTGATTAGTTGGGTAGCAAAGAATCACCAGGGGTCAGAAGTAACCATCTACAGTATTAAAAGAATTCACACATAAAATTCCTGGTTTATTACCTGTGGTATGTAAATGATCATTTGAACCTGCTTTTGTACAAGGAAAAAGGAAATGGCACATATAATAGCAATTGATTAAATTATCTTCAGGGGTGATCTGTGAACTAAAGACTAAAAAGTCTCACTTCCTTATCATGTAAAATGTTAGAAATTAAAATTACTAACATATTGGTAAACACATGGAACACCAGAAAGCAAAGAACTGATGCTTCACCGACCTATTAGAGGTTTTTGAGAAGTATGACACGGGTAAACTTTTGGGTATATATTCATCACAAACGGATTTAAAAAGCAAACAGCAAAAACTGGGGAATAAAGGAGAAGGTACTTTCACAAATTCATTACTCATTAAAAGGCAGTAAAATATATTCCAAATGAAGAAAGGCTATCTAATCTTAAATTAAACCTAATCTTAAAAATGCCTCAAATATTGAGGTGAAAACGCAATGGGATGACCCAACATCATTCCACATATCATATCCTCTGCTGACTACAACTAGTTACATATAGAAAGATATAGTTACAATGGAAAGAGTACAGAACTGCAAAATAATTTAGACTGGAAAGTTATCTATTCCTACTTAAAGCAGCATCATTTTGAAATCAGATCAGGTTGGTCATAGCCTTGCCTGGCTGAATTTTGGCTATCTCCAAGAATGACAGTTACAAAACTGCTTTGGAATGTGTGCCAGTATTTGATCGCCCTTGATGGAACAAAGCGAAAAACCAAACAAAACCAACTTTTCACAGTCTAACTGGAATTTCCCTTGTCACAGCTCTGATCTTTTCACTGTGTACCTCTGAGAAGACTCTAGCTCTGTCTGCTCTGTAATGTCCAAATGGTAGTTCAAGCCAGTAGTATGGTACTTCCTGGGACTTCTTTCCTTAAGGCCAAATATACTCACCTCTCTCAGTTGCTCCTCCTATGTCATGCGGAGCACAAAACTGGGCACATGCAGTATGTCAGCAGCACCAAGAGTGCTGAACTGAAAGAAAAAAAATACTTCCCCCCACTTTTCAGCTGTGCAAATGACCTTCATTGCTGCAAAGGTACCACAGTGACTTACTCAATTTGTCCATCAGGACCCCTAGACTCTTTCCCACAAATTTTCCTTTTATCCTATCAGTACCAAGCCAATCCACAACACTCAGTAACCAACTGATGAAATAGCAGATGGATCTCAAAGGAGTGGATATGAAGAATGTAAGTGGGAAAGTCAAAATTAAAGTTAAATAGACTTCTTGGTTGCTGTTCAGGAAAGATTTTTAAGACATTGTAGATAATTCACAGAATCACAGAAATGTTTAGTTTCTCCTCTTGAGGCCAAACAACCCCAGTTCTTTTCACCTTTTTAAGTGGCATTGAAAAGCACTTCAATCCCTTAACTATACAGGACGGGACCCAGCAGTCCAGATATGTCTCACTAGTGATGAGTAGAGAGCAAGGATCACCTCCCACAGAATGCTGACAATGGCCTGCTTAATGCAGCCCAGGATGTCGTTCACATTGTTTGCTGTGGTAATGCATTTCTTGTTCATGGTCAGTTTGCTGTCCACCAAGATACTAATGTCCTTCTCTACTAAGCTGCTTTCCAGCTGCCAGTGTGTACTGATGCCTAGAATTATTGTTTCCCAAGGGCAGGACTTTGCATTTCCCTTTGTTAAACTTTATGATAGTCTTTCCATTCCAGGTCAATGCAGTTCCATCTATTTCAAACTCATACCTGAAGTAACATTTAACGAATAATTAAAAAAAATAAAAGAGAAAACTCACAAACCACTGGAATGATTTAGCTGAGATCTGTTTTTTCTAAATATACTTGTTCTAAGATGCTAATATTGAGAAAAAAATAATGTGTATGTCTAATAACTAAATAAAAAAAAAAGATGCACAAGGACAAAACCTTGGTATGAATTATAAGAATTTGATGCTATGTAGATTTCTCCTGACATAAAGAATAATGGTGGATTTTTCCTTGCCCCCAGTAAAATAGATTTATAACCTAGATCCACATTTCCTACTTTGGCAGCTGGAAGAGAGTTCATGGCAAAGATGTTTTCTGGGAGTTTTACCAGGGCACTGTATTCTTTTTGACAAGCAGACTCAAGTATGTGAAACTGACTCTTCCTGGGTGTTGGGGGGATTTGCAGTACCTCGCTTAATCAGGTTTCTGCTAGCAAGTAGTTTGCTATACAGCTTTACCTCATCTCCTAGGTGCAGTTCAGGCAGTTCCCTTATTATGCAAACTAGCATTTTCATTTTCCCTCTCTTTATCACTTTATCTTCTATTTATGGCTAGAAAATTCACCAGCTATCTCACATTCCTAATAATTATTCTCTTACACTCTTCCACAGCAGTTGAGGAGAATGTGGTCTAGGAGTCAGCCAGCACGAACAGACAACTCCGTAAGTCCTATGCTAAGATGCCAAAATCTACTGAATGTATGTCAACAACTATAGACAAAATTGATGTAGTAAACTTGTCAATAGACTTGCACCAGGAAAAAAAAAATGTCATTGGAATGTCTAGTAGGAATGTCCCACTAGAGTTAAGTATGCACAAAAAAGAATATTGCAATATCATTGTCCCTTTTCAATTACTGGTGTGTGGTTCCTTTCAAGAAATTATACTACTCGGGCATTGTAAAACTCTTTGTGTTGTGTTTGCTTACATTGTATCTTTTTCACAAAGAATTTCTCACTGCCTTGCAAAGTATATTTATAAACCACTGATTTTTTTTATCATTAACTTTTGTTTTACAGTAAGCTGCAACTTTGGAGTTGAAAAACTGATTTTCTACTTTTCAGAATTTTCCTTCAGCTTGGAAACCTAACAAAGAGACTACTTGTTTCATATTTCTTTCAGACATAAATAATTTCTTTGCACTATTACCCCTTAGAAACTCAAATGTGAGTAAAGACACCAGTAGCTTAGGCATCATGGAAATTTTATGATTTCAACCATAACAACTATGCTGATCATACCAAAGATTATTGTTTATACTAGATACAGCATGAATACATCAATTCCTTTTTCATCCATGTTTCATTTTTGAGATCCTTGCTGTATGTGTTAGCACAACTTCTTAGAAATTTAAGTAAAGCACTAGAGAAACATTGCCTTAATAATCTGTGATGATAACTAGGAGAGAGAGGTGGCAGCTCTTTTTTCACACCTGGGACAACTGGGCTTCTTGTACCTAAATCTCCAGCAAAGTTTCCCACATCTTATGAAATTACACTTCTCTTGTCAAACTAGTCAGAAAGATTTCATGCCAAGCATGAGATCATTATTTCAGCATCTTGCATCCTGCAAAAGCATCCTTTTACTGCCTATATATACGCATTCAGCCTATAGATTAGCTAGACAAAAGCACTCAGCTCCTTACCTTGCAGTACGTACTGCTCTGTCTTGTTAAAGCACACACACACAAAGATAAAATAAATAGGGTTAGAAAAGCATCTGGGCCAAGAATTCTGGTCATCCAACATAAAAAGTAACCTGCCCTGTACATCCGATTCATAAATCTATCAAGTCTTATACTAGAACTATTTATTTCCATTGTTCCTATAGCCAGTAATTCCTGAACTGGCAACCTAGAACTGTACATCTAATAATCACAAAACAAATCATTTCCATCTTAAATTTATTCAAAAATAGTAAAATACATCTTCTAAATTTTAAACCTCAACTTTTATTTCTGAGTTTACAAGGCTATCTGTTTATGTGAGCACACACTATACATTTATGCCCATACCTTACAATGTAAGAAAATTAAAAGGGAATGAGGCTGTACAGGAAAAGGCTGTTAAAGATGGATGTCTTCTAAGTGATATACGTGATAGAAGTGATTAGCATTAACTGATCTTCTTGAAGAATGTACAAGTATAATTCATTATAATGGCTTAGAAGTGCAATTAGTGAACTACAGTGTAAATGACACTGCTGTTCATAGACCTACCCATAAGAGTAATTATATTTTGAAAACTACTTAGTGAAAAATTGATTGAATGGGTCCTATGGGCATAGATAATTGAGATAAAAATATGTAAACAAATGCCCATTAATAAGTTTATGGCAAATTTATATATTTACGTGTTTAGCTAGTCTGGAAATATACATAAGGAATTATAATTTTCTGGTGTTTCATTTTGAAGACACATTAAATGAAAAAAAAAAGTTATGATTTTGCAAATACTATTTGATTATTCTTGCACTGACTAGAAAGCTTCATTGTCATTTTCCCTTCACTGTGGCCCAATACTTAAAAAATAGTTAAGTCCAGGGGAAAAACCCCAGACAAAGTTGAATATCATTATTTTTAAGAAGTTTCTTGATGTGTAGCTTTAGTGTGGCAGATGCTAGGTCAGAACAAAACCTGCCTAGTGATGACTGCAAGGATTCATGGGCCAACAGGAGCTACATTTTTGGTATAATAATAATATAAACTATGTAACAAACATATTTTACAAAATAGTAAATTTTGACAGTATTTTACTTAGTACATATGTTCATTTGAGAACTTATAATACCTTACTGGCCTAATTCCACTTCATTACTAAATACTAATTTGAAGAAGGGTTAAGATGTCCAAAAGCTTTTGTATTCCGTTAGTGTTTTGCTTAAAGACTTGATTTTCCTGAAGAGCTCAGTGAATTAATGTGAAAATATTTGTTTAATCTACAAATAAAGGTTCAATTTACTTCACAAGCATTGCAAATACTGTATGGCATACTCTTCCCCATATAATGTATTTACCTGATTATTAGAAAGGCAGTGTTTTCAGCTACAACTTACGTGATTATTTAACACAGGAAACAAGGACTACCAAGCATCATTTAAATGTATAACTTCAAGCATGATTTCTGAGAATAAACTTGATGTGGAAAGATATGAAACTGATCAAGACAAAAATTAATGCCGGACAGCAGTGGCAAAATATGTCTGGTTTAGGCTTATAGGAGTCCCAATGCAAATTGTTCCTGTGAATCTAAACCCTTCGTCAATCAGATGTAAATTACAGCATCCATGCTCCCTTGAGGATATATACCAACACATCATACAAGACAGCACCCGTATTCCACATCAGGAGATTTTGCAAAAATCTTAGACAATGAGTCAAGCCAGCATCTTCCAGGAAAACTTTTAACAAAGGAAACCAGGAAGAAGACCATGGAGAGGCATATAATGATACAACACTGAAAGCCTTCCTACTAAAAATACTTTTCTAACTACATGTTCAAGCTTTCCTTGAATAGGTGATTCACGGAAATCAAATACAAGAGGCTCACAGAAGGATAAATTCTGTATAAGGAACAGGAGCATAAGACATACCCATATGAAGACATTCATATGAAACTGGCTGTCACAGACTTCCACAAGTAACAGGAGGGACAAATCCAGATTTTAAGGAACAAATTAAAAATAGAGCTACTAAACCAGCTATCAGTGGATACCTGAGCTCACATGCAGGAGAACGCTACCATTAACTGAATTTCAGCCACAGAGAGGAAATCTGAAATTCTTGCTGTGCTTGCGATCTTCACTCACCTAATTATGAAGAGAGTTAGTGTATGAACAGACCCTATGATCTGTAAAAGCAAACCCCAAATGTCACGCTTTGTGAAGTAAGATCAGAAGATGACTAGAATATTTGATAAAAGGTGCAGCTTAATGTAGTATTTCTCAAACTTTCTACAAAATTATGACCTCTTTTTGTCTCACCAGCCCTCATGAAACTTTCTGAGTCAGCAGCAGCTCAATTCCTGCAGAGCAAAGCCTGCTAATGGTTACCTGAATGTAATTACATTAACTTACCCATCACAGAGCACCAGAGAGGCTGCTTAATTACAGGTAGTTATCAGTTAGAGAGCTGAGGTAAACAGTTGCACCTTAAAATTATCTCACCTATTATCACCTCTCGCTCCCAACAGGAATGCTTCTGTGTCCTATTTAGGAGCTGCCATCTATTGTTGGTTCAATAAGTATAGATCCAGACTGCATGTGAGAGATGGGGAAATTTACTGTTCTGATCCTGCAAGTCATTTTGACCTTTTCACCTGTTTCCTTCTTCACTCTTTGTTGGTCTTGCCTATTTGCATACTAAGCTTTCACAGAAACGAATTCTTAATGTGTTCTTACAATATGAAATTAGCATCAATGTTTGTCAAAACACATTATTAATAAGAATTGGCTAAGAAATTGTCTGGATGGTCATATTCAAAGAGCTGAGGTCAATGGTTTGATATCCAAGTGAGATCAGTGATGAGTGATGCTCCCCAGGGGTTGGTACTGGGACCAGCGCTTTTCAACATCTTTGCCAGTGACAAATATAGTGGGGAGTGGAATTGAGTGCACCCTTAGCAAGTTTGCCCACAACACCAATCTGTGAGGTTCAGCTGATAAACTGGAGGGAAGGGGTGCCACCCAGAGGGACCTTGACACTCTTGGCAGGTGGGCCAGTGTAAACCTCATGATGTTCAAGAAGTTGAACATAAAGTGGAAGGCCCTGCACCTAGGTCAGGGCAATTGCAAACACAAATACAGGCTGGAGTTAATGATTTCAAAGGCCTTTTCCAACATAGTTGATTCTATAGGTGGAGAATGGATCGAGAGGAGCTCCCAAAAGGATTTGGGGGTGTTGGCTGATGAGAAGCTCAACATGACCTGGCAATGAGCATTTGCAGCCCAGAAAGACAAACACATGCTGGCTGCATCAAAAGAAACATGACCAGAAATTTGAGGGAGGTGATTCCTCTGCTTTCATGAGACCCCACCTGCAGGACTGTGTTCAGCTCTAAGGCCTCCAGCACAAGGGGTATGTGGACCTGCTGGAGCATGTCCAAAGGAGTCCATGAAGATAATCAAAGGGCTGGAGCATATCAGAGGCCTGAAGATAACCAGGCCAGACTGAGAGAGCGGGGCTTGTTCAGCACAAAGAAAAGCCTCCAGGGAGACCTTAGAACAGCTTCCAGTATCTAAAGGGGGTCTACAAGAAATCTGGAGAGGGACTTTTTACAAAGGTATGTAGTTACAGGACAAGGGAGAATGGTTGCAAATTGAAAGAAGGCTGATTTAGATCAGATACTATGAAGAAGTTCTTTACTGTGAGGGTGGTGAGACACCTGGCACAGGTTGCTCATCAAAGCTGTGGCTGCCCCATTGCTGGCAGTGTTCAAGGCCAGCATGGATGGGGCTTAGAGCAACCTGGTCTAGTGGAAGCTGTCCCTGCCAATGGTGGGGGGTTGGAACTTTATGATATTTAAGATCCCTTCCAACCAAAACCACTCTGATTCTATTAATACTAACAGGTTCTCAATAACATGTTTCACAGAACTTTAGTTCTGTTTAATTATTCTATATAGGCAAAACAAAATCTTTTGTTACAAAGTTTTACAATGGTAGAAAGCACTTGGTTTCTTTCCATTCCTTTGCTCTTCAAAATTCTACTCATTCTTTTAATTTAACTGACTGAAATATAACATTGACACCTGGGAATAAGACTGGGAGCTGTAATTTCAATAGGTTTTTAGGGTCTTTAGATCAAAGGTCTAGAATGAAGTCTCTGGTTCTTCGAGAAGGCTTATGCTGAGCCACAAAGAAACATAATTGCAGAACTGAAGATACATTTTAAGTTTTCTGAGCAAGAAACAAACCCAGAGAAATAAAATTCACATCTTTGTAATTATTTCTTAACATTGTGGACCATTATCATTGCCTGGCAGCTGATTGAGAGCTTGTGTGATATGCAGTCTTTACTGAGGTCCAGTTCCAGGTGAGTCAACATCTACATTACTAAACTTCTACCCCAACTAATGTCATTATTGGAAGGACTCTGTTGGAAGTCCATTAACGTAAAAAAGGAAGAATAGATGAAAAACACTGACAATGCAAAGCTGAGAGCCTTTAACTGTTGCTTTCTTTACTGCCCTTTCCTGAGTAAGTCCATGAGCTTTCATCTATTGAATCCAATTTGGATATTTTCCACATTTTCCTGTATAAAATCCTTGTCTTTTTCTTTGCAATTGACCTTCACACCTTTTTATTTTTTCCCCTCAAAACATTAATTGCTCCCTAAGCCTGTGATTCTTTCTTTATTCCTTCATTTCAGATAATAAGAGCTATCTTTCTGCTGGGATAAGCAGTCTTCCCAGAATTCAAATAGGTGGCATCTTCATTTATTGATTCCTCCTATATTTTCTTTAACTATAGAATAATCTAAAGGCCTTCATATTTTTTATTATTTTCTACACCTCTGGGACTTTTACTTAGCCATTTATTCACTTTTCTTTCTCAAATTTAGCTATGTTCAGAATTTGTGACCCCATGGCAGAAAAAGGGATGAAGCTTTCTGTTGCTTTAACATTTTCTACTGAACCTAAATTTTCACAACATCATAGAATACCAGGTTGGAAGGAAACCTTAAGGATCATCTGGTCCATCTTTTCTTGGCAAAAGCACAGTCTCTTTCCACAGAACTGCTCCCCAGCCAGGTAGATCCCAGCCCGCGCTGCACTCCTGAGAGATGTTTTCTCAGGTGCAAGACTCTTGTCCTTGTTGAACTTCATAAAGTTCTTGTTAGGCCACTCTTCCAGCCTATCCAGATCTTGATCTTGCAGGGCAGCTCTCCCTTCCAAAGTGTCCACTTCCCCACTCCGTTTGGTATCATCAGCAATCTTCATCAGGGTACACTTGATCACTATCAAGCACTGGGGGACCCCACTAGTGAACACATCTCCAGTTTGAAATGGAGCTATTTACCATCACCCCCTGAGTGCAGCCTGTCAGACAGTTCCCCACTCACCTCACAGACCAATTGTCTCAACCTAACCTGTCACTTTCTCTAGAAGGAGGCTGTTGGAAAAGGCCTGGAGAAATCCAGGCAGACAATGTCTGTCACTCACCCCACATCAGCCAAGAAGGGTACTTGTTTTAAACAAGTTGGTTCTTTTAAGGAACATTTTAAAAAAATATAATTACATACCTATTCCTTACAGAAATAAATGAATTCAAAAGGCAGAACACGACTGTGTGAAGCATCTACTAATTGAAACTGCTTTGTTGCAGATCTCAAAACTCGCGGTCTTGTGTGAAGACTTCAAAATAGGAACTTTCTTCAGGATTAAAAAAAAAAATACGAAAACAAAAACACACAAACAAAAAAGCAACCCCAAACCAAACAGCACTAGTCACATCCCAAAGCCCCTTTTAAATTCAGATGAATTAATTAGGCTTCTAGAAAGGATCTTAACACTTGAAAAAGAATAGAAAGTTTAATTTTTAGTAATGTTATCTATTTATCATCACTGTTATGATATGATTATTAACACTGTTATGTTATGATCACTTTTGGCTGACATTCTAGAGGCTCAATTCTGCCAGGAACTTTGAAGTGCTTTTAATCTATCTTTCGTACTATTCAGAGCAAAGCACCTTCTTGCTCCTCTCCAAAAATCAGCCACAAAGTCATTGTATGCTGTCTGGTGTCCAAGATATCCCTCTTCAGCCTTTTCATTCTTTTAGCTGTCAGTCTAGATCCACACTGCCTCTTGAGTAATAGTAGCAGCAGCTTATAAGGTTCAAGCACATATGCCGCCCTTTGCTGTCCTTAGCTCTACAGCACTTCACTCTGATTTTCCAGGTAAAATAAAATAAAATTAAATAGGATTTTAAATAATACCCAGATAAATCACCTTCAAAAAATAAAAATAACAAAACATTTGCAAACAAATTCAGTATTATATATTTTCCTCATCAAATGTAGTACCATCCTGTCATGTCAAAATGATCTCTAACAATAAAAAAGAGGCTGCACAAGAAAATACTCTTTTCCTCAGTTTCTCAAAAAATACTCTCACCAAGGTTCTCTACAGTCTAATACAGAACATGTAGGACTAGGTCACTGAGTTCAGAAAATGACTGCTGTTTAGCTTTCCAATCATTTAGGACAAATATACATGTATTTATATGGGTACTTTGGTACTTTTCCCATACTCCAATAAAATTCCAAAATTATTTTTAATTATTTTTAAGACCACAATTAAATCTCTCATTTGCTTCCTGTGTTGTACACATTTTCAATAAACAGATCTATTACTCTACTTTCTAAACAACCTTTTTAAAGACACTTTAATCTCTGAGTACTGAAGAGAACAAAAGCTATTAATTCCTTCAACAATTTAGACTAAGAGATACTGTCTTTAACTCAACACCAGGAAAACTGTTATCTCTATGCCATGCTCATTTAGCTTATGAAATTCTCACCAAGTTCCTGTACAACTGAAGTGGATACTGCCTTTTTTTGTTTTCTGTAAATAATGCATCCTTTGAGAATGAAAACATGAAATCCAACTCAGCAAAAATCTAAAGGAAATTATGCAATCTGGGGATTAAATGTTGATATCTAAGGTTAGGAAATCAACAACTTCTATCTAATTGTTGTTGTGTATGTATCATGCTGACCCTGTCCAGGAAATCTATTATATCACAATCACTCTTCAGGAAATCATGCTAGTGTATTACAAACCCTGCTTTTTCCACTCCAGTACCAGAGGATTTTTCCTTTCAGCAAATTTGAAAATAGCTGTAAATGACTACTCATTTTGCAAGGGCTGATAACATTTCTAGTTTTAAATAGAATTAGGAAAGAAATGTAAAAAACATACAGCAAATGATAATGCCCTGAAATAAAAGATCTTTAGACAAACTGCTTAATCACTGATGGTTCTGTATACTTGTTTTTTCTCCCCTGGCCAATCGTATTTCCCCAGAAAACTAGCAGAAGACCCAAAATCAAGGCACAGTACTACATCAGCACCTCTGATTTTATAACTGTAATTTCTGCACTTGCAGATTTCACTCAAAACCACCCAGCTGCAATCACTAACCTTTCAGAAGTTATCCAAACTCCAGAGTTTCTGTCAACAGTTTGAGAAAACTGGTTACTACTGAATAGTTCACTGTCACTATATCTTTTCTGGTGAAGCTCAAATATTTCAGCAAACCATTTAATTTACTAGCTCTGGGGAAAGTGGCCAACTATATGACATGGTTTCATAAAGGTAACTTCTGAATGGATTTGAATGCAATCTCTTCATGAGAAATAGCATTCACTAGATTATATAGAAAATCCACCACAAGATCTGCCTTATGATGCATAATATCTAACCATGTTTCCATTAAGGGGAGAGTTTTTGTTACTTTTTATTTTTTTACTAGCACTGGTCTGAAATGGTTCTCATTACAGTTTGTTTTCATATTTGTCTCTTAAAATTTCAAAATTCTTGCAATTTACCAATTTTATTCATACATTTCACTACAGACTGTGTCTTGCAAAATTCTACTAAAGGCTGCTATTTATGATCCATTCTTAAAATGAATATTGCAGTTCTGAAAGCCACTCTGATCAGCTTACTTCTGCTCTTGATTTAATGGCATATTGCTCAGGATACCTACAATACTAAAGATACAAGAAACTATGAAAATAAAGAATAATAGAAATGCATAATTTTACATGAAAAAGAAATTAATTCCACTGCTCTTTCACCATTAAGAATAGTTAATTATGATCATTTCCTTTAAGGAACAACATAAAAATCACAGGTGTATTCATAACTGTGAGAATTACAGTCTGAATAAAAACTTTCTGCACAATTATCACAAAATTCCAAAAGCTGTCTCCTCTAATCTTTCCCCCACTCTGCCCTAAACAGTGAATATGGGCTTGAAGTCACCCACGTACACTTTATTCAGGAAGCTGGATGTAAGCCAGCTCTGGTCTGGAAGCAATCTGAGCACGTTCATACAGTGTTGCATGCAGATTTATAAACCCTGCCTCTCAATGTTGATGTTCCCCATGATGTTCACTAGAGGCTTTGCTACCGTTATTTATTTTATTTGGAAGGCACTCAGATGCAATGTGATGAGCCACAGCACAAAACCCTGTGAGAGAGAGTGAGAGAGTGTGAGACAGGGATGAGAATGAGAAAAAAAAAGACATTTTTATTACATTCATCTTAGTTTGAAATTCATAATCTTGAAATACTCTGAACAATGGACTTAAACTGCAGTCAGCAATTCAAGAGGAACAGATTCCTCACATGAGCCTCTTGGTGTGTGGTGCCAAAAGGTCAAAAACATTGAATACGATTTAAATGTGTAAGTTGAGATTCTGTACAGAAACCACACATCCTGAAGTGGTGTGAGAAATGACCACAAGCCCTTTTAACACTAGTTTCTGTCACAAAGCAAATAGTCTCTAACACCAATCTCCTGATTATATTTTGCTATTCCGCTAGTTAAAAATATAAGGGAGAAAACTGCATCCTCTTGCAACTTGAATATTCTCCCTTCTGCTCTCAGGGGACCTTTACATACAGGCTTTGGACACCTAATTTTGTTCCCTTATTTTGGAATGCTGTAAAATTGAGAAATAAATCATAATATTATTTACTTGTAGCAAATGCTTTAATCTATTTCTTTCACACAAATCTATAAAGAATACACTCCACATTTACACTCTGTTTCTGTATGTGCATAAAATTGCCACAAATAAAATGAGAGTCACAGTTTATTCTTCGTATCTGATAAGAAAAAAAATTTAAGCCTTTTTATGGAGTGATAAAATAGAACACAAATTTTATAATTTATGGTTCACAGGATGCAATGATTGACATTATATAGAAATTTAATCAGTCTTGCAGAGCTCACAGACATATCACAGTAGGAGGTTCTTTTGACATTTCATGGAGAACTAGGCAAGATGAGGTACAATATGTGTGCATATTTCAGTATGTTATGTATTTTCTTAAGCTTTTATGCTTTCAGGAGTTGTTGTCAGCTTGAAGGAATCATTCCTTTAAACAGTTCTAAATACATGAAAGACTGAAGCTTCAACTTTTGTTTGAAGCAAAACAAGAGAAATACCTGCAGAGGTAGCCTTTTTTTTTCTTCCCGATACAGGATTCCCAAAATTGAAACACATATTTAACACTTTTTCTGTACCTCTTGAAATCTGTCAGGTGTACAACACCTGGCTGTAGTCTCATAGTCTGACTACAACCCTAATGTCGTGTAGAGTTATGACTGGAAACATTCTGCCACAAAGCTTATCAAGGGCGTATGATGAAAAAGTCAATGCAAACACATGTACCTCTACTTACCCACTCAGAGCTACTCCATTTCTAAATCCCCAGCAATTAAGAACTGAGCCTGCAGAGGGGAATATAAAACTATTATTTCCATTCTAAATTTTAAGATTCTTATTTGCAGCACGTTGTTTTCTGTGATGAATAGTGCCATAATTTTACTTCATCTAGTAGTATTCCGTTATTCTTAATTGAAACAATTTTGCCTCTGAAACAAGTTTATGTCAGAGTGCTATAATTACATTTATGACTGTTCAGTAAAACTACTTATACACTATTATGACATTAGTGCTTGTTGGACTGAACATCTGAAGCCTCAGATACTTTATCATAAACCTGTGATTATGGCTGTCACCCCAGAGCTTCTCATTAGGAATGTAGGCAGCTAAATAAACCCATTGAGAAATGTTATCTGATACACTACTAAATATTTTGTGCTGCTATTACCAAATTGATAACTTTGCTCCTTTCTCTCATTCTTTACCATTTTTTTTTTCTCATGCCCAAAACTTGTGGCTTAAATACACAACACACAGTACCAACCTTTTTGATAGAACTAAATTCTATCTTCAGAGAGCTACCTTAGGAAACATCTTAGAGAAACACAAAACACTGGAAATATCTTAAAATTATATATCTGGCCAGGTAATATGCAACCAGCTTAATACAGTGCTCTACTATATTATTAGGTGAAAATCTTTCTTGAGATTATGCAGCAGGAGCAAGAATCACAGCCATAAATGACTTTGAGTGGAGCTGGATGAAACTTCTTTTTTAAGATGTCTTTTCCAGTAAAAATATGCATTTGTTTATTTGTTTTATTTCAAGTAAAACTACGTTGTCTTAAATTACATGTAGGAAAAGCATAAACCAAGTAAAGAGTCCAGCTACAGTAAACTAATGATTAATGAGTGGGGATGGGTTACATTGACTGACACCTGCATGGAGAGGTTTCCATCCTTATCTGCTCTGTCCCCAAGGCAGGAAGGTCAGTGACATTCATGAAACATATGGTGAAACTCCAGAGTTTAAAGCTTTGGATACTAAGATTAATCCACCCATTTCTGCAGTAAACAGAAATAGTGGAACAGGTATTCTATGAGAAATTTTCCTATGTTCGGAGCACAGACTGGACAGAGACAGACAAAATGGACATGTGGTAGCAAAATATGAAAAGAATCACCTGAAGATGAACATCCACCTCTGTGAGGCAGAACCCTGAGATAACAAACTGGTAGCAAAGCAGCTTATACAATTTCCTTATTCCAGTACTTTCTGATCACTGAAGCTTGCTGTATAAAACCAAACCCCAAAATAATTATGCAGTAAAATTCTCAGATAAGTAATATAGAAGAGTTACTTTTCAGATTTCAAAAGCAAAGGTATTGATGCTTCCTTATATTCATGGATTAGATAACTTCATCCTTTTATATCCTGCCAACTACTGTAAGCATCAACAATATTCCATTCCTAAAGAAATCCCCAACATGGTCACTAATTTTTCTTTTTTTTTTTTTAAATTCTGTTTTGTTTCAATGTAATTAAAATTATGGTAGCAAATAATCTATTTAAAAAGCATAGAAACTAGTCATCATCTTAGGGGTCCAAAATCAAGAAAGGCTTATATCCTGCTCCTAATAAGTAAGATATCAAGTCATTTTGAAAGTTTTGTGTGGACTATAAAAGCCTATATAACTTCTGTGAAATTTGTTTTAATTTACCATTGTTAGACCTGGAAAGTTGCAATTTGGGTTTACATGTCAGTATTCATCAGCAAAGCACAAAACTTCATCTGGAGAAATAGAGCATGAAATCACTTTCTCACCCTGATTCTCTGCATCATACCTAACAACACTGAAACTAAAAAATAAAAAATAAAAATAAATATCCACACCACTACGTGTAAAAATAAATTGTCAGATTATTTTCTCAACTCAAAATCAAATCCAGCAGGACACACACTTCCATTGGCAGCTAGAAATCTGAACACTTCACTGCAATTGCTCTATTACCTTTGCCTTTTATTTTCCATAATTAAAAGCAAAGCTAGAAGAACCTCAAACAATGAGACTTACAGTGCATACTTAAATCCTATATCGCTACAATAACACAGTAATGAATACAGACAAATTTCAATTGTCTCAGGATACATAGCCAATTATGAGAAACACCGTTGAGCATTAAGGACTTAAATGCTCAAAAATACAATCTGTATTCTGAGAAAAGAGGGTTAAGCAAAGCTAGGAGTCCTACAAATCGGGAGGTTCATGTAGGCTTCCAGAATAAGTACATGGTACTAGTCCTCTTTCTAGAACTTTTCAGCAGAGCTTCTTAAAACTAGACATCTCTCACTTCTTTTAGAGCCACACTTGAAAGGGGATACAGCACAAATGAGCAGATGATAAAAATGTGCTGTATGTAATCCAGGCTTTTTATTTATGAAAAGAGTTATATATATAAAGGCTTGTGGTTTAAGACATCAGATATACAAGAAATATAAGAAATGAAAAGAGATGCTTTGGACTAACTTGCTTAAGCGGTTCAAAGACTTTCAGTTTTGGGGGGATTTTATTTACCAAAGAGCTGTTACTACTCATAATTCTGCATTTTCACTTTCATTTCAATCTATTTCTCATCCTGTTCCATTTTTATTTCAGCCTCAACTCTCATTTCTAGTTCAGTATCACCTTTGCATGGAAATAGAGACACAAAAGAATCTTTCTAAGGTCTCTTTCTCCTTCCAGGCATCAAAACTGTTACCATCAGCCTTTAGAGGATGAGACTGACATCCCAAAGGCATCCCTGATGTTGGTCTACTATTAGAGGTGAGAGGTGCAAGGGACTGAACCTTGCTGATCAAGCAAGATGCATGTGTACCGAGTGGAAGCTTAATTTAGCTTACTCCCGTATGTGAACATCACAACATATGGAAAAATCACAATTAAAATCTGTCTTGTCTGTGCTTCTTATTCAGGGCTTCAGATCAACTCCATCATTGGCTGGATGGTTCCACTCAGAGTTGTGGTCAATAACTCAATGTCCAAGTGGAGATCAGCAACAAACGTTGCTTCCCAGAGGAACTCTAACTAGTCAAAGAAAGCTAGAGCATTCAAAGGAGATCTAAACTGTTACGTAGTATAGAAGCTACTTAAAGTTGTTCACAATTCTAGGAAGTTTTTTCTCATGCACAGAAAAAGTCTCAGACCAAGGCTTCTATCACCCTATTTGAAACTTGTACAATTGAAATATAAATTACTACATATGTGTTTGAGGAGTGCAAACAAACAAACAAAAAATCAGTTTAAGCTTCTTCATTTGTAGATGCTCAGGCCTTTTTTGGCTGGCACAGTTGACTAACAGAATGATTTCTCAGTCAAATGACAGCTCTCCTCCTGTCTGCTGCTTTCTGTGCAAGCTTCCTCTGTTCTGTCTTTATCCTTTAATCCTTTGTTTCTTCTGTTTACCTCTCTCTTATCTTTTTTGTTATTACTGAATGGAAAAAAGAGAAAGCAGGTTTTAACCTCTACTCCATGTTTCCCTCAAGTTAGAGGGAAATGATTGTCAAAAAAGGTAGAGATTGGATATTGTGGCTAGCTGGCAATTCTCATCTGCTCCAGAGATGGAGCCATAATTGTGATTGCCTATTGCCTAGAATAAGGATATAAAATTGTAGTCTTACTGCCCTGATGCCTTTTTCATCCTTTAACAGACTGCCTTAGTCACCAATGTTTTCAGGCTGGACCCATCTGGAATATTTAATTCATGTTTAAACAGCGAAGCTCTCTCACAGTTTTAAACAGAACTAATATTTTTGTGAGGATTTGAAAGTTAAGGTGTTTACACATTGCTGCAAATCCCTAATGTAACTTGGAAGTTGTATATTCTGAAGGAGATGAAAAGACAAAGATAGAAGAAATTGATAAGACAAAATTGAGGCTCTTTGCATTGGAACATTAAACACAATTAGTTGCACCACCATTGTAACAAGACAGTAAGAGTAAGCACTACAGATGTAACAAAAGACAGTACATACCTGGTAACTGATCTACGTTCAGTTTACTACCACCTGTAAATGCAGGCAATATGCTTCTCTTAAACAGGCCTGGAAAGTGGCTCCCAGGATACCATTACGGAATGTGTACTTTTTGAACTAGTTAATCACTGGATGTCATCACTGCTTCACACCACTGCATATAAAACAACAGTTCTCAGTTCTCTGGCACTCAAAAATCTTAGGCAGGATGATCAAGTAAAACAGTTTAAGAGAAATATAACTTCAGTGCAAGAGAGATTAGCAGGAGTAAATTTCAAAAAAATAATGGGAAATTTATCAATGTCGCTTTTACATTATGGATAAGTCCCCTTCATTATTTGCATTATTTTCATGTCTATCAACTGGAGAAGTTTTTCCTTATTTTCCTTTTCAGCAACATACTGAGTGAACGCTTTTTTGGGGAAAGTGGACTTGACAGACACGTATAGCAGGAATGAAGACCGTTGAAGTTCTCTGCCTGTGTACATGGGCCCTAAGATCCTTGCCAGTACAGTGTTTCATAGTGAAGAAAGACAACATTTTTTTTTCCAAGTATGGGTCTTTTTTATCATATGTACAAACAGAAGAAGGACACCAAAGAATGAATTTTCACTAGTGACACCAAGGCAGAATATGAACTGAGGTCTCCAGAGGGGAGAGGCTAATGCACTAACCTACTGCACCACCAAGTCCTCTTCACTTTCCAATTATCACAGAACCTCTCCTACTGCTATGACATTCTCCCTGCCACACAGGTCAAAAAGTGAGTTACTGTCAAAAGTGATTCATCTATCAGGTGGCTCAGGAATTCTACGGAATAAAATGACTGGTGCTTTTCCCAAATATGATTGCAACACTACAGATTTACTTTCAGGCTTTTTTGTATCTGAAATCATTACTGCTTTTTCATTCATACAGTATCACATCATATCAGATTTAAAGACATCTTGTAAGAGGGAAAAACATCAGTGGTATCTCTTTCATAATAAAATTCAGGCTTATAGTTACTACAAAAAAAAAAATTCTCTGCTCAGAGAGCTTTGTTTCTAATACATAAAATGATGCATGAGAGGTCTTTTTTAAATATGTATTACAAATGTGATCCAAATGTATTTTTTTTAGCACACATTTTAATTATGAAAAAAGTAAGCTGCATGTGAACTCAGAAAAGTAACATATCCTTAAAACTCAAAATGTCTTATTTTTTCTTCCTTAACTGTAACTTACACCTTACAAAATTAAGTATCAAGTGACCCTATGCAATGATTCACAAGAGTAGCTTATTTGCACAAAATCCCCAACATTCATGCCCTGATTAAAAATATATTTTCAAACTTAGCAGATTTACTCTAATGTTGAAAAGTCATTTTTCCAAATATTTTTTCAATAGTACAAGATATCTTTAAAGGATTTAATAATTTAGTACTGCAGATTAAACAACACTCAGTGGTTTCAACCTGTGAACACTTTTTGCCCTCTTTTAAGGTTACTGGCTCCATTTTGCTTCGAACTGTCACAAAAGCTTACTAAAGATACTAAATATTTATGAAGTTCTTGGCCTCAATGGTATGAATCAGTGAGTACAAAATTAGATATTTAACAGATTAATCAAAGTCTCAATTTCATACCAACATATAGCTTATTTTGGTGTTTAAAGACTTTCTTCTAAACTTTCAGACATTTTCCAGCTCCAATCTCATTGCAAGCCTTGGAAAAAACAACACAAAGCAAAATGAAAAACAACAACCAAAGCCAGCCAAACAAACTAAAAAAACACCACCCTTACACAATTTGTACTTTAATGCGGTTGCTAATTCTGACAGTTTTGTAAATGAGGCTTGTAAGTCAGGATCCTCCAGTAAAATTTGCCTGTAACCTCAAAAAACTTCCACCCAGGGCTCTGTCAGCTTCATTGATCGTACTGCAGTTGTATCAGTGCTGTGGCATCAGTCATCACTTCCCTCCAATCCTTTGCATTTGCTTCATTCAGACACTGTGCATATAAAAAAACTGTTAAGAAAGTATTGAGATATATATATATGCACTTTTTTTCTAAATATTTGTTCAAAACCGAATCCTCTAAATTTCCCAGGAACTGGTCATATAATGAATTTTATACTGTACAACTTAACCTTTATGAGAGACTCAAGGCAAACCATCTTCTAACATCTATTCTTCAGACATAAAACTAATTACTAAAGAAATATTGCTAAAACATCTAGCAGAATGCCTACAAATTTTTACTTCATTAAAAATCATGGCATATTATTGCTTTTTAACAGATTTACTCGAAAATTTCCAATTATAAAGTTTCAATAATGAAACAGAGATAAATTTTCTCTTTTCTTTATGGAACCTATCCTCCAAAAATCTTGAATTTAACATGCCTCTGAACAAAGGAAAGACAATCATAGTTTATTTGATATCAGTGAATAAAAAATAATGAAATTTCTCATATTCAAAATAAAATTTAGTACAAGAGTCTCAAGCAAGATCTCAGACTCTGGTTGCCCTTTGTAATAATTGCTCTTGAACTAAAATTGTTCTTACACTACTATTTAATAACATTTTCCTACACTTTATATACAACTTTCAGCCATTTACTTTTACTTGATGGCCTCATGTTGATACATCAATCTTTAAATCACAACTTTTTTAAGGAAACCTTCATTTAATGTATATTATTTATATTAATGAAAACTTCACGGCAAACCCTGATTCACAACTGAAAGAATAATTACAGGAACTAAAATATCATAGTAAAGACCTTGTATGTGATATCCTTAAAGAGAATTTTAAAAATCCCCCACCTTTTGCTTTAAAATAGATAATACTAATGTTTTGGTGTGTGAAAAGTATGCTGTAATTAGCTAGTACTACACAGTGAAATGTTTTTTTTTAAAGATGTTCCAAAAGGTACCTTTTTTTAATCAGCTGAAATATGTAGATAATACTTTGTTTTGATTGCCCATAATATTTAGTCTTCATCAGCTGCAAAAAGATTTTCTGTGATTTAGAATACCTAGAATTTCAGCTAACAACATGGAGTTTCTTTGGAAGAAGGAAAACATTCTAAAATAGCAATTACCACCATAATTGCAAATAGCTGAAAGTTTTTGAATTTTTGATGGTCTGATTCAAAGCTTGATTTGCAACATCATCCTTGATTGCATTCCTCTGCAAATCTTCTTGTTGATATTCAGGTTTCTGTTGTTGGGGTTTGGTTTTTGGTTTTTTTTTTTCTGTGTGTGCTTTTTTTTTTGTTATCCATATTGGCAGAAACTGTCATCTGAAAACTGGGAAAACAGTAGGTCAAAAGAATCAGGAGGAGTGAAGGTAGACTATGAGTTAAAAGTGTTAGTGAGTCTTTCAGATGGGTAATCCATCTTCTTTCAAAATGCCTGTAGAATATACTCCAAAGGGGTCTTGTAAGCAGATTTTGCAAAGGAGATACTCTACAAAATACTATTAGTTGGAATGAACTTATACAAAAATATTAATAATTACCCTAATAGATTCCTTTTAACTGCTATTCTTTATTTCAATTCACTTCAGAAGCTACAAAACAACCAGATCATCACCATCTCAGTATCCCTCCTATCTCCTAATTCAAATGAACACAGTTCTTCCTCAGACTGAATATTCATATTCCTAAATATATACTGTATGTCCACATATAACTCTTCTTTGATCAGGTTTTCAGAAAATTTAATTGCTTCGTACCATCAGTTATATTAATGAGAACCATACTAATTACAAATGGGAGAAGCAGGCCTGTGAAAGGTGTCACACTATTTTGAAATGGCTTCTGTATTCATTAGTGGCATGCAGTTTGGAAAACATTTTCTGACTTAACAGTACTTTATGCATTTGTATTTTTACTTCTCATAGAGGGTGACTATCGATGGACTGCTGTATGACATGATTACACATGGAAAAATCTTCAACTGTGGTAGTCTCAAGTTGCTGCTGAAACAGTGATACAAGCAGTTTAAAAGAAGCCATTGAGAAAGTACAACCAATGTGGATGACTAGGTTAATCATTTACTTCTATCTATCGGAATCATAAAGAATGGTAAACACAGATACTAATCCATTATTAAAAATAATGGGTAAAATTCATTATAGATAAAGCAATATAACAATTTAGCAAGGACAACAACTGACTAATCTCAGTGTTTATAATATGGATTATAAAATATCAATATACATATATAGTTTATGCTATATTTCCTAATATTTCCATATTTAATAGCCATTAAGAGACTAAGGAAAATCATAGAATGACTAAGGGCATGTCAAAGACAAAGACAAAAGTATTTTGAGGTGCAAAGTCTGATGAGTCATCTTTTATGACTGGCTACATTTTAAAAGACTTCCTTTCACTCTCCTTTTTATATTCTATTTTTTCAAGCACATTCACATTTTTATATATTTGCCCTTCAGACACAGCAGGATTGTCTGATGAAATAAGAGAAATTGTACCTTCCAGAAAGTATCAATTTACTAATAATTTTTTCTCTTCCTTTTGTAAAATTTCATGTGAGTGCAATTCAGGAGGAGAGGAAATTTTTTTTTCTTAATTGTCTCATCTTCAGGTTTGTAGGCTGCAAGTGATGGATTGAAAATCAGTTCTCTGTTTACCCCTACCTGGAAGGACAGGAACTTAGCATATTTTATGTCTGCACTGGTAAATTCAAATAAAAATTTCTGCTCTCAGTTCTATTTTGTAAGTGCATTTAGTATTTGTCCAAAAACCATAACCAAGAAAAAACAAAGAGATGGAGAATCTCCCACCTGTTTTGAAAGTAAGGCCATTATGAAACAGATATGGTAATTACTATCTTCAGGGTTATGAAAGTTACCAAGCATATGGCAGTTTACATTTACTTAATTGCATGTAGACTTAATTAATTGGTAGGTTTACCTGTACATTTACTAACATTTGCTCTCCTTAAAAAAAAAAAAAACAAACTACAAGCATGCTAAGTGTTAGCATTACAACACAATAGAAATATGTTCTTTGATAGGAAAAAACATATTACAAAACCCAAGTAATGTGTGCTCTACAACCAAATATATTCCTCAAAATTCAAAGGAGCAGCTTAAGAGACCTAAATAGTTTACCAACTGTGATGGCTGTTTATGAAAGGACTTTCAAAGATCAGACATTTTCTAAACTGTCACTCAAGTGTCTGAAAGCAGGCATTTTAAAATTGGACTGGTGTAAATTCCTCAGAATACTGGTTTTTAGTGGAGGGTTTTTTCCCCTCACCAATCTATTTGGCAGAAATAAAAGATCATTCACCAAAAGGATGAAAAAAACCTAGATTAAATACGCCTAAACTCACAGGAGTTACATAAAAGTGGCAACCTTTCCTATAAAAAGAGCTTGTATTTTTGTACCAGTGTCACCAGTTACAACTTAATGAAATGGGAGTATATTTAAGGATTGCTAAACTGCGTGATTATATTCACGTGCATGAACAGATCACTACCTGGTTTTTTTTACAAAGTGAAAATAATAATGAAGTCATTTTTTTCAAGCAAAATTTCCAGCGAACCCTAAGTAAGATTTTCTTCTCCTTTGTCCCCCTGAAAGCATGTTGTAATTACACACAATTTGCCTTTTCTAGTCTCCTCTATCTACCTGGTTTTCAATCTTTTCCTCTTTTGTTATCATCCTTTTATATAGGCTTATTGTTGTATATATGAAAATACAGTGTCTAGAAAACGTTGCCCAAAAGGCAGTGCAAGTTTCATGCTAGGCGATAGAAAGAGCAGTAACATGACAGGGCCCTAACTCTTGTCCTGGGTTCAGCAGTAGCAGTCTTTTTTTTTTCTCCTTCTTAGTAGCTGTTGCAGCACTGTGTTTTTTGACTTTCAGCCTGGGAACAGTGTTGACAACACCGATGTTTTTAGTTACTGCTCAAATGTTTACTCTGACCAAGGACTTTCTGAACCTCATGCTCTGCCAGGGAGGTGGGGAAGCTGGGAGGAAGCAGAGGCAGGACACCTGACCCAAACTAGCCAAAGGGGTATTCCATACCACAGCACGTCATGCCCAGTATATGAACTGGGGGCAGTTACCCAGGAGGGTTAGATCACTGCTCGGTCGGGCTGGGTATCGGTTGGCGGGTGGTATTTTATTCTCTTCCCTTGCTATTTCCCTTACCATCATTATTATTATTGGTGGTAGCAGCAGTGGTTTGTGTGATACCTTAGTTACTGGACTGCTCTTATCTCAACCCATGGGAGGTACATTCTTTTGTTTCTCTTCCCAATCCCTCCGGGAGCAGGGTGAGGAAAAGGGAGGGAGTGAGCAAGGACTGCGTGGCTGATTTACGACTGAGCTTAAACCACGACAACTCTAAACTGCTAATTTCTGTTTTCCCTGAAAAAGGTGCACTGTATCAACTTCAGTAATGAGAGATGCATTTCATCAATAAACACTCACCATGGACAACTGTATACGTTTAATTCACCAACAAATTACAAAACTAGGTGATTTTCTAACTCCTTTACCTGCAGGCCAAACCAGTGACACTGCCTTCTTGGTTCTCTTCATGAAGCAGATCTTTGTAACAACATGTCACACGGGCAATAAGGTAACTGAAATCTTTTAATTTCAATAACTTCCAATCTGCCTGTCAAATCAAATTATTGTCTCAATGACAAGTAATAAGGACAGCTTGAATGCACTGTGAGTCAGAAGTAATAATTGATTTCTTGAATATTTTTCCTCATGCTATAAACCTTGTGCATATCCCAACTATACTTCTGAAGCTTAGGCACAGCCACTTCAAAGCCCCCTGACAGCAATATAGTCTTGCTATAAGGAAGACCAATTCATATCAGTTTCCTCAGAATTCTACACCTATATACTTAATGTGATTAAATCACATATTTTATGATGCAAATGTGCACGTGGAAGTTGTAATTTAGGTTAATACCAGTTTGTAGGCAGTCACAGCTTCAAGCAGTCTAAGTGTGAAATGTTCATGTCATTTTTTTGATCTTTTGAAAAAACTTCTGTTTTCATGGTGGAAAGTCATTCAATTTAAAAACATTTTCTATGAGATATCATAGATGTTTGCATATGTATTTTTACATGTCAATTTTAAAAACGGAAATTTCATGTCTAGGCCTCTGAAAAAAATAAATAGATAGATAGATAGATAGATAGATAGATAGATAGATAGATATTCCCTATACTCTTTTTTCATGTTTTTTTTTCCAGAAGTTGTTGCTTTTCATGAAATTCTTAAGCAGTTTATAATGTGATTTGTAGTTTTCTACTACAAATTACATCCTTCCAGACACGAATGTGAAAGACAAAGAAATTAGTATCCTTTATTACCGAGCTCTTTGTTTCCATCATAGAAGGAGGAAAACACATTGTTTGCCAAAAGTTAACATTAAAAATCATTTCAATGTGAGTCCTACAGTAAGGGAGAAGCTTGCTTCAGAAGATAAAAATCTTCACCCTAGGTGAATTATTTCTTTGCTGGTCTTTAGCATAGGGTAGCACAGATTCTCAACAGTCTCCCTGCATATTCATTCCCATTCTTCCCTTACAAAAATAATTCTGAGATCAATTATCATTTTTTTATTAATAGTTAAGAATAAGATGAACTTTAAAAATACCAGGAAATCAAGAGGAGTTTGTAGTGGAAGAGAATGTGGTGGAGCTTTCTTTACACAGGATTACAAATCAAATACGAAAATAGATTTTTCTACCTAAAAGCCAAAACAGACATCCACTTTTATCTCTATCACCTCTAACGTGCACAGTGGACCATTCATGAGTAAAGCAGTCAAGATTGTTCTTATGCTAAATAAAAAAAGTAATCTAAAGTGATAATTTATATCAGCAACCATATTGAGATAAAATGGAAAGAGTAAGATTTACAAACCAAGACATCTAAAGTGGGACTTTGATCAAATACTGGTATGTAAATTGAAGACATAAAAAGACACACATAAAGATGTATACCTTTATCACTAATATTCCCAAGTTGCCTGGTGTTCTGCTTCCACTGCGCAGGTCCAAAACAACACCAGATAATCAAGGCTGAGGGGTTCAATACGTAAATCTGGCTGAGATTCTCAGATTAAGCAGTTCCCTGACTTATCTTCACTGGAGCACGCAAGCTCTCTTACCATGCATTGCGAAAAGAGCCTTGGCACATGACCCACTATGATACAGATTCCCACTTAAGTTCTCCACATTTTAAAGTCTGAGCATGCAACACAGAGACTCACACATGCTTAGTTCTTTTACCACTCCAACTCTCTGAACAAACTCTTATAGACACATATTCAAAACAATCCTAAAAGCTTTCAACACAGCAACCTTGGGAGAGTCTCTTTCAAGTAGCAAAATGTGAATTACAGCGTTTGTATTTCGCTCATTAATACCTGCCATTAATTTCTAGCTGTGTTTATCAATGTGCTATTATCAACATATGCTATACTCACAGACAATAAAAATAGCATTTAGGTATAAAGGGAAAAACATATTTACAGGATATGAATTAACAGTTGAGGAAGAAAAATGGTATTGCTGACAGAATTCCCTAATACTTAATGCCTCAAGACACTATCAACTGGCATACGTATGCGCACTAGTTCAGAAAGATTTCATATTGCTAAAATAGAACTAGTTTATCCCACAAATACATGGTGTCCCCTGCTGTGATGAAAGGAGACATGCCCAACATATTAAAGTTACACTGAACAAAGAAAGAGATTTTAAGTAAAGACCCAATTGTTATAAAAGTACAATGTTAAAACATGCTCTCCAAAGCACCAGTGACTACTGATGAAAGCAATATAGCCTTGAGGTTTAACTGCACCATCAATTCAATGCTAAAAAAAAAATGCATAAGAAGCAATCAGTGTCATACACCAAAAATTACATTTTTGCTGATTAACACAATCATCAGAAGTCCAACAACCAGGATTTTCATAACCAGCTTCAGTCATTATGTATTAATATACAATTTGCAATATGTTTTTTCCTATCAAAGGCTACGGGTACCCTTGCCATACAAACAGAAATAACTTAATCTCTTTCTGCTGAATTAAAGGTTCAGGCAAACACTAACAAACATTGCCACTAAGGAGATGTGCTGAAAGAACAGCTGACATGATATATCAACCAAATATCACTAGCAAAAATTTTATAGGTGGACAGGCAAAAATTAACTTTAGATTCCAAAACATCATCCTATAAATATAATCAGAAAAAGGCTGACTTAATTTACTCAATAGATTATGAAAAAATCATATATTCAGTGATTTTAGAACACTCCAAATGCTTTTATATTGATTTTTTTAGTACAAATTAACTAGAAATTATTACCAAAAGTTTTTTAAAGGTACACTTCAAAGAAACTTTTCACTTCTAAAAATTTCAATTATCTAATTGCAAAAATGTCAAGACTTAATTTTTCAAATTAAATTAGGGATCATCTACTATTGACCCATACTAATGCCACTTCTAATTTCAAAGCACGAATTATTTCTACTGAAAAATCATTTTGATGGAGAATTTTAAATTAAGTTTTACCATTAACTCTTTTGAGGTTGAGAATAAATTGTAATTGTATAGCTTAATGCTTTAATACAATCTTTCTTTTAAAAATTATTAATTTTCATAGAAAAATAAGAAACATATTAAGCCATAAAGAGCTACCAGTTATATTTTTCAACTGAAAAGGCACTTGTTCCATGGCATTATTTTTCCTCATATCATATTTCAATTTAGAAAAAAAATTCTGAATAACCACTTTATTTACCACCTCTGTAGAAATAGTATGTCCGTTAGCTTGTACGCACTGAGCCTTTCAAAAGTCTCCAGCTCAGATATCTCAACTTATATCTGACTTTTTGCCCTTGTTTTTCTCTGAATCATTGCAGCAATTTTGAATAAAACAGTCAAAACTGAAAATTATGCATTACATATATGGATATCTATAAAGTATAAGAAAACAAATAATAAATTTTACAGCAACTACCCTCGGAAACAAATTCATCTGATAAATTAATTGAAGACGAGTCTCTACACAGCTGTTTGAGAAATACAGGTAGTTAGAGGAGCATGACACATAGGAAACTATATCTTTCGTGGGGTTTCTGTTATTACTATTACACATTTTCAGCATTGCGCAGCTTTGCCAGTGCTGATAGTCGTACCTGATTTTTAGTTTTGCCTCAGCAAAAGCATGGCACCCATGAGTAACTTTCTTCCCCAGTTCCCTATAAGGGTCTGGTCCTTGCTCCCTGGTGACACCAATGGTGGCCCCATTGCTTACGTCAGGTGCAGTGCCTGGTGAACTAGTTCAGGCAGCACTTGCTGCTCAAGCAGCTGCTCCTGTCTCCTCAGGGAAATGTCAGAAGGAGTATATTGATTCAGCTAATTCATTTTTAGGATAGTAAAGGATTTTAATGGAGGAAAGATTTGTCACTATATGCATGCTTCTGATTGGGTAATGGATTAAGGCCCCACTATCAAAAATAGTCTGCTTTCAAATAAACCTTTTTTTAAATGGCATGATCCAAATTCACTGTTCAGAAACTATGGATGAAAAGGCTTTCCCTTTGCAAGAGCAATGATTTCATTACACTAACAACTCTGCTTTTGTATGAATAAGAAAAGGGACATTTGCAGCTTTAGGATACAACATAAACTACTTGCAAGAAGATCATGCCAGACTAAACCAACGGCTTTCTTTTAATAAGATAATTGATATGCTTGATGAAATATCTGGATTTCAGCAAGGTATTTCATACAATGCCACATGTGAAAAGGTTAGTTAAAGATATATAGATTAGCAGTGAAATTGAGAGGTGGATATGGTATTGGCTAAAGAAGAAATGACAATAAGTTCTTCTGTAAGGGAAATCACCAGGCTGAAAGACAGTTAACAATGAAGAGGCAATTTTAAACACAAAAATTATTTATAAATTGGGGTTAAAAAAAATTGAATGGAAAATTAAATAAGTTTTTAAAAGTCCAAGAAAATATTTGTCTCAGAAAAAGCAAAAAATTCTAAGATGGAGTTTGCTAAGTTTATGATACTAATAAAAGAAACTTAGAGACCAAATTGATGCTGTTGATCCTGGATTTCAAAATATTTTCCCTCTTATATTCTTTTATCAAACTCTGTTATCTTAACCATCAGCATGTCACTATATTCTGTACATAGCCCATGTTTTCTCAAGGCACATTTATCTCCTGAATTACCTGATTTGAATTACTCAAACTAGTATTCTTAGGACTTGTAACTCATGACCTATGTGATAAGGTCCCTCACCATCAAAAGCTCATTTAAGCCATTTTCAGTGAAAAAGTAATCGACGTATTTCTTCACTACCTTTGGCTTTACTGTTGTGCATTTCTCCTCTCATTCTTATTAGCTGCCCTCCTCAATTCTTCACCATTTCCTCTTGCTTTTCTGTTTTTTCTTAATACTCATTAACACTTGTTAACACTGTTTTTCTTAGCAAATATGAGGAACGCCAATAGCAATGATTCATTCTTTTGCATACATTGCATGCCAGATTCGCAGTTCAACTTTGCTTTTAGAAACTATCTTGTCTAAACCATGGATATAAATATAGTTTGGGAGAAACAAAATAAATCAGAAACATATTTAAGCCTTACTCATTCATCCTCACCAGCATGAAAAAAAAAAAAGGCAGTAAAAATGTAGTGCAGCTCAAAATTATGGGGTAAATATTCTGGTATTGTTCTTTCCATTTACATATTCTGGGTTTATCTGAAGTTCATCATGCCTATTTCTGGCCTTACTGTATATGGGATACAGTATACATATATACACGTATAATCAACCCTTAAACCAAATTTCTTTCCAACTCTGTATGCAAGTGTTCTGCAGGCAGCTGTTCTGCATGTGAACTAAAAATTAAAACATCTTCTCCCCTTTTAGGTGGATCTGTGATAAGCTTCGCTCTGCTGGAAATCGCTCTCATATACATCACGCACAAGCCTTACAGGCTAAAAGACCAGTACCTAATAAAAAATTCAAAGTCATTGCACGTAATGGGTAATGAAGTGCTGGTTCTAGGCAGCAGCACAGGAACTTCAGGTGTTTGCTTAATATTCACTAAGCGTATTCCTAAATAGTCCATGCATATTTTTTTAATTTTTTTTTCACATAATGCTGCACTTTTTTAGATCCTATAAAAGACACTTGTTCAATAATACCCACTAAGTAGCTGGGCCTGGGGAAAAGGTATCATTTGCAAAGAAAGAATTAGAAAAACATTTAGGAGAAAATGATATCCCTTTGAATACAGGATTCCAGTAAAATACTGTAAGAGATTAGGCAAGGCAAGTGAATGTTTGCATTACTTATATTTCATTTGAAAAAAAAAAAATCAACAAAAAAGCTTGAATTCCATGGGTCCTGATGAAATCCATCCGCAGGTCCTGAAGGAGCTGGCAAATGAAGTTGCTAAGCCGCTGGCCATCATATTTGAAAAATCATGGCAGTCAGGTGAAGTTCCCGACAACTGGAAAAGGGAAATATAACCCCCATTTTCAAGAAGGGGAAAATGGATGACCCAGGGAACTACAGACCAGTCAGTCTCATGTCTGTGCCGGGCAAAATCTTGGAGCAGATTCCCCTGGAAGGCATGCTAAGGCACAGGAAAAACAAGGTGCTTGGTGACAGCCAGCATGGCTTCACTAAGAGGAAATCCTGCCTGACCAATTTGGTGACCTTTTATGATGCGGCTACAGAACTAATGGACAGCTGTAGAGCAGTTGATGTCATCTACCTGGACTTGTAAAGCGTTGCACACTGTCCTGCATGATAATACTGTCTCTAAATTGAAGAGCCATCAATTTGATGAATGGATAAAGAACTAGCTGGATGGCCGCATGCAGAGTTGTGGTTAACGGCTCAATGTCCAGCTGGAGACCAGTAATGAGTGGTGTCCCTCAGGGATCAGTGTTGGGACTGGTCTTGTTCAACATCTTTGCCGATGACCTGGAAAGTGGGATTGAGTGCGCCCTCAGCAAGTTTGCCGATGACACCAAGCTGTGTGGTTTGGTTGATACGCTGGAGGGAAGGAATGCCATCCAGAGGTACCACGGCACGCTTGTGAAGTGGGTTGATGCCAACCTTATGAAGTTTAACCATGCCAAGTGCAAGGTCCTACACCTGGGTTGGAGGAAGGACTTGGGGGTGTTGGTTGATGAGGAAATGAACATGAGCTGGCTTCAATGTGCACTCACAGCCCAGAAAGCCAACCGTATCCTGGGCTGCATCAAAAGGAGCGTGACCAGCAGCTCGAAGGAGGTGATCCTGCCCCTCTACTCTGCTCTCGTGAGACCTCACTTGGAGTATTGTGTGCAGTTCTGGTGTCCTCAACATAAAAAGGACATGGATCTGTTGGAAGAAGTCCAGAGGAGGGCCACGAGAATGATCAGGGGAGTGGAGCACCTCCCATATGAAGACAGGCTGAGAAAGTTGGGGTTGTTCAGCCTGGAGAAGAGAAGGCTGCATGGAGACCACATAGCAGCCTTCCAGTATCTGAAGGGGCCTATAAGGATGCTGGAGAGGGACTCTTCATTAGGGACTGTAGTGATAGGACAAGGGGTCATGGGTTAAAACTTAAGCAGGTGAAGTTTAGATTGCATATAAGGAAGAAGAAGGAAGGAAGAATGTGAGGGTGGTGAGGCACTGGAATGAGTTGCCCAAGGAAGTTGTGAATGCTCCATCCCTGGCAGTATTCAAGGCCAGGTTGGACAGAGCTTTGGGTGACATGGTTTAGTGTGAGGTGTCCCTGCCCATGGCAGGGGGGTTGGAACTTGATGATCTTAAGTTCCTTTCCAACCCTAACTCTTCTATGATTCTATGATTCTAATATAAACATGTTTAAAGCCTAAATAGCACAGACAGGAACACATGAACAGGTTAATAACCATATATACACATTAAAAAAATTTAGTGTAGTTAGTGAGCTTTTGAGTTGGTAAAACAACATATGTAAATATAATAAAACATACTTCTTGTTTTAACAACTTTTTCTCTACATACATCTCAAGTCACTTGTCAGTTAATCTTCACAAATTTGTGCCACACAACTTTTGCACACAGTTAACTTCTAATGTATTGGTAAGCACAGAAAATTAAAATATAGGTGGAGAACTAGTAATATGGTATCTTAGGAAAACTATAAATGAAAGAAATTGGAGTAAACTGAGGTTACCAACTGTCAAGATCAATGAAATCTTATCGCATGGCTCAAAATTTTAAAAGCCGTTTAAGTGGTCATTCACTTCTATAAATTTTACATTATTTTGGCTTATAAAAAGATACATTCGACAGAGATTTTTATATAAAATAGCTTGCTGGGAAAATTATTGTAAAATATTGAAAAATAGTGTATAAAAATGTAGGGTTAATCTTTCATTCTAACTCCACAAGGACAGTCTCTTCCTTAGTATGAAGGCCTCTAACACCAGTAAGTCCACCTAGCAGCCTGTGAACGATATGGCACAATGTAGCCCTAAAATATCTTTAGAACAACATGGAGGGTTCACCTTCTTTCTTCATAAGACATACTAAAATGTGCAGTAGAAACAGACTAAGGCATAATTTTGTTCGCCTCACAGAAAACTCAGGGATTAAGGAACTATCTGGTCCCCTTCAAAGCTCTCTAAACCTTCTTGTTGTTTTCTTGCCTCCTTCTATAAGCAATAAATGAAATAATTTTAGGAATATTTAAGGAAATACACAAAATGTATATGTGTGCATGTGTGTATATATCTCCATACGCCTTGAGGGGGAGAAAATACTGTAGCAAAGGAAGATAAAAATAGAATTGATTGGACTTAAAGATATTCAGGCAACAGATCGACTGCTCTTAAACTCTTGGATTACTTTCCGATGTCCAGTGCTATTCCTCACTTCTTCTCAAGGGAGAGTGAAAGAATTGCCCATTTTTCATGAGAGGTAGGACCTTGAAAGACAGGTAATGGTCATTCTGCTGCAAGATCATTTAACCACAAACTCTGAAAACCTGATATTTAGATTGAGCAATAGTTTCAGGGATTTAGACTTTGGAAAATGGTTTGTGTTCCTCCACTTTACTATGGCATCTTTCTGTGGTAAAATAAACCTGATGTACACACACATAAGATTCATACTGAAGAAATGCTGTAAGGGAGAAAAACAGGAGAAAAGGCAACATCATCATAAGCAAACATGGGCCAGGAATAAGAAATATACCCAAACCAGTTCAGATGCAGGTAAAGCACTATTGTAAGTCTATTTTTGCATGCCCGTTTAAATTCTGTAAGGCTCCATAAATGCAGTTATCATTACCATTGTTGCCTTATCATTCTCAGTGATTGCTCTCTTTCAGTCAAGTACAAAGGCAGGCTGAATATAAATGTTTTGTCATAAAACTGCTATTCAAACAATAAAAAGGGTTATAATAGTACTAAAAAAATCACCCTCAGGGCTGCAGCACAGACTGGTAGTATGCATATTCAGGCAGCACAAAGCAGTTTTAGCCACATACTTCTACCCATAGGACCCTTCCACTGAATCTGTACTTAATATCAGCATGCTGCCAAAAATGATCCAGATATTATCAGAACATTTTGGAATCTCATTCAGTTAGAGGAACAGAGTTTAATATTCTTGCATATTTGTATTGAATTCAGCAAATATCAACAAATTTAGCTTAAGGATTTGTCTTTAATTTTAAAAAAGAAAACTGCTTCAATTATGTTTTCTGCCCTTATCCCAAAACGCTTTTGTTGGTCCCAGGTCTAGCCATGTAGTGCCACCCAGGGGCCAACTGCAACACGGTTCAACACTGCCATCTTGCCAAATAGCCTCAAAAAAGCATTATGCAATATATCCCAGACCGTCTTCTGCACAGGCTTGAGTATTCTTTTTAAAATATCTTAGAGGCTTTGGTATCCTTTTTTTGTAGAAGAGAGACAAGAAAGGTGGGTTCATATCAGGAAGAGAAGGGTCCAAGAACAAGTAACAAGCAACGGACCACCAAAACAAAACAAATTAATTACTCCCATAGAGTGACAGAATGGTTATCTGATTATATATATTATATATATATAATATATATATATATATATAAGAGAGAAAAAGAAAGAAAGAAAGAAAAACAAACAACCTAAACCCACAGGTAGAATTTAAAACAAAAGGTTTATCAGCACGGAAAGCCCACTGCCCTGGGTAAATGTGCTTCCTTGCAACAATAAAGACAAATAAAGTACTAAAAAAGGATAAAGCAGGAGATTACAGACCTAGCTGTGGTTTGATAAATGGCACTCTACTCCACTCTGCTTATTGTGTACTTCATACCTCGCTCTTGAATATGGAAGAGAATTTTATTAAAGATTTAGCCACGGTGGTGGTGGTGACTGGCTCACAGTAATTTTCCTACAAAGTAGTTTAATCTATCACAGGGCAGACAGTGCACCTTCTTACCATGTATCATATCTGTCTATTGAGTAAGTGCTATCCAAATCCAATTTCTTTTCATTTTTGGAACCCGTGATGCATATTCAAGATACATTTTCCTTTTGTCTGTGGCCTAAATTAGGTGCTGTATGAAGAAAAAAAAAAAAGTGAAGTAATAAAAAAGACTGGACTCTGGAGGCTGTGTTTCTCCGTGGGCATTTTCTTTTTAATTCTTTTTTTTTTTCTTTTTTTTTTTTTTTTAAAGCTTTATAGATTCAGTACAGTACTAATGATGAAAAACAATGCTGTGTTTGGGTGCCACTGCACTCATGACACTGCTGGTGCACAGCCATATCCTCCAAATCCTCTCCCCAGGTCTTACAGGTGAAACTTACAAACCCACAGCAATAGAGCCCTAACTTTCTTTAACAGTTCAATGCTTGTTTTCTGTATTTGATTAAAATAATTATAAAAATCACTGTGCTTTATTTTACTGAATGAACCTTGGCTAGAAAAAATGCTGGTTTAGGCAATCAAAAACAGAGTCAAAGGATTTAGAAATATGTAAATTCCCTCCCCAAACCCCCCAAACCAAGCAGAAGATACAGCTTTTAACAATTTCCTCATTTTAACTGCTGATTGCTACAAATAAAGACCCATTTCTGAAAACTACCATTAATACAGAATATAGTGCTGCTCCCAGATCTCAGGATAAAGCACATCAAACATAAAATATACAGGTACTTCAACAAACTTTCTAGGGGCAACTGAAGATGATGGACTTGGTCCTGTGTGGTTTGTATCTTCTGATTCCAGAGTGATTCCACACCTTTTGTTAAACCAGCACCTAGGACCAGTGTATGCATACCAAAGTAAGAATCAGAATGTTTAATAACAGGTTTGAATTTATGCCTGATACTCTATGGGTGATTATCAGATGTGCCAGAGAAAATAAACTTTATATAGATTACTATTATTTTACCTAGAGTAGCTTGCAAACCTCAGAAATGGAAACTTGGAAATGTGAGAGTCTTAGCCAATATCATCATACCTATTCCAGCTTTGGTCCATGGAAGGATCTTTTCCAGGCTATATCCACAAGAATCTTTCTCTCAACTTGATCCTTTTTGACATGCAACAGGCTGCTAATGTGTTTGGGTTTCTTTCACTTGATATCCACAGTATCACACTCTTTTCTTGAAGTTTCTCATTCTTTTAATTAAAGCATCACTATCCTAGTGCCTATAGACATTGGCTCATTCAGGTCTGAGATTTCAACACCAGCAGAGACTACAAAATACGGTGTTTGCATACTCAGTACTAATGATTTTCACTAGTCTCTGCAAAATGTGTGCATGACTAACAATTTCAGTCCATATGTCATCTTAGACAAGACTACTGAGAAAGCATGTCAGGTTAGCGTACTCTGAGTTTGCTGAGAGCTTATTACTCCTTAGAAGGTGTTCTCAAGGTCTCTTAACCAGTTTCTTGCCTCTACAAAGACAACAGATAGAGATTAATTGAAAGGATTGCCAAATTTTTTATTTTGTCATGGAATTTCTTCCCTGATCCCATTACAGATCATGTTTTTGCCTAGTGAACAGTATACACTGTTAACATACACTTTGAACGAAAAAACATACAGGTTAAGCCTTTCATTTTCTACTATTTCTGTTTTTCCCATAGTGTTAATATTACAGAACCCCATTGTTTCTTTATTCAGATGTAAATCACTCTGTGCCCTGTTTCTTTCAAACTGACAGTTCAGTCATCTTTAACTGCTATGTCCACTACTGTTCCTGTGAAGGGAATTGTCTGAGATAGCACTTACGCAGTGATGTCCTGTGAGAGCCTAAAAATACTTTCAATGGGGTTGAAAATTGGTGGAATTCAATTCTTGCCATTTTCCTTTAAATGGGAAAGTCCAGGCTTTTTCTGGACTTTTTATGTTTATTGGGGTTACAGTTGTGGTGGGTTTTTTGGTCTTCTAGTGCCTTTCTGGCCAACGTCTTTTTTGCAGCAGTGCAGATCCTCTACTATATCCATAGCATCAGGGCATTGCCTAGTCTCCCTGAGCATCTTACTGGTCTTACTTTACTCTTACGTAGAAAAGAAAATTACTTTTAAGATTCGTATTGGTCAGTACCAGCTTTCAGCAAAAGAACTCAGCTCCCAAGACTGCAATATTTTGCTTTTAAATATTTGCTCAGAAAAAGCTTAGGAAAAGCATCTGGTTTATATTTGTATGGAATAGAATGCTCTTCAAATTTCTCTAACACAACTAGTTTTTTTAGCAGATTTAACTGAAAACTACTGAAAACATCATGTGATTCTCACCTTATCAAAAGAAATAACACTACCACTTAATTTCTTTATTCTACAGTATCTATTTCTTGCAGTTGCTTGCTGGAAGTGCTGTTTAAACCTTATTCTGTTGTCCTACACATCTTCAGAGAATTTGTAATGGATAGAGATTTAACAACCTTCTTTCCCATCAAGGATATTTTCTCAGTTATTTGTGGTATTTTATCTCATTTTACTTGTGCTATTACATTTTCTTGAGGAAACATTCTGTCTATGGAGTTTGACAGAGGCCTGTATTGTTATTATCTGAGTTGCAATCATTCTCTACTACACACTACTACCAGGTACTACACACTGTACTAACAAAGTACAATTTGCCATGGGCTTTCACAGTGTTGAGATTTAACCCCAGCTAGTAACGAAGTACCATTCAGCACTCGCACACTCTCTCCTCCCCTGGATGAAGAGGAGAATTGGAAAAGTAAAACTGGATCTCCTGCGCAGGTCCCTTGACCTTGCACAGGTTTATGGAAAAATGGGCCTTCAGAAGGATTTGGATTATTTTCTTCCCTTTCTCAAAAACTTCTGTTGTACTGCCCCAAACAGTGATGTTATTAATGTACCACAGGTGGTCCAGAGCTTCACCCATTCCACTGCAGTCTGGATCAGTCCACGGCAGATGGTAGGGCTGTGTTTCCATCCCTGGGACCATTGATTCCAATTGTACTGGATGCCCCTCCAAGTAAAAGTGAATTATGGCCTGCACTCTGCTGCCAAAGGGACTGAGAAAAATGTATTGGCAGTATCAATCGTGGCATACCACTTGGCTGCCTTTAACTCCAGTTCATGATGAAGTTCTAGCGTATCTGGTATGGCAACACTCAATGGTGGTGTGACTTCATTCAGGCCACAATAGTCTACTGTTAATCTCCACTCTCTGTTAGACTTTTGCACTGGCCATATGGGGCTATTATAAGATGAGTGGGTCCTGCTGATCACTCCTTGGCTCTCCAGTCTACAAATCACCCTATGGATGGGAATCAGGGAGTCTCAGTTGGTGTGATATTGCTGCTGGTGCACTACTGTGGTTGCGATTGGCACTTGTTGTTCTTCGACCTTCATCAACCCTGCAACAGAAGGATGATCTGAGAGACCAGGCAAGGTGGACAGCTGCTTAATTTCCTCTCCCTCCAAGGCAGCTATACAAAAAGGCCATCGGTACCCTTTTGGGTCTTTGAAGTACCCTCTCCTGAGATAGTCCATGCCAAGGATAAGCAGGGATCTGTTGGTATGGGCCAAGCCTCGGCATGTTGTGGTTATTTGTATCTCTCCGATATTGCCAGGAGAGCATACTTTTTCTTATGAAATTATGACATACTGAAGTATTTTAGCAGGCAGATAATATTTCTAAGAATCTGGTTTTGTATCCTTTGAGATGACTAAATTAATTTCAAGCATAGTTATTCACCTACTGGAGCTCTTCAAGATTTTGAAACCTAAGTTCTTTTTTCTAAGTTTTTCATTATGGAGTATTTAGAACCTTTCTTACCTCTCTGTTTTAGACCACTATATGGGTTTTGGTCCTGAATCTCAGTTAGAAAACTTATTTTCAATAATTAGATCTGAAGAATAAGTTGCATTGCCTCTTGAAAGAGGACAATAGGAATAATTGCAGCAAGAAAGCAAGACTTAATGTGAAGGAATCTCAACATTACACATCATCAATCAAAGATAACACAAAATTGTGACTTCAATCTAGAATCAACTATTAAACATTAGCCCAAAATTCAAATTGAACTTTAAAAAAACCCAAGTGAAATACGGACATCAGATACCATTTTAAAATAAAGCAAAGTTTTCATCATGGCATACATCCATAATACAATCATATGAAATATGCATTACAATCTCAAATAAGATTAAACTGATTTGACTGTTTCACAAAGCATCTACAGGCAATAGATCAAATCCCGTAATTCTCCTAAATCAGAGCAGCTTTCTGAAAATCTGCATAGCAGCACAAGTGCTCTACACACACTCTACCCAAGAAAACTTACCACAGAAAAGGTTTTTCCATGTAAAAGTTGTCTTTATAATAATTTTAATAGAAAATACTTGCAAAATATTTTTAAATTGTATTCATTTATCTTTTTAAATTGTATTCATTTTCCCACTTAAAGCAAAAAACCCAGCTCTCTCAGAGATCTTATTTTGGTACAAGGATTAACGGATACGCCAGACATGTCCGAATAACCAGTTTCACACAGTCCTCATCTACTTAGGTCAAGATTTATATCCTGTCATGTTCATAGCGAGTACGTACTTCTTTATAACCCCCTTGCAGGATTCAGTTCTAAGTCTGGACCAGAAATACCAAGTAAGCCAAGCAAGACACTCAGGGTGTGACTGCTGAGCAGAGCATGCTACCTTGAGGTGCAGGGGGTCCACAATGCTCTCTAACTTTGATACTTCCAACTTCCAGTGAATGTTTGGAGCATTTAGTAACCAAAGGCTCAACATAATTAAAGAAATAAAATGCAGTAATTAAACATCACGCACAGCCATCACACTTAGATGATACTCAAATAGTATGTATAATACACATATTTGTGTATCCCTCTGTTTGGTAGCCAAGATGAGCTCTTCACCATCTGAGTAAAAGCTAGGAAGAAATTTTGCTTAGATTCTTCAAAGGTTTTTTGAGAATTTTTGACTTATATTTTTTCTCCTATAAGGGGAACATCACTCAGTTACACAAGTAGGATCAGCTTTTACGGTTACATGTAAACAAAACAAAAGCATGCAAAGAAATTTATTCCTGTTGAAAAAACTAATAAAATCGAGCAATTATTCAGAGATGCAGGAAGGTTCCTCTGTCCTTGAGCTCATTAAGAAAGTGAATAAGGAAATTACCTCTTCTGCCTATGTATTCAATATCAGCTTTATCTAGAAACAGCATGGTTTCATTAGTATCTGTCACAACGTTACCATTATATTAGAAATGGCTTGTAGCCAATATCCCAGGTACAACAGTCCCAAACCCAAATACAGGCTGCTCAACACAGGGCGCCTTTGAATCTTGTGAATGATGGTTTACTGCTGGAAAATTTTACTTGTATTTCTTTGTCTCATCTATCTAGGACTTCTTCATATAACCCATGGCTAACAATGTATTTTATTTTTCTAGGCTAAATTACTGCAGACATAATGATATTCAGGGAAAAAAAATCACTGAATTATATTATTACTCAATATAAATATTTGCCCAGAAGTGTTTCTCTAATCAATATTTAAAGTGAGTCAAGGAAGTTTAATAGCTAAATCTTGCTCTCATTACGTGCCATCATCCTTTATCTGATATCTTCTGAAGCTACAGACCCCTCAGAGGTTGGGAGAAAGCAAACAATTAATTTCACAAAATTTTCATATAAGAAACTTCTAATTTGAAAAAATAGAACAAAACTGGATTAACATTTTCATGCAGTCAGGATTGCACTTACATAATGCAATAATTTCTTTAATAATGAAATATGCTTTGATCCTATTATACGTTTCAGAAATAATTCTATCCTGTCAAAGCAAAAAAGCAAGTGAAAATACAAATGGTTCACAAACAAAAATCGTTGTAAATCACGAGCGATATATGGGTCTCTATTTAGAACAAAGACTGTACTCAGGGACTGTATGTATACAAGCGCTCGTGCGCTCATGCACATATTGCTGTGGTGCCTACCAAAAATGGCCTGATCTGGTGTCTGTTATTTTTGTTCATATACCATTGTGACAGTCCTGTGCTGAAATCCAAGTGAAATCTGTATTTGCACTACAACTTTCAGTGGACCAATGAATAAAACATATTTCTGTTTTCTTTCATTTATGAAGATATCTCCTATTTCGTAACAAGTATTATCAAACCCTCCCAAACAAATAAGATATTGAACACTTTTGCAGCACAAGTCACTGATGAGAATAAGTATTGACGATCTGGATGACAGACACACAGGTACTGATTTCTTTATGGCTTACCTGCCTTTTTTACAATGCCAGCTCTGAACTGGAAAACCAAAGCAGTAGGTGCTACTCTAGGCACCGATGCAAACAAAGGCCTCTGCCTCAAACTGCTCACTAGGAAAGCACAAGACTAACAGAAACTCCTGGTACTGAGGGAAAGATAGGAAAGCAGAGGAAATAACAATATCAGTGAAATAATCAATAGTCTCTAAATACCAGCCAGGTTTATGAATTACAAATTATACTGTGAATGTGCTATTTTTAGGACCAAATGGTGAAAGTTGACTAAGGCAATGTATACCTAATTTTTGCAGAAGCTCTGTATCCAAATCAAGTTTTCTGGATAATTTTGCATACATCAGTTGAATTTCTAGGTAAAATAGAATTATTTTTGAACCTACATAAATGCACATACCATGATTCACTTCACTCTTTAGAAGATGAAGTGATTATTTTTTTTAATTCAATGCAAAAAAAAGTATCAGCATTACCTCCCCAAAGTAAGAAAGCTGACATGAACTTGAAAATTCTAGTTAATGAAGTATTTTCTATGTAAAGCTTGATCCACTGTGGTGACTTATCAAAGATGGCACAGACCTCTCAGATCAGCAAAAATCAAATCAGCATTTTTAGTCTCAAGGGCTTTTTGTTGTGAAAATGGGAAAAATACGTTGGCACTCAGGTACAGTTACTCCACTCCTTTCTCTGCTATCATACTTCTGCTTTGGATGACTACAAGAACAGTGACAAGCTTAGCATAAAGACAAGAAAATCACGAGTCAGAAAAACTAAATAATTAGAAAAAAAACATCTAACCCAAACCTAAATGCAACAAAAGCCACTGCATATCATCAATAAAGATAATTTTATTCATATTCTTAGTATTGATTAATTATGGCAAGTGTGGTTTAGGAAAACATTTTTAGAAAATCCTTTAAGAATCTTGAAGTAATTTATCTATAGAAGATGATGTAACAGTGATATTACAAGACTGAAAACCTGGAAGGACTGCTGCTGACTACTACTCATTTTCAATGTTAAAAGTCACCTTGTATTTCTTAGTGACTGCAGTAGTTTTTACCTATGTCTTAGCAATGCAATGCACAGATTCATTCTTAACTGTGACACACCGTCCCATAAAATGTGCTTTGAAAGTCTGGGTTCAAAACACTACTGGACTGCAGTGACCAACATTGTTTTATGGCCATCTGCTTTATTGACCTCACTATTTAATTTCCCATTGCTTAAATTCTCTGGCAATGGAGATAATACCTGCTTGCTTTCTCTCTACTTCTATACTTCTGTACAACACTAGACTTTTGTACATAATTACATTGGAGGTTGGAAGGACCAAAGGACTACAAGAATATGTGTTGTAAAGATACATATATAATGGCATCATTCAGCCAGAGCTTCAACTATGTTAAAGTGGATCCCTGTTCTATTTTGGACTCCTGATAAAGGTGAGAAAAATCAATACTATCATCAAACAAGCATTCTTAATCTCTTCAAGCTAACACCACTTAAATGTATTCAAATTTACACATCACAAATATTAGGCATGTTTAACTGCTATCCAGTTGGGCTTATGTTGATGTTTTCCAGTCAGACCACAGATGTCAAACACCAAAATAACTTTAGCTGTCAGAAATTGGGATGCAAGGCAGACGGAATAAGAGATTACACAAGAATACTATTTTTGCAATACAGGGAAGGATTAAGGGCTACATAGTAATATAAATGTACTAATAATACCAAGAACAAAGGAGGGAGAATAAAGGTAAACTTGGATTTTTGGCACTGTTGTTAAATTTGAATAAACTTCAAGAATCTAATTCAGTGAACAGTGACCCCAATAGTGAAAGAGGCATGCAGGACGAGGCAGAAAGAAACTTCAAGTAGCAGAGAGGCGTAAAGGTGTCCCCTTGGTCTCAAACTATTAATTAGCAGCTAGCAAAGCTGTACCACAGATTCACTGCTCCAGCGTTCCTCCTCCAGAGGTTGCTGCTAGTCTGCCTCATTATCATCTGGATAGAAAACAACACCCTTTCCTGGGAGTTCTCTGAAACAGTCTTATTGATTAAGTTCCCACAGCGTTAAATCATTCTGCAGCTTTCACTCCATTCTGCCTACCTTCCCACCCCTGAATAATAAAAGCTTTGGTGGATTTATGGGGGTGGTGCAGTAGATGAAGAGCATTTGATAAACACCATTGCATAATATGGTTTCTATTTATTAAATGCCCTTAGCATCAGAACATTTCCACATGCCAGGACAGTATTTAAAAAAGCAAAATTAAACTACACTGACTTTGTTCTTGCTTGTACACTGTCTCGGCTACCCTTAGGAATCTCTTCCAAACACATCCAAATGTGTCCTTTCCTGGTTGTAATGAACTTGAAATAATGAGTTAAAAAAACCTAGTAAGGCAGTGATGGCTCCTTTCTCGCTGTCCTTCAACCTGGAGTTACCCAACAACTTCAAAATACATTTTCTGTTATTTTTTTCACAAGCATACATTTGGGATATGCAAATCTATGTAACACAATTACAAAAATAAAGCAAGAATGAAAGTTTAATTTCTACTAGAAATAAAACTGAATTACCTTTCAATGTGAAAGAACTTATCCAGAATCATGGATCCTTACGTTCCTGGAACAACAAGGTTTAGGTTTAGATTAAAGGTTTGGCCTTATGATTACTATATAGATGTGTTATTTTCGAACTGGAGCTAACTGGGGATTTTTCTTTTTTAATAAATCATGCATTAAGGAGACACTAAGTGTTAAGTTTCCTTAGAGGACCCAGGCAAGGGCAGATGCAACTTATCCAGATGCACCCTGAGTTATCCTGAGGGGAGCGGGCTGACAAAGAAGAATAAGGAGAGATGTTCTGAAAGTGTAAAACTAATGATTATTATCCAGAAGAAAAAGGGCAAAATAACTGACACCACCACTTAAGAGAAGGCTAAGACAGCGTATGCTAGAAAGGAGGAAAGAGGAAAATGAGGCTGTACTTGTTTTTTTTGTCAACATAGCCAAGTGATAAAGTTCAGCTGATATGGATTTTCAGTTGAAAACAGAATGTCTCTCATTCAGAAAAAAACAAACAACAAAACACAACAAAAAACCCCCCCTGCCCCCCGAAAAAAAACCCAAACAAAACAACAAAACAAAACTCACCCAGAATAATGTCTGTTAGAATATCCAATCACTATGGCACTTTAAAAATCCTACAAGAGGAATTCTTGCTATGCATAGAAATATTTTCTTAAGTAAAACAAGACTTTATTATTAAGTCAGAATGCACTATTTTGAATTCAAATCTACATTTGTGAGGTGCAGATTTCACAAATCTGTGAATTCAGATGGACTAGAGTGACAAGATTTTTACTATCTTTTTCATATTGCTGATCATTAATAAAACAGCCTTACTGATCAGCTTTTGTTCTGCCCATGGCTTCACATCATATGATTTCTAGTACTTTATTGCCAGCAGCAAGTAGATTGACTCCTTCCAGACAAACAGCACAGCATCCTTTCTCCTTACTACGATCACTTTTAAACAAGCTCGATGTTGCCATAAATGCACCTCTTAGGCATGTTCAGTTGAGGCAGGCCAGTGCCTGCTGTTCACCCAGCGGACCCAGGCCTGTAGTTCTAGGTGTGTTGTCAGGAGAAGGCAGCAGGAGCTGAGCCTGCAGCAGGGACAGTGTTCTTCCTCGTTGCCAACCAAAGGGATACTTTTTACTTTCTGCATTTCTTCCTACCTGGATATACCACTGAATCATTATTGAGAAGAAATTATTCTCAGAAAAAGAAGGAAAATTGCTGATACTTTAACCTACAAGGCATTTACACTTTGATTCATCAGGTATCACTGCAGGAAAGAAATTAAACTGCACCGAAATGAATTCCATATTAAAAGTGTAAATCTCTGATCAACAATATGCTCTAAACACAATAAAATCTGTGGCAGGAACATATAAGCTATTTCTAATAAACCAGCTTATTCCTACTACAAATAATTACCCTTTGCTACTTAATGATATCAACAGGTTTACTTTGATAATTTATTTGATATTACCCTAATCCTAACCCTGCCCCCTCCAAAAAAAACAAACCATTCTCGTACTGTGACCACATCATAAGTTATTAAATTTTAACCAGGACATATAGATTTACATCTTGTTTTCCATTTCATGTTGTTTGTGAAGAGCATATTTTCTTACCCATCTTTATAGAAAGTGCTTATTCCACAGAAGTTCCCCCAATTTCAAACCAAATGCTCACAGAGTAAATTACTAAATAGAATTAATGAAAGCAGAACTTTTGCATTAGTTTATGCAGTTAGCTTTAAAAGGAAAACAAAAAAAAACCCCAGAAGTACATTCTGTACTTCTTGGTACTATATGTATATATGCATTCCTCTAGCCTTTACAAAAATTTGTTGAAAATTATTCACTGGAAATATCTGAAATATTTTAAGTCACTTGTTAGCTACCAAAGCATATTCACACTCAGCCCTTTGCAAATTCTTCTTTGTTTTATGAAGTAATATTACTGGGAAGACAGTTCTCAAAGTTACAGCTGTATCAGTGATGAAATATTTTCTTGATGAGTATGTCTTTTTGCACTTTGAGACATGCTCTCAAAAACTCAGTCTCTGGATCAGAAACTATGATTCATTATGGATTTGTCCTGGGACTTACAATAAGGTTCAGGAGTAAGTTCTATAGCCCGAGCTAGAGGTTTCAGTGGAACGCAATTACAATTTTTAGTAAAAGATAGAATTTACCAGGGGACCATCTAATAATTAAGACATGAAGAAGTGTCATAAGGAAAATATATAGTTTCCAGAATTCTGTTCTAAGAATAAAAATGAAACTGAAATGTTTCTATTACTCTGCAGGACTGAACATAATATTTACAATATTTGTCCATTACATTTTCTTAAATAACATTTTCCTAGTTCTCAAATAAATAAAACAAGAAATGGAGAAACCTGTTTTCAAACAGCAAGTACAGGATGATATTTATCCCTTCTAATTTTATCCATCTAAAAGTTAAATATTTAGTGTAAGATAAGTTTCCAAGACCTGCTGAGCAGGCAGTGAAGAAAAACATGCCAGTGTTTAAAGAGCCAATTCTACAGTTTGTATACTGTCTGTGGAATATGACAATGATCTGTTACCAAACAGCTAGCTGTTTGTTCTTTATCTCTTTCTCTTCTGGAGGAGTTACATGAGCAAAGACATTTTTGGTTTGGATTTTCTTTTTTTTTATTTGTTTGCTTTATTTAAATTTTGACCTGCTTTTCCATTGAAGTTGGTGAGACAGATTTTTCTTGGAACATACCTCTCTCTCCATTGCCTGGTAAAATGCTTAAATCTGTGTAAGCCACTTAAGAGTTATTTTAAGTAACTAAAATGTAGTGAATTTAACTCACTGACAGGTTCCAAAGGGCAGCAGTTTCTTTACCAACATTTCAATTCATCAAATATATCAAATTGACAATAAGATATGCTGGTTTTAGTAGATGCCAGGAAGAATAGTTCTTGGGCAAATGTAATAATATCTTTAATAATTACCTTTTTAGGAAGTTAAGCTATCAGAACATAATGAGATCAAGAGGATTATAAAGAGTGAGCTCAGTGTGACTGAGGCAAAGGTCCACCTAGCTGAATGGTCACAATCAGCAAAATGTACAGTTATAAATACAGTTATTTCTACATTCTAATGCAAGAAAATATGCACTGGGAGAAAAACCCCAAACATTTTTTATTGAAAAGCAGAATTATGGGAAATGATAATTATCTATCTCAGTATCATTTCTTCATGCAATGTTGTGGCACTAACAGTTAAAAAATACTCATATACTACAAAACAGAAGCAAGGAAGAGACTCTTCATATGCAATATTTTGGTGAGACCACTCTTGTGACACTTACTGACATTGCAAAGAATGCGTGAAGTAGAAAACTTAGAAGAGAGCTACATAAATGATGCAAGGTTTTTATATATATATATATATATACATATATAAGGCCAAAAATCTGGGACCAAAGGTGCTCTAAGGAGCTTATCAAAAGGAAGGTCAAAAGTGAGGGTATCTAAATTTGAACAAAATATTTCAGAAAAACAGCTCAAAACATACTTTATACATACTTTGAAGGACAGTTTTTTATGCATAGGGAATGGAAGTGTGAGCAGGCAGGCCAGACTTGAAAAGTTAAGGAAAATTATCAGTCGTACGATGCATGTGCCCTAATGTGGGAATCTAAAACTGCAACCATGTTTAGGTTCTCTTTAAACCTAATGGAAAGAACCAAGCATCTTCAGAGGTCAATCTGTCTCATCCTAAGCAGAAGCCTGACATTACATGGGATGCGTCTGCTCATACCTGTTTCTCTTCTTTCACTAGAATAGGAGCAGAAACAACTAGTTCAGACTGAGGTGTCTATGATTTCTATGTCCAAAATTAGGTGACATGTATCCCAGCTTGTATTACTTTTTAGAGCCACACTGTCTTCAGGATTTGAAGTGTTATCACCAGCAAACTGATAATCTGTATTTTATTTTATCCTGGGGAAGAAAGTTTATCCCCTTGCCTGGGTATGAGAGCACAGAGAGAAAGAAAGGGAATCTGTCAGTAGCTTAGGGCAGTAGTGCATAATCACTAGATTTTTCATTTTAGCTTTCAACTTGAAATTACAGATCTAACTTCCATTTATGACTGCCATGACTGTACTGAGATTAGCATTTACCATATCACTTTCTACAGCTGGTATCAGTGAAAATATGTATGCACACAGTGAGAGAAGAAAAGTATCTGCCAAAACCTGTGGGTGCCACTAAAAACATTTCTTTCAAATCTGTGTTTTTGTATAGTGCAACAGAACAATGGTATTCAGCTTACAGTTGGAAACACCAGGCACTTTCAAAATCCCAAAAAATTAAAGTAAAAATAATTATCACCCTGTAGTAGTAATTATATTTAGAGCAAATTAGGGGCTGTAAGTAGAACACAGAATCAGACATGACACCTTAGTGGAGAGAGATGTTGACTTTCTAATGAAGCCCCCCTGAAACAGATGTAGCTGTAAAGTCTAGTCTTAACTTTAAGGTCTCCTTAGATTTTCAATAAACAGATAGAGTGCACAAGAAAATAAAACCAAATAAAATATGAACACGCAGAGCTCCCCTAGGCTTAGCCTAAGGATAACAAACCAGTTTAGAGTCTTAAACACTATGATGGTAGGAGTCCTTTTTAGATACTTGGAGATGGTGGGGTGCTACCAGAGCCAGACAACTAAAAACCAGTTGGATTGTGAAGTCTGGGCCACATCTTCTCAATATAATTTGCTGAACAGACTGTTCCTTCTTACCAACATTTGGCAGAGAATACTCTGGGGGGGTTTAATTGCCATTGCTACAAGCTATAGAAAGGTTTGTGTGATGGTGATGGAATGCTGACCTCACTGAAGAAAGACCAGTTTTACCTTAGTTAATGAATAATAGTCACCATTTTCTGTAATTGTTCACCCCCTTTACTGTCACGAATGGTCTTATGATAATAATCATAGTATATAATCTGACGCAAGTGCTCTTAAAGAAATTTCTAGTAAAGGGCTGCAGCCTCTGTGGGAGGTAACTGTCGGAATTATCTTAAACCACTACCTGTCTTCCACTACAATAGAAAAGGCCTTTAATCGAAATAATCCTTTTTCAAACAAGCAACTTTTTTTTCCCTCTGCAATTCACTCATCTTAAAAACAGCACTATAGCTTTTGTGCATAACTTAATTCATTCTTCAAGACAAGTACAAAATTTGTCACTGACATTTAGCGCCAGCCGTAGGCAATGGATAAAATGAACTAGTTAGCAATTTAACCTGTAAAAAAAACCAGAGTGGGATGAACAATTTTCTGCCATCAAAGCAAATGGCTAACATTTAGCAAGATTTTATTTTTATTTTTCAGCCCATCCCATCCTCAAGAAGAAAGAAGTCAGGCTAACATTTTTTCTGGGTCCTAAATCTTCCTCTCAGCCTATTTCTTTAATGGTTTAAAGTAAATGACTATCCAGAGGATAATTAGGCACTGTGCTGTCGCATCGTGTCAGGTCACAGCTGGATTTAGTCAGCATTAACCTTTGGGGAGAATTGGAATATCAGTATCATTTAAAATTAAAGACGTGTAAGCAGGCATTTCTGGAGATGTTAGAAAAGTAATTGTCTGTAAATTGTTTGACCTTGAGATTTAATTGCATGCACAACACATATTCTAGCAAGAACCCTGGACTGTGTTCATTCTCTTTCACCTCCGTACCTCTCACTTTGCAGAACCCATTAAGCTACCTGTGGATTTTTCTGTAAAATATTAAGATTGGTTTATACCAAGAACAAAAGCTTTTAAGCAAGACCTCTTACAAAGAAAACTGTTAAATTGCTGTAGTATAGACCTCACCTATTTGAATTTCAGTCCTTTTATATACTTTAGAAATGTTTATGTTTGTATATACATAGAAAATACTTCTTTTAAAGAGCTATGCTTAATTTTTATACCTTTTTTTTTTCACTAACAAGTTTGCATATTATGCCTTATTCCCTTTTTCCCTAATGAGACAGCTTATGTTTTCAAAGTCCCTCAAGCTAGGCAAATTTCTCCACTGCTTCCACTGTTAATAATGAAACTTCATAATTATACAAATCCAAGGTGGCCAATCAGCTTCTCGGGCTGAGCCTTCGGGTACCTCATGCATTATATATGCTGCACTTGGGCCTGTGAACTCACTTGCTTATATTAGAAGACTAATTAATATTTAATCACACATAGAGAGGGCACACAATGCTGTGTTAGTCCCCAAAAGAAGTGCAAATAAGAGCATACACAGGTGCCTGTTTGCTTGAGTGTGTGCATGCTCTATAATATGCACACTCAGACAAACTGATCAGAAATACTCCCCTCAGATTGGGAACAAGGCAAGCCTTTGAAGATGTTAACATATGCTGCTAAAGACATACATATTTTTTATCCTAACTGCAAAATGTTTTTCTAAAGTGATGCTGAAACCAGTTAAGACTCGCCATGAAAGTGCTCAGGAATGACTTTCTACCTGCCTACAGACATACTTCCTATAATCTTGGGGCTAGACTCTCTATTCATACTGGCACTAAGTCATCAGCTTAAAGCAGCTCTTGTTTCTATTACAATCCATGAGAGAAAATAGTAATATTTCCAAGTACCCTCTCTTTTGGGTATAACCAACTCTTCCCTGGCATGGGAATGCTGGATAATCACAGCTGCCAACTTGTATGGACAAGAAAGGTCTTGAAACAACTGTAGTTCTAGTGATGATTTAAGTTGCAAAAGATGCCACTTGTTACTGCATTTTTTCCATGTAAAACTTCATCTCAGTTGATGCTGAATTAATTTCATTCTTACCTATCATTGTGCCTCTACCTGCAAAATCCTCAGTTGTCTTACTTCCTTTTTGTTTACACAGACCATGACAGATCACACTACACTATGAAACCTTTTTCACGGGAAGGGAGATCCGTATCTGGAAAACTCTCTGAATAAAAAATTCAAAGCAGTGAGAAAATGATGTCTTAGTAAATTCCACTTAGCACAATGTAATTTAATATTAAACAAAATGTTTCATTGCATTGATGCTACTATTATTTTAACCAATATTTCCAAAGAAGCCATTAACTTTTCTGAGTTATTATCCTCTCAGACCATTGCAATCTCTACCCACCACTGTGCTCTAGCTTCTAAGGCAGACAATTAAGGACTTCATCCGAACTTCCTTTCTAAAACATTGTTTTCATTTGTATTTTCAGCAGCTTTGTCTCCCCATAAGCAATAGCAAATAGGACTTATAGACTTAATTCCAGCATCTGCCATTAAAGCATTACTGAAACTAATATGCACTCAAAATGCTTGATCTTATCAATAAATAAAATGGCTGGATAACCACAGCTGGAAAAAAAACCAAACCAAAAGAAATCAAAACAAAACAACATAAAACAAAAATAAAAACAAAACAGCAACAACAACAACAAAAACAAACAAACAAACAAAACCAACCAAAACAAACAAACAAACAAAAAAGAACACAAAACACCCCACAAGAAACTTTGGTGGTCAGGAGAAAAAAATTAGAAAGAAAAACAGTGAGGATTCTGAAGGTCACCTGGAGTTCTGTATACAGACCTAGGTGCCACAGTTCAAGTGGTGTGGTGCTAGAGGACAAAGTCCAGTGAAGGGCAACTAAGACGATTAAAGGACATTTCTCCTGTGAGGAAAATCTGAGAGAGATGGGACTCTTGTGTAACTTAGACCAGAGAAGACTCAGGGAGAATCTTAATGTGTACAAGGTGCAAGGCTATGGAAAAGAGGGCACCAGGCTCTTTTCAGTGGTGCCTAGTGACACCACCAGAGGCAATGGGCACAAACTGAAACACAGGAGGGTCCCTCTGAACATCCTAAACATCAGGAATCACTTTTTTTCACTGTGAAGGTGTCCAAGGCCTGGCACAGGTCACCCAGAGAGGCTGTGGATTCCATTCTTGGAGATATTCAAAACCACATGGACAAGATTCTGGACAACCACCTCTGGGTGGCCCTGCTTGAGCTGGGAAGGTTGGACCAGATGACATCCAGGGGTCCCTTCCAACCTCAACCGTGCTGCGAGTCTGTGGCAAGTTTTAAGAAATTGTCCAAGACAAAATGTAGAATTTCTGTCTAATATTTGGCACTTCATTTTTTCTATATTTTCTTTTTAACTTATAAATTTTACTTTTAAAATTAAAAAGCAAGAAGTTTACACGTTAAAAGAAATACTAATTTTTTTTTTTGCTGGGATATTTCATTTTGAAGACAATGCTGTGCAAAGTTCCTGCTCTTCTCCCAACTTAGTTTTGGTTGAAACTATTCTTTCAACATGAATCAAAGATAGAAATATTTTTAGTTACTTCACAAATCCACGTGAATAAAATTTGCTGAAATAATATCTCATAGTTCTGGTAATATTGATCCAGGTTCAGAAACTTGGTGAAACTTTAAAGTGGTAAGGAATCTTTACAGTCTTGAATGTAGCGTGAATGAATGAAGCCTGTTACACAAATAAAAAGTGTTGTCATTGTTAAACAATCTAGTGAAACTAGAAAACATTATAACAATTGTTCAAGTGAAGCAATCCATCTTTCTCCTTCCACTCTTAACTTCTCTCTTAAATTCCAGATTCCAGAGCTTAAATTTGTCATCACATGAACTTATAAAGTAAAACAGCCTAACAGTGCAACCTCAAAACTAAGCTGGATCTCAGTGGTGCAACATACTTCTTGTAAAACAAAAGTTGTAGGAAACTGTATGACTTCAAATGCCAGACATCAAAGTTCTTAAAATCAAACTGCTCTTAAGAAAACGTGGACTGCATCTTAAGGCATCACTTGTACTCACTAGAGAGGACCTTCCATAGTAAAATGATAGAAATAAATAAGTTGGGCCACCATGCACTCTATACCATTCCATGTATGCAATATATGTATATATACATGATATATTGACATCAGTTTACTAAACACCTCTGGCAGCCACTGAAAAAATAGCCATGCATATATTAGTTCAGCAATATGTTTTAAATTAAACCAAAATCGAAATCATCTTGATTTTTTTTTTCCCCTTTCAGGGACAGAAATAGTGGAAGATTAAATGTATGCCAAGAACCCTTTACCACACATCTGGCAAATTTATGGGGTTTTGCATCCGTTTTCCAGTGCTACAGTCCCAGAGGTGCATGAAATGAGAAGAAACATTTGTTGTAGTTCCAGGGAGAGTTTGCAATTTCATAATCTTATTTAAGACACTTTCATTTTAAAAAATCAAACACTTGCAGCCATGTTTACACTATTCCCTTACAATGAGATACATGCAGAATTTGAAATATGTTTAATTCACCAGTAAGAACTAAATGAATGATGCTGCTTTTAATTTTTCAATTCACCTTTCTTTTGCATTGTAGTTACTATTTTAACATTGGACTAAGTAAATCTAAGGACAGGTAGAGCACTTACTAATATCAACAACTGCAGGGGTAAAATGAATTTCCTTTTTTTTTTTCTCAAAAGTCATCAAAAAGTGGGTTATTTTTGCAGTATTGTGCAAAAAAGATTTTCCAATATTGTGGTTGTTTGCTAAATGTACCATTATGCCACCACCTTCCAAGAATAAACTTGATCAGGTTACCTAAGACCTGTATACCAAACAGGACAACAGAGATGGGAAAAAAAAAAAAAGATTACAAGACATCATCTAGCCTTACTATCTTCTATATTCCATTCCAGTTTCAATATAGGATTGTTACATTAACTGTATTCTCTAATGGTCTGGTCAGTCTACCATTAAATTATTAAAATAAAGATGAGGGACCTGATTCTCAGCTGGCATCAATATAGTTTCATTGGTTTAAATATGGACATGACAATTTTCATCTCCCGTGAATCATGCCCATCATTTCAATCATAACGATTAAATTATTAGTTTCCTAGTATATTAACATAAATTGGTAAAAACTCATAATTCTCTGCCTTTTTGTAAAGCCCTTTTCAAGCATAGGAGCATTCACCTGGTAGATGGGTGAATACATAAGCTGTTGTCACGTATGCAACTGAACAGTGTTACACAGCACAGCCAAAATCATGGAAAAGATATACGGTCTTTCTGAATCTACAACTCACAATGCTCAAGAAATTCAAGAGAACTTTTAGCTGAGATTAAAAGAACAGAAGTTGCTGGTTTACATTAGTACAAAATAATAATAATGCTACAAATGGTCTAAGATGGTATTAATTTTATGCTATAAAAAAGACTAATGTACCTGTCTGAAAGAAAACACTGCTCCAGAAGCAGAATATGAGAAAAATACAATTTTTTAACCAAAAAAAAAAAAGAGGATGAAATAGCAACTGCCACACTAAAGAAAACATCAGTTATAATATTACGTATGTAAACAAATGAAAACAAGTGAAAGCTCGTACTTTAGTTATGTTTTGTTAACAATATCGCCAGTGTTTTCAAGTCGTCAAGTATTCTCCAGCTGTGTTAACAAACTCAGCGCCACCTAAGGGGTGCTTTTCCCCAGTCATTACTACTTTACGGTTTCAGCGTGAAGCAGGGATTTTAACTCTCTTTGCCACAAGGGGAACACTTTCTGCACACTTAGGTAGCTTCAGGGCATGGCAATCAAGAGTAACAAAAGTATCTGTGGCAATTCCATAAACCACTCCCTCCTAAAGAACTTCCCAGACTTTCTTGGATATCAGTCCAAGGGAAAGAAATTAACTCTGCTAATAATCAAAACCCATAACACACTCCCCCCCTTTTTTTTTCCTATTTAAAAGTCTTGGTGCACTGCTTCGTTTTGTGTAGCAACCTTATGCCACATAGGGAAAAAAATTATAATTTAAAGTAGTAATTTAAATATAAGATTTTTTCCAAATAAATAAAAGAAGCAGAATATATATATATATATATATATAAAATAAAATCACACAGGGACAAATGCTTATCCCAGAATGCTCTGCATTCCATAGTTTCTTATATTTTCTGTACTTCAGCTTTTAAAGGTACAATAATATTGAAGATATTTATCAAAAATATGAATAATAAATACACTCAGAAACATCAAGTTACACCTGCTCTGATTACAGCTTGAAAAATTTCTGAAGAAGCTTAATAAAGAAAATACAGACTTTGGGAAGCATAAATTATCATGAAATCGCTACAAATTTTGCTGGACTGAAAAAGGAAATTAAAAAAGAGGAGAACAAAATAGACAATGACAGACAAAAGGCAAGAAAAAGAAGAGAATAAAAAAATGAAAGAGAGAATATTAAACTAACTTTACTCACAGTCAAAATGTCATTCAGCAGTCTTGGTTTTATTCCTAGAAAGTATCTGTATTAAACCCATTTTTATTAAAAGTGGGGTTTGCTGCCCAGCTTGACTTTACCTTCTAAAAAGAAATATATATATATATGTAGACATACATACAATCAATTTTTTGACTCCTGATCAGAATAATTCATTTCAAATCCTTTTTTTTTTTTTTTTTTTTTGGAAATCCAGGACTTGTTTGGAGTTTCTATATAAATTTAGGAAGATCAAGAACTTCTCTGCAGGTGTTCCCAGTGTGCATTATCAAGAATAAATTCTTAGACATAACTCTCAAACACCATGAACTTTTTATATAATATTTTTTGGAGTTTTGTTGATGAAAAATAAATACTTAATACAGCTAGGAAATTTCATTGTAAATTAGATTTATAACATCCTTGTATTTATACACTTGGATAAGTATGTATCGGGGAGGTGTGTCACCAAATCACAGAATGGTTAGAGTTGGAAGGGACCTCTGGAAATCATCTAGTCCAGTCCCCAAAGCATACACTCATCTATGCATTATGTATGTGCTTGCGTTTATCAAAATCTTCAAAACTGCTTCAGCAATTAAGCAGGGTTTTTTCAGCAGTTAATACATCAGTAATACATTGTCAGTAAACCTGATTTCCGTCACTACCTTTCCTAGTTTGAGGTTGCAATTCACCATTATGCAAAACTTTTACTAATCCAAATTAAGAAAATAAATAAAATCCATACATAGAAAAACTTGTTTTATTTCTTCTGTCTGACTTCTGTAAAACTATTGACTCTTCCTGGTCCCTTTCAAATCTCAGCTAAAAGAGCTGTCGATTAAAACTATCTCTGCAAAAGCCTTGTTTCTTTAAATGAACAGAGCACAAACCAATTTCAGGCATAACTTCCCCAGTGTTTCTTCACGTTTTTCTATCTGCTACACAGAAGCAAAATGTCCAATAGGATACAAGAAAACTTGCTTTGGGAAGTTGGAAGACTGAGATCAGATCTGCAATTTTTCACTGTTTTCCTATGCAGTTGAAGTATGAGTGACATTTGCTACTTGGATACATTTGCATAGAAACATTCCTTACGCTGCACTCCCTTGAAAGTCAATGGGAAGGTTTCTGTTGACGTCACTGAGGTAAGGGTGAGGCATTATACAGCCAAAAGAAGACATTGTTCTTGATAGCACACAGTGTGCATGCGCTCCCTTTTCAATTTTTACTGTTTTACCTACTCCTTCCCTGTGAGTCTAGAGAAATGCAATAAAGTCTGTATCTTCTCTACAACCTCTGCCCTAAACAGTGGGAAAGGAAACGAGGATGAAACTGAAGTGGCTCGAACTACATCCTCTATTCCTGCCACCTAGCAGTACTATAAAAAGACCTTTTTGCTGCATAGAGACAACACTCCTCTGCAGTTTACATCACAATAGTGATTTTAAAAAAAAAAAAAAAGGAATTGAGATGATTCAAAATACAACTGTATGAAAAAGTTCTAACACATATTTTATTCTAGTGTACACCTCTGTGACTATTTTAATATCTGCTGTATTCTCTGCCAACTACAAATGCAAACCTTAGAACCAAAGCAAGTATTTCTTTGCAAAATATTTTGTTTAGAACTGGTGAGACTCTCTTACACACCAGGCATAGCTTCACTGTATTTAATGAGTGTTTTAATTACAGAAAATTTCAGTCACTGTTTTTAATTTAAAAAAAAAATCGTAACAATTAAGTTTTAAAAGAATACTTTGCCTACACGGTTTCTATTGGTAAGTTAGCTGGTACAGAATGTGAAATGAAACGCTACTGCAATCAATGTCAAGAGTTGAACATTTTGGATTTTGTATACTAAATGTCATTCAAGAGTTTCACTTTGAAGAAGTGCATTCCAGTGTGATAAAAAACCAGTAGCCTTTTTCACAGTTAAAATTTTCCTACTTTGTTGCCAAGTATCTGCATATTAATAAGTAATGACATTTATTGAGAGGAAGCACTCCAAAGTAACACCGTTAACTCACTGTCTTTATTCACTGCATCATAGTAAAAATGTACACTTATGCCAAAGGGAAGTTATTCCTTTAAACTGCAACTCTAAATTGCAACTAACATGCTGAAGCAAGGATGTCACAGTTATAGATAATTACCATTTCTACAGAAGCCTGTTTCCTGCGGTGACAGTAGCATATTTAAAAGATAGCATTTTCAGTCTTTGATGCCACTTTTCTCATACAAAACTGTTTTCTTCACTAAGAGCCCCATTCAGTAGTCCAGCCTTATCCAGCAAAGCACTTAAGCATATGCCTAGATCCTATTTATTTCAAAGGAACTTAGGCACATGATTATGATTATTATCCTGAAAAAGGATTGAACTTAAATATATGTTTCAAATGCTTTGTCATATAGGAACCTAAAATAGGAGCATAACTGCTAGCTGCAATACTACTAATACTCCTGACTACCCAGAAATTTTAGCGACAACAAGTTTTATCACGTTTTACAGGTTTATTTTTCCAAATAATATTTTAGTATTATCTTGTCTTATCACAGAGCACATGCTGTAAGCTTATTACAAGCCAACAAAAACTTTGAAATAATATTAAGCCTAAACATATTTGAATCTTTAATACTTTACCAGAGCTCCTTGTGGCTTAAAGACCATAAGCCTTAAATACCACATAAGGTTTTTTTCATATTTGAAATGAGAATGCTAAGAAAGGTATCTGCTGCCTGTACAACAGGTTAGAAACCAGAAATTCACAGAGAAGCCAGGAGAAAAGCCTTCCTGTATCTGCATTTGTCTTTCCATCTTTTGCTTTTTCTTATTCATAATCACTGTTACAAAAAAGGTGTTTTCCTGGATAAATATTACAGAACAAAGAATACAGTGTGATTGGCTCTGTTATATTACCAAAATTTTTTTCCAGCAACCTAGCTGTAAATAGCGCCCAGACTGTACAGCAATAGAAACTGTCACCTATTCCCCTTGTACAAAATACCTCTGTGCTTACCAAAACCTGAGGAAATCCTTTTTAGCAACCTGACATTGAAGTCAGCCTTTACAGGAATACTTAATGTCTAACACCACAATATAGTTTGTTGGGGGTTTTAAATTAACATCCTCATTATAACAGTCTCTATCGATTTTAATATTTATACCCTAAGGTTGACACATCCGGAAGATTGTGTCACTGTTCTTGTAACAAAACTGGGTGCAGTTTTCCTCGGGGCTCTTCAGTGATTTTCATGACTAGGGTAGACCATAGTGGCTGCTGAGGTATGTATAATGCCTCTTCTTCATAAGCTCATTATGTTTTCCCTCTTAGGATAATTTCTTACAGCTAGAGCACAAAATAAAAAATGTAGAAATATATTTTCCACTTCTCACTGGGCCACGGACTCCCCGTGAGGATCTTGAACAAATTGTTTTACTTAGTCTACTTCTGCTTTTCATATCAGAAAAGCAGAGATAAAAGCAACAGGAGCATTGAAAGGCTTAATTCATTAAGATTGTCAAAGAACTTTCAGGTCAATGAATGAAGGTTGATACAGATTAACATATTAAAAGTTTTCATAATTTATTTGTGATCTACATGTCCGGTTTTACAGACCAGTAACTGTAACTGAGATATTAATACGTTTCCTCTGTTTAGGCTGTGCACCAGACCACTAACATACACTTTAGGAACAACCTTCTTCTGATGGAAAGTTAAAGCTAAATTAAATATAAATACATACCTTATATTTATACCCACAAACACAGTACACATACAGAAAATAAGTATTGAGATACGTTTCCAAAGAAAGAATAAGGTTATTCCCTGATTGTGTTACAAGGCCATAATTCTTCAAGATCAATCATATATGTTGTAGAAATGCTCTGAAATAAAATGCCTGTAATTAACTAAAATAGTATCTTATATAACACCCTTTGTTTTATATATGTCTTCATATTAATGCACTGTGCTTAAAGGAAAATAGTTAGCAAAGGAAGAAAAGACGTAATTGTATTTTTAAAAACAAAATCTGCTTTATTTCACTTGCATTTTTTTCCTTGTGATTTTTTCCTTTTAAAAACAAAAATTCCATTTTCCTGTCTGAATTCAAAATGATTGACTGGAGCACAATATTAAGTAATAAATAAAACAGTCCCAGTGCCTGAAAGACTCCTGAATAAAGAGAAAATTATTTTTGGATTTTCCTTCTGATCAGATATGAAATATTCTGAAACGCCACCTCTATAATTTGATAAAAAGCTTGATATCCCCAAATGAAAATAGGATTCAGCACTTTCATTTTTCTGTCTCTAAAGGAACCTCTAGGTAAACTGATTTTAAAAAAATGAAAATCTCAAGCATAAAGGTGGGAGTAATGAAGCAAGTTTAAATATGCGCTGACCTTTGAAATGAACTGCATTCCATGTTGTTTGGCCAAGAAGCTGGCTGTGTTGCTGTACCCATCAATTTCCACAGTATAAAAGATGTGGGTTTTGGAGCTGCCCTGCTCTCTGGTGGATGTCGATAGGCATCGCTGCAAATACACCAGTGCTGATAGCAATAGCCATATGTTCATTGCTCTGAAATATTAAAAAGAAATCCACAAGGAATAAAAGTGTAAGCATCTTCTTTTGTTGTTGTTGTTGTTGTTCACTGTAAGAATTTGCCCAGAGGTGACTGTGTTTTATTTTTCTTTTCTTTGTTAAAAAAAAAAAAAGAAAAAAGAATCCTACAGTCTTTTACTTAGTACCAATATTAAACCAAAAAGAAGAAAGCAAAACAAAACATTTTTGGAAGCTAGGAGTATTATGCTGTTTGACAGTATCTAAAAGCAATGTTATATGATAATATTCATACAGACTTAAAAATAAGAATGTACGCTATTTTGCTGCTTTAGTTACGTAATTATTTCCTTTTTCCACTCCTGTGTTATTACATAAGTTTTACTAATTTTAGTCAGTGAGATCCTAATCTCAAGCTGTTCACTAGACTTGAAGGTCAAATGACATTCTCTGAAAAACTTCAGTGTTTGATACCAAAATGGTAGATTGCTATGTGAACATACAGTAATTTTAATAATGACTACCAATCTAAATATCTGTAGAGCTGCTCTAAGTCCTTCTGTAATAAAATTTATCAAGTACCAGTTTAAAAGAAAGTCTTATGACCTAATCATATATTGCCTAGAAAGAACGAATTCTAGAAACGACAAAGTTAAGATTATACATGTGAGAAGCACCATGGGTATCTTAATTAGGCAATATTCATACCTGTATGAAAAATTATTCCGTACATGATAACTCATAGCTCCTGTCTTTAAATATAGGACAGTAGCAAGTAAGAAAAGTATCCTGAGTGATATCCTGGTATTTCATCTGTGATGAAACAAGGGTATCTTTATAGTACATGCGCTATTAAGTGCAAAAAGTAGTAGAAAATCCAGCTAACTTTGCCACCTACATTCCTCTTCTTTTATGCACCTGTTAAGATCTGTATAATAACAGAATTTAAAAATAACTTTTAGATGGATGGGACAACACAGTTTTGCATGTTATAGGTGGTCATGTTCATTTATATGCTTGCAATATTTGTGCAATTATTATTCAAATAGTCTTTTAGAACAGCAGATATAAATTATCAGCGGGACCACACAAATATGTAAAAATAAACCATTATATCAATCCAGTCTTTGAGGATATACACCTGTCTTTCCTAGGCAACGTCTTTCAATCACATCCTTCTTGGAAGTCCAAGAATTAACACAAAGCACCCAGTGCATGAATTTGACCCCCAGACCCAGTAGCAGCTCTTTTTAATATTAGGTGCAAATTAAGGTGCAACAGAAAAAAGTTTATCTCATATCTTTCAGTCCATAATAATATAAACCTATGAACTTTAATAAACACTGCCAGACTGAAAAAATATACGTAAGGTATCTGCACAGTTAAAGATAAACATCAGATCTTGAATGAGATCCTACCACCTAGGTACTTCTGAAAAGGCCTAGTAAAGCCTATCTTACAGAGTCCTTACTAATCATGTTAACAGTGTTTCTGGATGCTGACTGCTATCTGAAGCACAGACAGAGCCTCACAGAGGTGGGGGATATTTTTTTTTAGCCAGACATATGCAGTCTAAATTTCTAAAGTTTTTCTTCAAATCTCAGTTAAATAAGTACTAGGGTCACTACTGTTTTTCCACATTGTGTTTTCTGGAACACCAAAGATTGAGGTTGTGGGAACTGCAATTTATTTCTATTTCCTCGATAAGCAATCAGATTACAGCCCCATGAAGAGAAGCACTGTAATAAATGGAAAAGAAGCTATGAAAATTACAGAAGTTTCAGCTTCTACCTGTAAGGTTAATGCACGAGGCTAAAGGTTATTTCCCTTGGTGTTTCTTCAGCTAATGCAGGTCTAGGTCTACTTTGTATGGGCTATTTACTTATATGGTGATTGAGTCAGAAAAAGAAGACAGTGAAGCTCTCCTACTCTAAACATGATTCAGAATGGTTTTCAACCAATGTCTCTTCTTACCAATTCTAATGCAATCTAGAGTCAATTTGATCTCCGTAGCCAGCTTAGGGCAATGCTGGCCTATATTTAGAGTAAGTGAAAGGCTGAGGAGTGTACAGAGGAACTGGGGCTGCAGAGAGTATTAAGAAAATGAAACAAAACAAACTGATAGCTTACATCCACCCTGTACAATTCATACAGAATAAAACATTTTCAGATTAAAAGATCAAAACTGGTGTACCTAGAATGGCCCAGATCATATAAGGATTCTTTCAGAAAAACACAGGTTCATCCCCCTGCAGAAGGTCTTAGGGTAGAGCACCATATTTTTCAGTAAGAGACTGATAACTCTGGTATTGGTAAATGTGTTTTTACCTCTTCTCTGATACTATATTCCTTAACATCTGCCTTACAGCTTTTCAGAACAAACTATTTTGCTAGTCATAAAGTAGAGATCTTAAGAACTTAATTGTTTTTTCAAGCTGATAGGTTTGGCAAATTTGACCTGACCTGAATGGAGCCACTCTGCAGATTTTTGTTGTTTTTTTTTACTACCAATCAGTTTTCTGGGTAAAAAGATAGGAAAAAAAAAAAAAAAGAGAAAAAAATTCTTTAGAGAATACAATGTAAACATGTCCGAGAGGCATTTCTTATATACTAGTGGCTTATGCTAGCTGTTACTAGAAATGGGGGGGGAAATGCAGGGAGATTTAAAGAGAAAGAATATAAAAGCAATAATCACTGAAAGCCTCTGCTATTCATATATACATTAGGAAGCTTCCACCACAAATATAAAATTAGTCATACATGACATCAAGATGATACTTACAAAAATGTTTGATTGACAAATGAGTAAAAGAAGGCCCTACAATTAGTAAAATTTTAGATGGTCATTTCTGAAAACAGGTCGTAATCCTGCAAATGTATATTTTCACAGAAGAATTAAATATTTAATAATTTTCCTTTAAAAAAAACAAAACCACAATTGACGTATGAAGATAGGCTGAGAAAGTTGGGGCTGTTCAGCCTGGAGAAGCCTGCATGGAGACCTCAGAGCAGCCTTTCAGTATTTGAAGGGGTCCCTACAAGGATGCTGAAGAGGTGTTCTTCACTAGGGACTGTAGTAATAGAACAGGGGGTAATGGGTTAAAACAGGGAAAGTTTAGATTGGATATAAGGAAGAAGTTCCTTCCTGTCAGGGTGGTGAGGCACTGGAATGGGTTGCCCAGGGAAGTTGTGAATGCTCCATCCCTGGCAGTGTTCAAGGCCAGGTTGGACAGAGCCTTGGGTGGCATGGTTTAGTGGGAGGTGTCCCTGCCAATGGCAGGGGGTTTGGAACTAGATGATCTTAAGGTCCTTTCCAATCCTAACTATTCTACGATTCTATGACTGGATTCTTGCTTTCTAAGAAATTAGAAATCCAGCCTAGAAAGTGGAGTTGGTAAACCCACTCAAACACACTTCTAAAAGCAAAGTCAACAATTTAAAGAATATTTCATAGGTACAAGTAATAACTGGACACCTTCACAGTCATGGTGCTGAAGTAGACCGAAACAGGCGTAGTTTCATCCCAGTTATGAGCTCCTGAAAACAAAGTGGGTGGGGAAAATACATCAGTTTGCCTTTGCAAAAATTCTATCTACTTCTTTGTGGAAAATTTTGGGTCTCACCCATAATGTGGAATAGGGACTTAAATCCAGCATGCGATGAACATTTACTCAAACTTGGACAACATAATAAGGCTTTGAAAAGTGCGGTCACAACAAGGTCAGGAGAGGCATGTAATAGTTGAAAATTGAAATCATGAAAGATTTCACCTGCACAAAGTAATTCCCATCCCAAGACTGATTCTATGTATCTCCCACAATGCAGTTTTTCTCTCTTTTCCAATCCATATATTGAGATAACAAACAGACTGTCTCACCTATACTCTCCTAAGGCAGTGCTAACGGAAGGTAAATTTGACAGAGGAGGATCTGTGTGGCAGTAGAATGGGAGAATGGAAAAATAGGGTCTGCTCTTGAGCATGAGTGAAACTGGTGATTTATGTTAGAGGCCTTGGATTGACTGATTAGGATGAGTAGGACTGAGAACTAAGCACCAGGGATGTGGGACTACTGCTTGAAAGCAAAAGAGGGTACGAAAGAACCACAATACCACGTGGTGAGAGACTTGAAATAAATTATTTGTACACCTGGACTCCCAGGGACCTCAGCTGATCTGAACCTAGTTGGTTCTAGTGATAGAGAGCTTGAATAGCTCCATCATTAGATTAAGAGATCTGACTGAAATACAGAGTGCTGAGGTAACAGCTGACTGCAGAGAAACAAATGCAGCAATGAACCACCAGCATGTAACTGAGACTTTCGGGGGTTAGAGACCCAGGGCAAGAACATTAGCTCTGAAAGAGGAATGGATGAGAAAGGACATACAACACTGAAAATCTTAATCAGCTTGTAAATAACAAAACACAAGACTCTAACCTTCAGGCTAGACTAGCTCTTCTCCACAGTCTGGAACAAAATCCTAACTTCCAAATCTTGTTGTTCCACTGAAACTGGAAGACACAAAGGAATCCAGTGTCTTAATTCCAACTACTGAGACACAGGGATAGTTAAAGCCTAGTGCTTCGAAGAGTGCATGTTCCTTCCAACAGCAATGTTTTCTGCTGTGGATGGAAGTATTTCACCCCCATTTATGTCTCAATGAGGATATTAGCAAGTTACAAAGGATGACGTTTCTACTTATTTTGCTAAGAAAACCCTAATTATGCACACTACATATTACATTAGTAAGATTTTATCAAATCCGACATTAAAAATTCGCAAATTCAGACTACTGGTGTAAATTGTAAATAAAGAATGAAAGGTATATTTAGAGGCAGTTAAAAGAGGCAGTTAAAGGCCTGACTGCATACAATACTTCTTGAGTATCTGCCTTTATTCAACTTTCACAGTAAATACAACATATCCTGAAGTGGGCTCTCAAAGCCTAGTAACTAGTGAAATCCATGATAAATGTTATATGAGGTGACAGATCCTATGCAGGTCAGTGTTTCAACTTGTCCTAATCTTCTGTTTCTGCAACAACAAATTTTGAAGAAAATGCTTTGGTTTCAACAGTAAGGATTAAACTTTACTTACATATCCTGGAAAGCAATTTAATTTCAGAACACATGATTTCACCTAACTTACCAAGATAGAAGATTCATAATAATATTAAATTCTACAGAGAGAGTGAAAGTATGGATTTAAGTTTTTCCTCCTGGTGTTTCAAGTACCGTTGTACTGTGCAACTGAAATTCCACATAATGAATGAAAACATAAAAACGTTTTAAACCACACATATGCAAGAACAGAATAAACTTATTTTTAATAACATGATATAATTAAGGCCAAATAAAAATATAAATTAAATACACAATATCAATAAACCACACAATTTATTGTAGCCACCTCTCTCTAGGTAGTCAGTAGCTACTACAATACATAATGTTGGCAGGCTTTGGTCTTTTTTCAAATGCAGCTGACAGTGTACTCCAAGCTGCATACTTGTTCCATTAACTGAATCTAAAACAACAACCAAAAAAAAAACCCTCAACAAACCCCAAAACAGACAAAACCAAAAAAAGGTCACAACAAACCCTGCAAAACCTCTGATATTATTTTGGTAGGGTAGGAGTATGAGATACTATCATAAAAGAAAGAAAACAGAGTTTCTGTATTGATCAAAAGGTTAGAGGACTGATATTATGCTTATAATAGGTCTTTGCTCAACTGACCAACTAGGACCAATGCTGTCGAAGTAGTGTTTCTATTATTGCTTGTCACTTAATAATAGAAATTAAAAAATGAGTATTTTTAAATACCACTGAATCCTTTACAGCATCAGTAGCAGATGAGCATCATGTTTTACAGTTAATAGTCTTGAGAGTATTCTGGGTTTATTATATTGGAGATTTTAGTTTAAATTCTAAATACGAATCATAAATCCTTCAACAAATGAGTAGATTCCTGAAGTAATTACACAATGCATGCTTACATTTCTGAATTGCAATTTTACTGCATAAGCAAATAAACACCAAAAAAAGATTATTGGTGCTTACAGTCACACAAAGAAAAATATTCAGATGTGAACCTAAATTTCTTAAGGTCATTGAAGATAAATATGTTTCAATAGTAAAACCCACTAATTACCTCAAGAAATATTTCCAACAAAAGTTAAGGAAAAAATTACATGTGAAGCAGAAGCAGATTTCCACTTTTTGTTAGAAGTGTCTGTTGTTTTATAAAACAATGAAATCTAACTAGGAAACAAAAAACAGAAGAAACACGAGGGTGGAGGTTTTTTTAATGAAAACAATTGTCTTGCTTCTTGTAGATGCCCTTTAATTTTGGTGAGACATTTTTAGATTTTGAGGAAACACTGAAAAACAGCTGAATTACATGCACCACTTCTAGAATTACAAACAGTTTTCTTACAGGCTTTGTATCATATGCTGAACAAGCCCAGTTTTGCTCTGGTTTATGAAATGTGACAAGACTGTAGTTAAAGTTATCTATGCTGCAGGCTATTCATGTTGTCTACTCAGATGATATGTCATAATGCCATGAGTCCAGATACTGTACCTTCTTTGTTTTCTTTCATTTATTTGACTGAAGTTTTATAAAACCAGATACAGAGGCAAGATCCAAATTTATGGCAGTTTCTGCCCATTAAGAATAAGCACCAGACCATAAGGGTGTATTCAGAAGTGTCTCCTGTGATGTCTTAGACCTGCAGACACAGTGAGTACTGTTGATTTTGGGTGTTTTTTCACTTTAGAGCCACTGAAGTGAAGAGTGTATAATAATGCACACATCATTTTACTGTGCAATCTTGTTTGTTTGTTTGTTTGTTTTAAAATGTATTGGTACTGGCAACCACTTTTTAAGGAATTATCTTAGAAACTGTCAGCATTTCAGCATTTTCCAGCTTTATCAAAGCACTATTAATTGTGCTAGAAACCGAAAAGTTCAGTTACTGATACAGTGTTTACCACACTTTCAGAGGACATCACTGAGCAACAAGAAACTTTAGAAATTAACAAATTCTGTAGATAGTTTAATCTTGAAAACAGGGACATTTATGGTGGAGTGCATTTTGTTTCTTTAATTGCTACCAATTTTGTTGGAAAATAAGAAACACCACAATTATACAGTTCTCAAGATATTTTACAAACCACACACCAATAACACGAGAACAATAAATAGAAAAATAAATACAAATCTACACTTATCTAGGATTTTTGGATTGGCCAAACTGTTTATTAAAGGACTGAACTAGTATAAAAGTTCTTGAAGTGAAAGGGAGGAATTAGTTACGTCTAATCAGCATTTTACTGTGAATTAAATAGCTCTACTCTAGCCATGTGTTATAACAGTATAAATATACACAGTTTATATGAAGTGTTACTATCATCTATTACACTAAATGATATATTTGAGAAGAAAATGACAAGCTTTCAGGCATGCAGTCTGCAAGCAGAATTAGCAATCTTCCAAACAAAATAAAAGTTGAGAACAATTGCTTCAACTTTAATTTACTCAAACTTGCCAATTCAATTAACTAAAAGATCAGATAGTTCAGAAATATGGGGTGTAGAAATATTAGAGAGGGAAAGACAACACATTTGTTTGCTCCTATGGGGGGGAGGGAAGGAGAGACAGAGACATAATTTATTGTCTGTGCAGCATGGGAAGGTTATCCTGGGGTGGAAAAAAAATATAATGTGCCATAAAAACAATGTCTCTGTTGAGTCCATGTTTTTTAGTGCCCAGTAGAGTTATGAATTTTAGTTCCAGAATTATCTTTTGAAGGTATTTTGTATTTTTCCCTTGAGCAGCAGGGCTGAGAGATCAGAGATGAAGTGGCTGTTCTGGATTAAAGCTAATGTAACACAGCTATGCAAGCGAGAAATAAAAATTCAGTAATACCTGTATAGCTATCCTACTTCAAGGTTCTCTTTAATTGCAGAGTGTGTTCATTCCCAGAAACAGAACTTATGCAAAAGCTCCACTTAAGCCATTTTCAACTGTTAGAATAGTGTGAAATAACCTTAAACCAGTCTTGAATAATACCAGAAAATTATTTAACTATGATGGTTATAGGACATTATAGAAAATGAAAAACTTATACCTGGTATTAAGCACTTGCTTCTTTCTGCTCTGATAAAATTGAGAGAAAATCCAGAAAAACTCGAGAAAATCTTTTACCCAAGGTAACCTCAATGAACTCCTGAGCTTGTTTTAAAGAACTTCCAGAATCCATATTAACCTCAGGGCCATGAAAGATAAGGAACGGCTGAAAACTTGCTGTTGGTTTAGAAGAACATTTTCCTAGCTTATGCAGAGGCATAAATAGTCTTTCAAACATGTTGAAAGCGTAGTTTGAAGGCTTTAAGATTTCTTTACTGAAGAACCACAAACACTGGTTTTGCTCAGGAAGTTTTCCAAGCTGAAGTCCTCCAAGAGATCTTTTGGGGGGGTTTTAGACAGTAAATTCCAGCTGCCAAACCACATCTCAAACATGCTATGCTGTAGAGGTTTTACCACTCACTAGGTGGTTATCCCACACTTAAAATTGCCCAAATTATGCTATCACTCAATGGATGGTATAATAGATAAATTAAGTGTTCTAAATTACCTAGGCTGTCATGCTAGCTTCTGTGTACTTCATAGTTAGCAATAAGGCCGCAAAAAAATCCTATGAAAAAGATACAGATACCTGATTGTAACAAAGGGGAGAAAGAACAGCTTCTCCCTTTGAGAATTTAAAAAAGACAAATTAATGTTACACATTTAATATACAGAAAATATATCTGAAACTTTATATGTGCATGAAAAAAGAAGAAACAGAATAAATAGGAGGCATAGCAAAACTGTACAAACAAGGATCATATTAACAATGAGAAAACACGTAAATGACTAAGTCATGCTTTAAATATTTTTAAGGGGCTAGAAGGAAATGTTATGAGAACTAACCATCATGTCAAAAAACTATATTTTCATCAAGCCCTGTAGTCTTAATACCCACTCTAAGGTGAACAACTTAAGCACTTCAAACAAAATCCTTTCAACAATTAGAACAAGAAAGTTCTACCTCCAAAGCCTCTTACAAGGTTTTGGCTTAAATGTCAACTATGTATTTCTAGAATCTCTCACCTTACAGTCAACAGATTTTTGGTCTTCTTCTGACTTAATCAATTCAGAGCCAGCTTAACTGCTTAGATTTGCAAATTACTACTTTTCTTTTTTTTTTTTTCTTTTTTCAGTAACTCAAAAATACTTCTTTCATGTTAATCATCTTGGTAGTATGATATATAAGAACAATAAATGATTTCTACATCAGAGTTTTGGGCATTCATTTTCACTGCTAAGCCACTTGTTAGCATTAAATTTTTAATAAAGATCCATCTATGAATTTTCTTCCCTTCTGTGAAAAACAAAAGATACTTAAATCTTTTTAAGAAGACAATAATATATTGCCCCTCATTTACCAAACAAAAAAAATCTGGAACATTTCTTAAAACATTTATTTCTCTCACTTTATTCCATCAGCAAGGTGACAAGAGTCAATTATTCCATACAGTTCTCTGTGTGTGCCCCATCCCTGCAAACATTCAGGATCAGCTTGGATAGGGCTCCAAGCAACCTGATCTAGTTGAAGACATCCCTGCTCATTGCAGGAAGCTAGGACTAGATGACCTCTAAAGGTCCTTTCCAACCCAATTTATGCTATGATTCTATAGCTTCCAGAAAACAGAGGCTGTGTGATACTGTAAAGCTGTGTTAAACTACTTAATCATCATTTTGAGAACTTGAACTTATGTAAATCAGATAGCATTAACTGTTACTTAAAAAAAGGAAATAAAAAGAGCAAATTTATTTCATATTACCATCAGTATGAGGAATGTCATCTCATTGGACATTCCATGAGAGATCTTTTTTTACATCTAACAAGCAAGGCAATAAAATTATATCCTAAGGCTAATAAAGAAACTGTTATAACTAGCTGCTCAAACCCAAATATATTTAAACATATTGGACTAGAAGCATAATTTGCGTCTGGTCTGATCAATAAATAAGTGTTCCATATACAAAATACTTAAAATGTGATTGAAAAATATCAGAAAGGAGACGATCATCCTGAAGATTCTGCAGGATATTAGGTGATTACTTAGTATGTGAACTGTATCATTTGTCTGTAAGTCAGAAAATGAACTACAGGATCCAGTTAACAAAATCAGAATGTGAATAAGAAAACAGAGGTATAAACTGATTCTTCTTTCTATACAAAATACAATGGAAAAATACATGTTAAAAAATAAACTGACTGGGTTTTGAAAATTATTGTAAAATAGAATTAGTATCTCAGAGTGTTAGGCTGTCTAATTAGCAACAGCAAATGGCTTCCGGAGCCCTTCTTCCCCTAATGGATTTGCCATTATGATGAAGACAAGGACCTAAGATGACCAAAAATGAAAACTATGTGATATGGAGCTTTTTAGCAAACAAACTAATATTTTCTGCAAACTTTGCTATCATTAGTAAGAAAATTCCAAACAGAGGAGTATTGTTGTAATGAAAAAAGCCCCAGAAAAACAACTTTCATTTTATTTAATAGACTCATTACTATGGAACATTCCCCTCAGAAATAGTCTATATAGTCACAAAGCATACCAAAATCTGATTCTTGCCTAAGAGTCATGAAGAGTTGGAAGTGCTTCAGAATCACCTTTAGCTCAACAATGATTTCTACAGCCAATTCTACAGCCAATTAAACAGTGGAATTGATGGACTCTGAGAATGCCATATGCTGCCCTCTGCTGAGAAGATGATCATTATGACTTGAGGTCTTAAGACTGGAATGCCTGACAGAAGGGAAAATTGAGTGGAGGATCCTCTGATTTCAGAGATATGGATAATTCCTTTAGGGAGAAAGGAAGATTAAATGCTCACCTGGGCAAAGAAAAATTTCACTGAACATATGGTGTATGTGTATAAATTATCTTGACAAGAACATGAAGTCAGCAAATTAGTTATTAGAAATATAACTATTGAGAATTGCATTGATTATATTCATAAATGTCTTTAAAATGGCTACCTGTCAAGTAGTTTAGATCTAAGATGTGACTTACTTTAAAGACATTATAATACAATGAGAAGAGTCTTTCAGAGGGAAAATATTTTTTTCACCATGTCCATACTGTATTTATTGACTGGTGCATATAAATGTAGATATATATGTTTCAGAGTCACTGTGAGAAAGTTAGCAATAATGCTGCTGTTAAATAAATAATAAAATGTTTACACTCACTGTGGAATACTTTTTACCTTCACAGACTCATCTTAAAAAGGGGGAGAAGACATATACTGGCCATTTTTCTAATGCTTACTGTATCACAGCAGATACAGATGAAGAAAAAGGGAACAAGTGCTAAAGAAAAAGGTAAACTGTATATTATGTCAAATAAAACTATCTTATAATGTTTCATGGAGCAAAAGTCTGAGAATGGTACAGTTGAAACTGTGAGCTATAAGTCTATTGCTTTAACAGAAAAGATAATAGAAAGATCCTTAAATATAATAACTTTAGTAATATTTTATTCTAAGAAGCAATGCAGTGACCCTTCCTTCTAAGGTAAACAGTATTGTGCAACAGTGCCATATAGCAACACAAACATAATTAAATGGTATCTCAGTAGCAGTATAGTCAAATTTATACTTTTATCTACAAAATAATATGTACCACCTAGACTAATGTATAAAATGAAGGCTGAAGTGCTGTCATAGACCATGTTTCACAGGATTTTATAAACACTGTTACCCATTTAGCCTAGATTTCCCCTGCTAGATCACTTTTTATTATGACTGTATCACATGAAGTTTTCTTCTGAATATTGTCATCTTTCTGCCACCATACATACGCCAGTATATGACACTGGAGGTATAATATACACCAGAAATTCACATGCATATTGTTATTCATGCATGTGATGCGGTAGATTTTGAAATAAATTTACAGAGCATAAAATAGCAAAATTTATGTTTAAATGTTACACTCTATGCCTGTTTCCCACAGATGACAGGTATTAACTGGTGTTCACTACCAGCATCTTAGCATGTGATCTATCTGCACCCTATCCTTACCTTTACGTATCTACGTAGATACTCTTAGATTCCTATTCATGCTTCTCGTTAAAATATCATCATTTTTCCGTAATGTTTTTATAATCAGGGATATTGTTTAATTTTCATACGTAATACTTTAAGAGGCTTCTACCACTTGACAATCAAGGGAAAAAATGTTGATGGATTTACCAGCAGCCAGTTTTGGAATACTGTCACGTTTGACCATTCTTAGTAATACAGACTTGGTCAGACAGAATGTTAATACATATAGTTAGAAGCTTTTACCTACATTATCAACTGATAAAGTTTATAGTGGTTATATTAACACAGAAACCAAGCTATTGTTGTTATACAAGTTAATTGTAAAGAACAGTGTATATAGATGTGAGGTTGATGGGGATGAACATCATCATAAATCATGCAACAGCAGGAACTACATAAAATATTCTGGATATTGCTGTGTTACCCATAACTATAAATATCTCAATACAGGGACAGAAATGAAAATAGGGGAAAGAAGATGGGCTTAAGCCATTTTTGTGCCGTACATCTGATGGCGCCTATAAAATTTCCAGTATTCATTAGAATAGCTGCATGACTGTCTTCATTTATATACTGCTTCTCAGAAGCTAGGTGAAGCAGAGAATAACTTGGGAGCCCTGATCTGTTTCAGCTTTGCAGAGGTAGAAAACTGAGGGATGGGCACTCTTTCCTTACAGAAAATTGCATGCTAGGTGAGCTTTTTTTAATAGGGTTATCTATTCAAGATTTTATACAGTTAAAATTATAGCTGTTTGGGCACTTATTTGGAACAGCTTTGCTAAAGATATGTTTTATCATATTTCAAATAACAGCAACTATTAACAATTGTTTACATTTGTGTATACACACATTTTAGATAGGTAACTTAACCCCATCTTCCAAACATCCTATAACAAGTGAGTTGTAGAAATAAATGTTGTAAGACAAAAAGCAGGCTTCCAAACCTGAAATCTGAAGGCAGATTACTATTACTATTTTTAGTGGAAGGAATGACATGTTACAGTCAGGTTAAACCTGCCTATACTTTGATAATATCTGTGACTTCCAAGGTGCCACTTGATGGCCAGGCTCTTGGGTGCAAGTGGGCAGTGACTGGTCAATGTCAACGCCAGGAAGCTAGTGGGCTAAGAGATGCTTGGTGATTCAAAAAAGAAGACAAGAACAGTCCAAAGGGAAAGTGCTTATCGTTCTGGGAGAAACTGAGTACAAGAAGCTCCATGGCAGCATTCTCCAAGATGTTCTCAGTATCAGCTATTAGCTCAGACATAGTAGAAATCTTCACACATACCTGAATAAATGGTATCAGGAAGAAGGATATATTAAGAACTGGCATCAGACAGAAGCTGTACAAGAGAATTTTTTCTAAAGTCAAAACAGAATGAGGGTGCTTGCACTTTAAAAACCTACTAGCTCCAGGAAAGTCAACAAGGGTTGCATCCCTTACAAGGAAACCATCCAGGATAATGGATCTTTTAACAATTGTTTCATATTAAACCCTGCATAAAGCCCTTCTTTACAAAACCTCCAAACAATCAAAAGAGAAAGTAACTAATTTGCTATCTACTGATTCGGAGAAAACTCCAGGAACAAACTTGCCAACAAAGTTTTCAAGCTGACAAGCAGGGATTCTTTATTACGGCACTGGGAGACATGGGGGATAACTCCACCTAGCGTGTATCTCCCTAATTGCCCCACAAGCTGTCCTTTTATAGCCCCTGGGCATACATACATATTCATGAGGCTACATATGGATTACATCATTTTCCAGAGAGTTCCCCACATGCGTACAGAATTGTGGTGGTGGTCTCTGAGGGTCGTTTACTTCTTCCAACGATCTTCATCACTTCTGGCAGCCTTTGAAGCACGCGCAGTAGATGCTCATACCAGTTTAATTGGTTCGTTAGCACCAGAGACATAATAATCCTCCCATCCTCCTACTTATCTGTTAGTTCAACTGTAGCCCATCCTGGACACCTGCAGTTCCCAGATACCCCTTATCCCTGTGTCCTGTTCTTCTAGACTGTTTTTTTCTTAAAGCTATGTCAACTATAACGATTTATCTTGTGAGAATTCTCAGTATGTTCTCTAGCTGTACTCTCTTTATATATTTTTCTCTATGTACCCTGCACCTCAGTAATTTTCCATTGCTACTGTTACAAAGCCATCAAACTTAACACTGCTTAAAGCTACTTCTAAAGATTTCTATATCCCATTTTGTAATTTCGTGCCCCCCCCTTGTCTCACTACTAATTGATATTTACCAAAAGTTTCTAAATTATTCAAGAATAACAGAACTAAGAATGTTATAAAACCTCACTCAGAATTGCTTTGGCACTCAGAGACTGAAAAATGCTAATATGGCATGGATTTTTTAAAGGGGATTTCATAGGAGCCCAGCAGAGAAGCAGATAAGTAAGAACAACATCCATTCTAGATAAAGTGCTAATATTCTAAAACAAAATAGTACCAGCGGATAAATTAATAACTATGACACAATAATTTGTTTTATAGAAAATTGAGCCTTACAAATCTACTAAGTTTTTCTAAAGAAATAGACATGTATATAGACCAGAGAGGGTTGAGAGGGTTTGTTTTTTTTGTTTTGTTTTGCAAGGAGGGGTGGTGGGGAGGGAGGGTTAGGAGGGTGTTGTGGAATATTGAGGGGGAGCATTTATTTTTGGGGGTGTTGCTTTTTGTTGTTTGGTTTTGTTTTGCTCGATTTTGGGTTGGTTGTTGGGTTTTTCCTAATTTTCAGCCTGCACTCAACAATGTTGCTTCTCAGAATTCGTGCAATTCCATTCGGAAAAATACCTGTATGTACTAATTATGAGTAATAAGGAGAAAGCAAAGGTAATGAGTAGGTTAACCCTGGCTAACAGCCAAAATCCCACCCAGAGAGTCACTCATCTTCCCTTCTCAGCAGGAGTGGGGTGAAAGCATGAAGATAACCCAGGAATGAGAACGCAAGTAGGTTGAGATAAAGACAGAGAGATTGCTTACTAATGAGTGTTGCAGGGGAAACAGACTCAGCTTGTGGGGAAATCAATTTATTGTCCATTGAAATGAAAAAGGAATTACTAATTCAGGCAGGGGAAAACAAAAAGATAAACATTAAAAAAACACACTTTTCTCCCTACATTTTCAGGACTAACTTCATTACTGTCCTCCAAACTTCTCTGTACAGCAGAGGAGGATGGGAGGTTACTGTCAGCACACAGCAGTTCCCTTGTACTGCTACTTCTTTCTTTGTTCTAATGTGGGCTTTCCACAAGCTGCAGTTCCTGTCAGGAAAGTCATCTCTGATGTAGGTTTGCAGGGAGTATCTGCTCCAAGACCTGGAACATCTTCTCCTCCTATGACCTTGGTGTTGCCTTTGCTGTTACTCTCTCTTTTTGCTTCCTTCCCTCTCCATATGGTATTTTCTGCCCTATCTTAAATATGTCTTCACTGTAAGGGTGGTGAGGCACTGGAATGGGTTGCCCAGGGAGGTTGTGAATGCTCCATCCCTGGCAGTGTTCAAGGCCAGGTTGGACAGAGCCTTGGGTGGCATGGTTTAGTGTGAGGTGTCCCTGCCCATGGCAGGGGGGTTGGATCTAGATGATCTTAAGTTCCTTTCCAACCTTAACTATTCTATGATTCTATGACACCAGCTTGAGGGGCTCAGCTTTGGCCATCTGTGGGGCCATTGCAGAACATGCTGGACCCAGTTGCATAGGAATACATTGTCAATTTTCACTGTAAAACAAAATTTAGAATCTCACTGGGATTTGTATTGAGACCTGCTGTTCAAAAGATTCATAAATGATCTGATCTAACACTAAAGAATTACGTTTGCTCACTTTGATAATAAAAAGAATGATTGTTTCAGAGATCAAGATACTGTGCGACTAGGCAACGAAGAGGCAGTCTAAAATTCAGTACAGACAGAAATTGACAGAACAAAACAAAAAATAATTCTGGCTTTACATACATAGTGATAGACTCTGAAGTATTACAAATTAATAGTAAGACCTTCAAGTTATAACACATCACTCCCTGGAAATATCAGGAATATGCTTAATAATAGTAAAAAAAAAAGCAAAGAGAAAAACGAAAGTTACTATGAAAGGAATATCAAAACCATAATGCCACAGAATACATTAGTAGCACTGTGTATAATTCTGGTGGTCCTCCTTACCTCAAAAGGAATACAACATAATTGCAAAGGGTACAGAAAAGGGCAAATAATGGATCAAAGTTGATATAATTTCTGTACAATGACCAGGATTCATTAGCCTTGAAAAGAGATAAGGACATACCAAAGTCCATGTATTAGAAGTGGCATTAAGGAAGTGAACAGGCAAGTACTTTTCACTGTCTCTTCTGAGAAACAAGCAAGGGAAATAGCAAACAGAAGATTAAAAACAAACAAAAGGAAGATAAACCTTGAAACATCATTAAATTACACCTCTGGGAACAGAATCGTAAATGCTAAATTTTACTCAAAAAAAAATCTAAATATTCATGTGGAAACAAATATCTGCCAATGGCTATTAAAAATAAAAAACCCTAATAAGAAAAAAAATACCCCTAATTCAGAAGAACTCTGAGCTCCAAATCACTTAAGCCTTGAAAGGCATTCCAAGAAAGGATAACTGCCAAACCAGAACACGTACAATTTATTTCCAAAACGTACATCTTGGACATGGAACTATGATTCAGTGGCTCAAAGACAGCCCGTGACATTTCAGACACTGAGGGTATCTGAGACCTGGGGGTGAAAGACATGACGTTAGAGGAAATCTGAGTCCTTCTGGAGTAACAGCTGGAGGCTAGGTTAAGTGTGGTTGGGCATTTGAAATAGCACTGGACACCTGTATTTTGGTTATTAAGTCCTACCTTTTATGTCAAAAAAGGCACCAAGGTCTATAGAAGTCCAAATGTCCAAATGTATATCCCTTTCCATTTATAGGAGTTAGGCAGCCAGTAAACACACTTTGCATGTCAACACGCTTGTTGGTGCTACAGCCAGTGGAAGAATCTCAGATAATTAATGTTTATTGTCAAAGCCCTGCTTATCAGCAATCTATAGCAGCTGAATTTTATAATGATTACACCCAAATTACATCTGTAGTGATCCATCCATCTCCACTGTGTGCCACTTACTATATTTATAAGTCCTCTTAGCATTTAATGCTTTTCCAAAGCTTATAACAGTGAGGTAGTTATTTGCAACAGATGAACATTTCAACTTCAGATATCACAGTTACCTTGATAAATTAATAGAATGCTAGTAGGATTGCATATCAAACATTCAAAATAGATTTATATCCACCAATCCAGAAGTAATTCAGCCTCCCTTGTACCTTTAAATAACAGCACTGTGGTGCTTCATGAACATCCGCTATTCTTTCCCAGGGAACTCCAGATTCATTTAATGCTCAGGATGAATCTGCTCTGATAGGAAACCATGACTGTAAGTAGAATTTTTATTTCATTTGCTGCAGCATCTGGAAATTGTGTAATAAACAACTCCACAATTGAAAAGAGGGTATCATGATCAGAACAAGTGATAGCTTCCCTGGAAAACTTGATTGTGTCCTTCCACTGGATGCCTTAAATACACTGATAAGGCACTTAAACCAACCTTCTCTGAGGCATCATCAATTGCACCCCCCATATATCCCGTCCCAACTTACCTGTTAAATATCTTTTGCAGAAATGCTGGTAACATAGCTGCAAATGTAATCTGGAAAAGTTCTTTCAACATACAGGAGTTAAAACACAGCCTATAAGCAGCCTGAAAAAAAAAATAGGTTCTAAGTTTTTCAATTGGCATATGTGGAATTATTTTATATGGATAACACCACTCTCTTTCCTCCCGTATTTCTCTATAAGATTGTAAAAATACGATAATTAAGATTATGAAGACTTGGATAGCAAGTGGCATGAAAATGTAGCAATTCAATTTTCAGAGCAAAAAATGAGCAACACAGAAGGCAGGTTACACCTCAAACAACAGCCCAACAAAGTTGAAATACAGGAACTGAGACCTATATTTAATCTAAATTGCATAACTTCTGGTCTGGGAATTTTCACTAGGATTTGCTTAACTGTGAGGGAATGAAAAGGTCAAGACCGTCTGGTCTAGGAAAATTGTAAAAGATGGACAGAAAAAGGAGTTAGGAAAGAGTATGCCAAAGGATGTGGATAAACTTAAGATTAGCTGGGCAAAAACTGGAAAAAAGAAACAAAAACAGGACAGAGATAAGCACTCCTATTTTAGTACCTATACTAGATCAGAAAGCCTCTGCCACATAGATGGTAGGGAGGGAAATTTGCTGAGAAGTCAGACAGGAAATTTGATGAGAAGACGACAGGAAGTGTGCATGCTTGATGAGGTCCATGGGTCATGATGAGAAATATGCCATAATGGGAACCCACAGCAGTGGGTGAGAGATATAAAAGGTTTGGATTGACTTGGATAAGGACCCATGGCCAAGGTGATATGGGTGAAACTGACGTGGACTGGGCAGAAAAGTCCATACCACACTGGACTTTCCTCCAAAGCCCAAAATCAAAGACAAGGTTATGGATGTTTTGTCCTGTGCTGTCCATAAATATCTGTGAAATCCTGCTGGAAAGCATGTTCCTCTCATACATTCATCTGTGTAGTTGATGCACTGGCAAATGAAACTCTCATCTTTCTCATCTCTGTTTCAGCTCCTCAGCCTAAAACCAACTTCCAAAAACAGCCTTTTTCACAATTACTCTCAATTTCTTACAATTTCCAGTGAGCTTCCCTCACTCTCTTTAAAGTCTTAGTTTCAGAACATGCTCAGTTATCAACATAAGGCTTACCTAAGCACCAGCAGCCAGGCTATGGCTAGCAATAGGCCAACTGAAAGGAACTGCAGTGCAACTCGCAATTCCAATGCCCCACAGCTATTCTGGCTCAAAACTGCACTAAGGAGGAAATTTATTCTGAAGCATGTTCAGTAGCTCAGTAGGAACAGCAGAGGGGCTAGCAGTGATGAGACAACTGAATGTCTGGAGTTGATGCACAAGGTCTTGTTGGATGTAGGAGATGCAAAGGGAGGAAGTATAAACCATTGCCATCTGTTACAATTACCAACTATGAGAGAATCAAAAATGCTTAGTGATGGCAGAGTATTAGCATTTCAGTTCAAGGAATTCTGCTGACTTACTGAGTTTAGAGAACACAGTTTTTCAAAGGACAATAAATGTTGATGGCAGGGAATAGGGAATGAAGAACGAAGGTGGAAGCTTTGGATAGAGACCTTTTCTCCTGAGCAACCATGTCATATTACTGATATAAAAACTAGTCCCATGTCGAAGCACACAGACAATAAATTATTTCAATGAAAAATAAATGGAAAATAGAATCAATTTTCTTTCTTATTCCTTTTTTTTTTTTTTATAATTTATTTCTCTGAAATGACGGGCCTTTTTAGCTGTAATGACTATAAGCCAGCTGAGGCAGACAACAGCATGTGAAATTTTGCGACAAATTCTCAGGCAAGTTGTAAATAACTGAAAATAGGCCAATGATGCTACTGGTTCTATAGTATACCTGTCACATTCTTCCTTAAGAAATAATGCTCCTTTGCAAAGACCAAATTATTTGTAATTGGCATATGATTCTGTGTTTTAGAAAGATTCACGGTTCACCAAGAGAAAGAACACAGATGTGAGAATATTTTTTCAATAAATGGGAAATTCTAATTTTTTAACAGTGATCAGAAAAAAAAACAAAAACAAACGTGAAAAAAGGAACACAAAGGGAAAAAAACATCCACCCACAAAAAACCACCACACTAAAAATCTTGCATCATAATTGTCTCAGTGGCCAAGACACTTCAAAGAGAGGTGAGATCTCATAGGTCAATGTGACTCTTTGCTCTACTTAAGGAATAAAGGAGATATTCTGAAGCACTCTGCTGAACTCATGCATCTACTCAGCTTTACATGAAACACTTAAATATACATTCTGGCAGACAGCAAAATCACTTTCTGTCCATGTGGTACTCTCACAGAGAACAGGAAATGAAAGTTTGTCTTTCCCAAGACAAGGACAGAAAGTGAGCTAAGATCTCCCGCATCTGGGCTGAACACTCTAACCACTATATTCTCACACAGAATGGATGTGATAATACAACTATCATTTACATCATCAGACTAATCCTTCCCCTTCTTCCTCAGATTTTTTTTAATTTTTCCTGAAAGCTGCTGTTTGGATAAACTAATCCCAAACTGTTATTTGCTTTAAGCAAACCAAAACCAGAGACCCAAGACTGTATTTAAGTAAATAAAAAATGCAGTTTTAGGTCTCTTTTTGAAAATTTAACTTCTCCCAGAATTTGTGTCCTTAAAAGGACTTGGCATCAAGGAAGAATACAATGTCTGATCTAGTATCACCAAAGGTGACAACAGAGCTGTAAACTATAAACACCTATAAGCTTACAATACCAGCTGTCAGGCAAAGAGCTCCCTGCAGTTTTTGACCATCTGGATAGCTCCAAACTCTTCTTAATCTCAGTCAAAAAAGAATGTGAGCAGGGTTGTACAAACACGGGAATCTCAGGCAAGAACAGAGACACTACTTAACATTGGCTACTTCACTATCCAAATAATGCATCTAATTTCTGCTTCCACAAGTCAAAAAATAACATTGGTGAGTAGCTAAGTGTTCACAAAATAACCATCAAAGTACTCAAAAACATGACCTACAAGTGAGAAAATCAACAACTTTCACCTCCTTGGTACAATTGATAATTAGATTACAGTCTGTAAATATATTCATAGGAAGATTAATTTCAATCTCACAGAGAGAGGCATAACCCAGAGAAAACCCAGAGAAGACAGACAAACTTAGACAGCATAATTAACAATGAGGAGCTCCTCATTGAAAATTATGGTAGATACTCCTATCATTGAAGTGTGCTTTTTGAAAAACAACGTGGAGGGGATTTTTATCTTTAGAAAGACATGACCTAGTTCAAATGGGAAGAAACTAAGACAGCCATGAGGTCTCTGTTGTACAGTATGCCAGGCTAGATGATCACAGTACTCCCTTCTGGCTTTTTAATCCATGAAACTGTGTACATTTCCATTTCAATGAAACTGCATCTTTCAATGAGCATTTTTTAAAGGAACAGCTTTCCAGTGAGCTCTAGTTATGCCTTGAAGGCATAGAACTGTTTTGGGGGAGGCATGTGAAAAACTTCTGGGTAGCACAATATGGTGTTACTCTGAATGGGGAAAGCATTCAGTCCTTTCTGAGCTGAAGCTGGGACCAAGTACAGTATACAGTAGAATCTGCTTTGTTTAAAAGAGTTCATTTGAAAATTAACTATTTGTAGCATCACCCTGAATCAGTTTATGCATTCAGTTCCATAATTTCATTCATTTGACACTAGCTTGGCATAACTTAATTTTAACTTGGTTTTGTTTCACAGATACTTTCTGTTAAATCACTACAGAAAAGGACGTGTAACATAAAAGTGTTAGCACTGGAACATATTTGGATCAGGGCTTCTGATTTAATTTCCTCAAAAAAGAATTTTTGTTTTGTTTTGTGTACACCACTTGGGGATCTGAACTAGCATATGACAAATGGATACCACTGGGCAAATCATATAATATATTTCTTACTGCACCAGGACAAATCACTAGAGTAGACATGGTCTTCAGAAACCTTCTGGCTATGGCAATCTAACCAGTCCACTATTTCCCCTCTGTGTTTAACTATCACTCCATAATATTAGAGAGATAATGATATATTTTTTAAAGATAGACCTCACTACTTTGAAGTTTTAAAGTCACTGATTTTGACAGCAATAAATTCGAACTAATACGGTTTTGGTATGGAACACAGAACTTTACTTATTCATATCTATTTCATTTTCTTACAGTAGTTTCCATTTCATTAATATCTTCCAGTGATTTTTATTATCTTATTGCAGATGTGTAAGGAGTCAGAAAAAAAAAAAACACAACAGTTAATTCTGACTGCTGACACACAGAAGTAAAATTTCAGATCCTTTACATGAATTTATATTTTCTATATGTAATACAATAAAATGCACAGATCCTCAAGTTCAATAACATAATATCAGTTTAAATGCAGTTTCTCAATAACCATAGTGTATAAAGACTTAACATAAGCATATCCTAAAGATAGAGAGGATAATCAGAGTAGTATACTACCTTTTGGAAAGATCTCATTATTTTGTATGTGTGCGTGCACTACAATCACATTTAACCTTGATAAAATCCTGTGTCTGGTACATGTTTTCAGCAGGGAGTCCTTATACTAGTAAATTTGAAAACCAGATCTGACTTTATACTTAGTGTGATGCCAACAACGGCTCATGCAATTATTTGTCTGCTTTTAGCTTGGTGTTTATGAATAACTTCTTATACCAGCTATCAGTTGTTATCTTTTTGTTAATATTTTTCATCATCAGGTCTGTAGAGGTCACTGTGACAGAAAGGGCAAATCATATAGAAAATATCTGCAGTCATGAATAAAGAGTTTGAAAATAATGCTATTTCCTCTTCATTGTTTCATCCAGAATGTTACCTTTCACAGTCTGACCTCAAATGCGTAACAATACCTGATAAGAGCACAAGAATAGCAACAACCACATGTTTCTCCATAATTGCTGTTTGTCAGTCATTTCTTCAGCATTAACAACATTGCAGACAACTCAAGGTCAACTATATCTTATGCTAAGGAACAAAGCCCTTCTTATCAAAAGAAATGGGCAAGCCAACAAAATCTCTTGCCAGCTTCCAGATGAGTGCTTGATTCTGGCCCAGTTTTGTGCCCAAGTCTAAGGAAAGCAAAGCCACTAGAGAATATTCTGGCAGTATAAACTGGCAATCAAAGCAACTGAAAATATCACTACTACTATTTTCCTCTTTCATACATGCACAGTCAACTCTGTATGTTTGCACAGTATTTTACCACAGAGTTAAACTAGTGCCCCAAGATGACCTTCCCTATAAACATGACCTTAACAGTCTTCTACAGGATGTTTATGAAGACAACTCCCTATCAATTTCTAGAGTGTATTAAAATGTGTAAAATTACATTAAGCATATTAGCAATTGTCCAACTTCAATCTTACAAAATTCACCATTGAAACTGATAAGAAATACTAGGACAGAAATAGATTAAATAAGATGGTGCTACAAATTTGGTTAAGATCCTTACTAGGCACACAAGGACTGAAAAATTTAGGCAGGTATTGTCTTCGTATATGTGCATGCAAAAGAAACAGAATCAGGAAGAAACCAATTCAGAGAGAGTTTTGCAAAGAAAGTAGCCAGATAACACCAAGCACAAACATAGCAACAATACATATTAGGGATGTAAGTAGGAATTATGGTTTGCTGTTTTCACCAGGCACTAGATAAAACTGTCGGAAAGAAAGTATTCTGTAGTTTCTCTTAAAGGCACTAGGATGTTATTAGTTCTTCATAATTAGGCATGTTTTAACAGAAAATAACTAACCCAATTTTTAAAACAAATACATGAAATAGCTATCAGCTCAGGTTGGAAAGGCATGAAAGTAGAATATTACTTTGGTAAAAGACAGGAATGCCAGTTTTAAAAGTCTTTACCTTGTTTTTCATGAGAAAAATAGTTTAAAATTTAATATTGAAGTACTTTTCCTTTCTGTTGAGTAATAAAGAACAAGATTAATGTATTCCAATCTTTTGATGGAAGATTTTAAAAGAAAGGTTTAGAAGGGTCTAATGCCATGAAGCAATTGGCAAGAACATCAGCTGACCTTAGGCACTGGTTGTTTCATCTCTTTTGGCGCCAAAATTGTTTTTCTTCGGATCCACAATATGACCCCTGTCTCACTGCCAAAGCAGTCCTTGACATTAAGAGATGAAATTCTGGTGGCAGCAGATTCTAGGTCATAAAAAATGGCAGATTCAACATCATCAGTCTCATAAGAGTAGTGGACCAGGTTGATGGAATTTTCCCTCCAAAATTGTTCAACATCAACATACCCTTATTCCTAAAAATTGAGCAATATTGCTTTTCTGTTGCTAAATGCTACGCAGACTGATTAATTCTAAAACTTGTAAAAATTAACTGTTTTTTTTTCCTAGCTAAATAACTATCGGTAACAAAGATGCATTTTCAACAGGCAATCGAGTAATGAAACCTGACACCATGCTAAACACAGTATGATAAATACCCTATGAAGTTTTACAGTGATCGTTTAAGTGATAAGTGTTACAAGCTCTACTTAGTCCCAGTTCCAGTTTTAGAATTATGATGTGCATTAACCAATATTGTTTGAACTCCATACAATAGGTTTTAAGTCTTGTCATGATAATAGTCTATAATTAACAGCCAGATAAACTCTCAGCTCCCAAACTCTTTTCTGTATATTCAAAAAAAGAGAAAAAAGGCCTTCTGATGGCTAACACCTGGGTATCAAGGTATCATTACAACTTAATAATGTAGCATAACATATGTATAACATATAAAATATGTTCAGGTTGTGAATGCTCCATCCCTGGCAGTGTTCAAGGCCAGGCTGGACGAGGCCTTGGGTGATATGGTTTAGAGCGAGGTGTCCCTGCCCATGGCAGGGGGGGTGGAACTTGATGATCTTAAGGTCCTTTCCAACCCTCACTATTCTATGATTCTATAATGTTTCATTTATTGTGAAGTGAGAATCTGCCTAACAGAATTCCACTGTCCAGAGCTATTTGACCACAAATCACTAAAGGTCTTAGTGTTATGTGAAAAGGAATATAAATAAACACAAAATAGGAAGGATCAAAAAAGATGACACGACAAACAGATTTAGAGAGAACAAAGACTGAAACAACACTACCTCTAAAACTTCTTGCTTGTATAAAATTTAGTGCGTTGAAGTTTTTTTATCAACATAGTACTCAGAGAAATATATGCCTAGAACTATGTATTTTGACTATATCTCATCTTTCTGCCACTTCTCTGCTTGGGTCCCCAGTTCACTGCAAACACACGCTTAATTTTAATGTGTATGCAGTTTCAATGAAATTGCAATGAGGTGTTTGGTATATAGGTGGTTTTCACATTAGTCTCTCTGAAGAAATCATCATGTCACATCTCTACACAAATATCTCCTAAAGTAATGATTTAGTGTGGGACACTGAGGCACTTATATGTATATATTCAGTAGTTTAATAAATTAAACGACATGAACAGTATGTTTATACTGTACTGCTAATCAGGTATGAAAAACAGAATATCTTTTCTAAAGGACAGCTATGTTTTTAAACACTTCCTATAATAGGAAAAAAAAATATCCAAAAAGCTTTTTGTTACAAGTCTCTTTAAACTTCTATGAGAAAATTCCTTCAGAAACAGGTAATGTAACACGGCTGTCCTAGAGTAAGACGAGATACTTGCTCAGCAGGGTGCCAGTTGTGCAAGGGGAGTATAGATTTCTCTATATTGCCTTTTTCACTATTCATTAGAAGTATGTAATACAATTACCTGATGGCATAGACAGTCCATTCAATATTTCGAATGGGAGTAATAGGAAAGCTTTAAGGCCCAAAAGTATGATTGAGTGATGTGATGCAGGGGCATGCATTGCACTCCTAAACACTAATAAGAAGGTTTAAAGTCCTGTCTAGTCTCCCTTGTAGTTTGTTAAACACAGTAAGGATGTACCAGAATTCTTTCCTTGACTGCTCATTCACAATTACAGCATTAAACACAGCACAGCTAAAACTATAGGACTAGATAGTTCATCTCCAAATGTTTTGCATTCACAAACTTATTCTACAGCTAGGTAAGAGGCCATGTGATTCTAATCATCATTGAAAACAAACTGGTGCTCTTATTGTCTTGTATGTCACTGGGCACCAGTGAGGAAGCCAACAATGAATTAAGTACTCATGCTTTTCTTCATGATAGAATATTTAATTAGAATGTGCTTAAAATATGTACAGCCATATTCCTCTCATTATTTAAATAGATTGCTTTTTCATAGGTGTCCATGCTTTTTTTTAGACGCTGAATAAAAAGAAAATAATGTGGAATTTGGGGTTCCCAAATATGTATTCCTTTTATCACATTAAAATATTAGATAATTTTTAGTCTGTGGGACTTAGATGTGGGAATACTACTGAATTTAATGGAACATGTATTAACTTTAGCTGATTTATAGGATCACAGAATGTTTGAGGATGGAAGGGGCTTCTGGTTACCTAGTCCAACTCCATTGCTCAGGCAGAAGTACCTAGACTCAGTTGTTTAGGACCATGTTCAGATAGCTTTTGAGTACCTCCAAGAGTGGAGAATTAACAGCACCCCTGGACAATGTCTGCAGGTGCTCAGGCACCCTTATAGGGTTTTTCCTGACGTTCAGAGGGACCCACTTGTTTCAGTTTGTGCTCACCACCTCTAGTCCTGTCACTGGGCACACCTGAAAAGAGCCTGGCTCCTTTTTCATGCCCTCACTTGAAATAATTGTACATGTCTATAAGGTCCCCATGAGCCTTCTCTGCTCCAGGATAAACAGTTCCAGTTCTCTCAGTCTTTCCTCATAGCACAAATGCTCCAGTGCCTTCATCGTCTTGGTGAACCTGCACTGGACTTCGTCCAGTAGCTCCACATCTACCTTGTACTGCAGTACCCAGAACGGTACACAGCATTATAGGTGTGGCCTCAGCAGTATTGAATAGAGGGCAAAGATCACCTCATTGGACCTCCTGGCATCACTCTCCTAATGAAGCCCAGAATACTACTAGATCCCTTTGTGGCAAGGGCGCATTGCCATGCTCATGTTCAACTTGATTGCAACCACAACCCCAGGTAACTTTCTGCAGACCTACTTTTATGTCCCAGGATATAGTGGTTCATGGGATTATTCATCCCCAGATGCAGGATGTATCCTATGCTGACTACTTCTGATAACCTTTTCCTTCATGTGCCTGGAATTTACTTTCAGGATCTGCTATTACATCAGTTTCACAGGGATCAAGGTGAGGCTGACTGGTCTGTAGTTCCCTAGGCCCTCCTTCTTGCCTTTCTTGAAGATAGGAGTGGTCTTTGCTTTCTTCCCTTACATGGACACTTCTCCCAGTCACCATGATAATTCAAAGACCATTGAGAGGGACCTCAATAACATGTCAGCTCTCTATCTGACATCTGTAATCCCTGTACTTGCGGATTCACACTACCAGGATCCATGGACTTCTGTATGTCCAGTCTGTTTAAGCATTCTCTAAACTGAACCTCTTCCACCAAGGGTATGTTTTCCTTGCTCCAGACTTTCCCCTGGTCTCTGGGGTCTGCCACATCTGAAGGCCAGACTAGCTAGTAAAAGACTGAGGAAAAGAAGGAATTTAGTACTTATGCCTCTTCCATGTCCTGGGCCACCAGGGCCTCTGCCCCATTCAGTAGTGGGTCCACATTTTCCCTAGTCTTCCTTTCGCCATTTATGTGCTTACAGAATCCCTTCTTGCAGCTTTTTGAATCCCCTGCCAGCTTCACTTCCAGGTGGGCTTTGGCTTTCCTATATCTCTTCATGACTGGACAGTGCCTCTCTATTCCTGTCAGGTTACCTGTCCCTATTTCCACCTTCTGTACACTTCCTTTGTAAGTCTGAGCTTTGCAGGAGCTCTTTGCTGATCCATGCACGTCTGCTGGTATTTTTGCCTGAATTCTTGCTCATTAGAATGGACTGCCCTTGAGCTTGGAGGATGTATTCCTTCAACATCAACCAGTTTTCTTGAGCCCCTCTTCCTCCAGTCTTATTCCGTAGGTCTCTTCCAAACAAATCCTTGAAGAGATTAAAGTCAAGTCTCCTGAAATCCAAGATTATGACTTTGTCTTTTACTCCACTCCCTCCTCTCAGGATCCTGAACTCCACCATCTCATGGTCACTGCAGCCAAGGCTGCCCTCAGCCTTCACATCCCTAGCAGAGCATCTCTCCTTACTGGCTCCTCTATCATTTGGGTGAGGAATATGTCACTGATGCTCTTCAGGAACTTCCTGGGTTGGCTTATGTCCCGCTGTGTTGCTCTTCCTGTAGATATCAGGGTAGTTGAAGTTCCCAGTTAGGACCAGGGCCTGCAAATGTGAGGCTGTTTCTAGCTTTTTGCAGAAGGCCTCATCCATTTGTCCTTTCTGTAATCCTTACTGAACTTAGTCAGCTCATGAGCCATGCCTAAAAGAGCATGCATTCCGGCTGTTTTCTCATGTAAAGTGCAATTCCACCTCATCTTCCCTATCTTTCCAGAAGAACTTGTTCCACTGCAGTCATGAAAGCCACCCCATCACATCTCAATGATTCCAACAAGATCACAGCCCTGCAACTGCACAGACATCTCTTAATTTCTCATGTTTACTTTCCACACTAGTGTACAGGCACAACAGAAAGACACCTAAGTCTCTCTTGGCTTTTCTCAGAAAGGGTCTGGGCTTTTTTTTTGTCATAATGGTGCCTTGTAGGCACTTCCTTGTTTACACACAAATGTTTGAGATAACCCCACTTAAGCCTTGTTTTGCAGAATTTGTGCTCCCTTTCATCCACATCACGCCAGGCATTTTGTTGTCAGTCCTGACCATCACTCTCTTACAGGGCTGGCAGTAACGCTCACTCTCCCTGGCATGGTTAGTTGAAAGCCCTCCTTACCAGGTCAGGCATTCTGCTGGCAAAGATATTGTTGTCCTTCTTACAGGGGTAAGCCCCCATCTCTCCTAAACAGATGCTGATCCTCAAGCAGGGTCCCATGATCATAGAAACCAGATCCTTGTTACCACCAACAGCTCTGCAATCAAGTGTTGATATGCAGTATGCTCACACCCCTTCCCCACAAGATTAAGAACAACACCAGGGCCCCCATACCCCTAGCTATTGCCTCCAGAGCTCTGTAGACAGTTTGGTACTGTCCAGGTTACCCGTGGCAGTATCATTGATGCCTACACAGAAAAACAGTAGGAGATAACAGCCACAGATCTGGACAAGCTTTGGCAATCTCTCCACAGTTTCCCAGATCCCAGGCAAGCAGAAAACTCTATACAGCAGGTCAGGCTGGCATATGGTTGTTGCCTCCAACCCCCACTGCATGGAGTAACCAAATACTATCACTCACCATTTCCTCTTGGTGTTCTTGCATAGCTTGGGGTCAATTGGCCCAGATGCTTTGCTTGAAAGCACATCTGGCTCCTCCTCAGCTTTGAGGAATTTATTTTTCTCTCCTGCCAACATCAGTGTTTTCTGTAGCTGGGTATTCAGTGTGCAACCACATTCTTAACTCCAGAATTAATGCACCTAACTTTCCAGATGACAATTAGTTAATCTCCTATACAAAATCTGCATTTTTCTTCTAAAGAAATTACATCATATATTATGCACATGGAATATACTTAATTTTTGAACTTTATTGATTAACAAGGAGTTATTAGGACACTTCCTGGATTATACTGACACTTTGAGTTATATTTATTATGATTTATGATTTTTATAAGAGAGCTCATATTACCAGATAGGCATTCATTATGAAGGTCTGAAAGTAACTCAAATAAACAAAATATTTTCTCTATGTCCAACGTCACAAATTTTGTTTTGTATATTGAGTATTCTAAAGAATTAATGCTTGATATATGAGTCAATTAGACAAAAAGAACCATTCAAATTACTTTGTTATAAATATGTTTTAGTCAAAGTGCCCTTGAGAGCAACTATAGACTTCTTGAGTGTTCCTTCCTATGTACTCTCTAATCCTTGCCAATGAAATTAGTCTTCATTGATTTCCTAGCTCACTAACAAAAATGTCAAAATAGAAGAGATAAATGAAAGTAGAACTGACCTCAGTTTTGTACATTCTGTTCCTCTTTACATATATGACAATTTTATTCACAAGGTAAGTTTTGTGCCTTTTCTTTAATTTTAGATGTCTGATTGTCATGGGTTCAGCAGTAGCAGTCATTTTTCTCCTTAGCAGCTGGTACAGTGCTGTGTTTGACTTTCAGCCTGGGCACACTGCTGATAACACCAGTGTCTTTAGTTGCTGCTTAGTAATGTTTACTCTGACCAAGGACTGAGTCTCATGATCTGCCAGGGAGGAGGGGAAGCCGGGAGGAAGCAGAGGGAGGACACCTGATCCAAACTAACCAAAGAGATATTCCATACCACAGCACATCATGCCCAGGGGGCAGTTACCTGGAAGGGTGAGATCACTTCTGGGTCAGGCTGGGTATCAGTCTGGGTGGTGAGTGGTTGTATTCTCTTCCCTTTTATTTCCCTTATCATTACTATTACTGGTGGCAGAAGCAGTGATTTATGTTATACTTTATTAACTGGACTGTTCTTATCTCAACCTGTGGGAGTTACATTCTTTCGAGTCTCCTCCCAGTCCCCCCGGGGAGGAATGGGGGGGGGGAGAGAGCAAGTTGCGTGGCTGGGCTTAAACCATGACACTGATGCAGTATTTAAAGCACACTGGGATCTCACTAGAGTTTAAAGTATTATCTGCTGATGTTTGCTTTTGTTAGTTTAATGCAAGGGCTGGGCACACGAAACCTTATCATACCTCACAGACCAGTGTGGAACGATCCTCCAAATTTTAGTTTTCGTTATCACATGTACATTCCACATCTCAGCAGGCAATAGCAAGTGTAAATATATATGGCAGCCCCCTCCCCCAAAGCCAGACAGAAAAATGAATACTGATTTTTAGCAGCAGAACAGCTGTAGGAATACTGAACTTTTGCTGGCTTCTCTTGATGTGGAATGTCAAAGAAAAGTTTAAGTGTAATAATTCCTGGTGTTGATTAAATAATAAAGCTATAAGCAATAGAATAATGCTGGATTCATTTTAATACATAGCCCCTGTGTGCAAAGAGCTCTAAATTCTGTTATCTCACAATTTTGGAACTCAACTTCTTTCACTTGGTGCCAACTCCATTTTTTGGAATTTGCACAGCTGAAGGGGAAAAAAAAAACAACAAACAAACAAACAAAAACCCAATCCAAACCCAATAAGAACAACAAAAAAATACTTTCAGTCTGAATTTAAAATTAAACACTTTGCCAAAGAAAGTTGTAAGTTTTCATCTTTCAATTCCTGAACATGTATGGCATGGAATGCTCTTAGGAAAGAGGAAAGATGACGCAGCTTCACTGGTATCAAACCTGAAACTCAAGACACTGTTTTAACACATCTGAAGAAACGTGCAAAGAGACTGTGTATGGTCATCTACAAAACCGCTTGCAAAACCCTGTTGTATTTGTAAAGCCAGCCAGTGTGTTTAAATAGAAAGACAAAAAAAAAAAAAATCTTACAAAAACTAAAACAAATGACAGCACCAAAACCTCCTAATGATATGCTAAAGAGAGACACCTAATGGATAAGGAAAAAATAGCCAAGCTCTTAAGCTTGCTTGGAATTTTGACAAACTTTCATATCAGAAAATGACATCTTAGACATGACAGATTTCTCAGCCTCTTAGAACTTCTGATCTAAAAAAGGAAAGCCTTAAAACAGCCAACAATGCAATTAATAAAAAATGCACAATACTCAGATTTCATGTGGTAATTGTCTTGGGCACCACCCATCCTCCCCCTAATGCATATGCATACAATTTTTACTTTGCACAGAATGCTGCAATTCTCATTCATGATCAGATAACAGATTGCTACATCTACTACCTACACAGCAAGCAATATACCAGAGAAGTATTTAGTATGTAACCCATTTCTCCTCAAAGCTGAGGGCTTGAGAATGAACAGCAACATGTGATCATAAAGTTCTTCCTCGTTCACAAGATCATACCCTGAGAATTTTGTAAAACATTGAAAATTATATAATCAAAAGGAAAAAATATAAACTTATTACAGCAGAACTGTTCTTATGACAGGAATAGGAACACACACACAAGCACATACACAAAACATTTGAAGTTAAAGTATACAAAAAATATAGAACACACAAAAAGCTTCTGCCTTTCCCTTTTCAAATTAAGGACTGAAGACAGTCTTATTTATGGAATAATATTACCATTCAGCCAAATGAATCAAGCAGAGGATGACACTGAAAGAACTAGTTCTCTAGAAAACAACAATGTAACCAACTATACACAAACACACCCACCTAAAAATATGTATACTCACCCTATATTCCTGCATATTCATACACTTGGAAAAATGGGGTGTTGCTACATTTTTTTTCCAAGAAAACAGCAGTAAGTTTGGGTCAGTTCCCAGAAGTGCTACAACAACAACTTGCAAGTTGATCTTTAAACAGTTTCTCTTTCCTGCTCCAGTAATGACTTTCTACAAACACTGTATCAAATACAGAACAAACTTTGCAAACTTTTGGTTTTTTTTTTCCCCCCCACTGTTCCTTTTGATTCAAAAATACAGACTTCCACAGACTAAAGTGGTTATTTGTTGCTAAGTGTGGAAACATCTGAAACAGATAAAATCCCAACACAGATTAAAAGATTTACAGTTATCACCTTCCAATATTCTTCTTCCAGCTCACAGCAAGCCATCAGGCTGGAACAGCTAGGGAAAAACTCAAACAAAATCACACTAGAAGAGCAAGAAGAGTAATTGTAGCAAATACACAACCTTAGGATTTCCTAAGTCATAACACCAAAATTATTTCTAGTAAATCCTTGGAAAAGTTAAAATGCGTAAGATGGAAAATAACAGAAAGCTTAGAGTAAGTAAAACAGACTCTCCATTAGAGTCTAAATTACATTTTTGAAAAAGCAGTGAAAAACTGTAAGTCCACTCAGTGATTTCTAGAGAAGAAAACGTTAATTAGTCAATCACTTTCACCAGTAGAAGAGATAAGAAAAGTATCATTTTTCAAATGCACATTGCCCAAGAGATTTAACTTAAATTATTTTGCTTTCTAACTATAAATATTAGTCTTTCCTTTGTAGAATAAACAGAATTGGAGTAAAAGCTTCAGCCAAACACAACTGACAACAAACAAAAGATATCGCAAGGATAATCACAGAAAAATGCACAAGTATGTAGGAGTGCTATTTTTCTTTTGTCTCAGAAAATTAATTTCAACATATAGCACATAAAATGCTTCCCCAAAACAACTTGTGATTGCCTGTTCTACTGTATAACGAACATTTAACTGTTGCTTAGATGAAGAATTCTATAAAAAAAATAAAAAAGAGCAGATCTTTCATGTAAAGTTGCATTACATATTATAAAATCTACGCATGCATGTATCAGTAAATCAAATTTTAAATAAACTATTTATTCTAATTGTTTTTTTTCCTAGGGCTACACTGTAGGCAGTGTCTGCATATTTACCTGTGCAGTTACAGTACTCTTTACCTCTGAAACAGGAACTCCTATGCAAAATGTAATGATAAAACAATCCTCAACACTTAAAATATGGCTCTGCATTTGGACCTACTGGCTTCTATTTGAGGACGTCTGGAATCTCATTCTCCTTGATGGATCAGGAGTGGTACATGCATTTCAGTTCTAAGCAAATAGTAAGTTTCTCTACAAGGTTATATCAGATTGGGGTATTTAAATTCAGCCAAAGCAGCAGATGTTTTGTGTTAGTTCAGTGGCTATTCATGACCGCACATAACAGGTACCAGAGGAGTTGTTATCAAAGATGACTCTAATAAAATGCTACTGCCAACTGTCAACTTCTTATTATTTATCATTTCATGTTTCTATACATTCCAATTTGTTTTCTTTTCCTAGATTAAGACAATTGATGACACAGCAATAATGTGAAATGACAATTTTAACTGAAAATTCTAAAGATTTCTAAAGCAATAAAAAAGAAATCTGATGCTTTTAAAAAGCACACAAGATGTCTACTTGAGAGTGACTTCAGGCTTTGGGGGGAGAGGGAAGGCACGGTGTTTTTTGTTTGGGTTTGGTTACATTTGGGGTTTTTTTGCCATTGATTACGAAGTACTGAAGGAAAGGAATGGATTATTTTGACCTACAAAAGTGAATAATCCATTGTAAAACAATCATTTCAGAGAAGGATAAAACAGTGAAGACTATAAACTGTAAAATAATAGAGATATAAAGAACAGAGGAGAGTAAGGAAATAGGAATGCAGGTTGTGCAGTGCAGTTTTCTAGGGTAAGAACAGAGAGAAGCAGCAGTAATAGCTTTCCATCAGAAGCTGTTACCCCTAGAAGCCTGGCTCCTGACCTGATTCTTCAGGATGTGGATCAGATTTCTACAACTGAGAAATAATGGCTATATTTAAATAAGTATAAATGAAAGAAACATCATATCTTTACTTAGACACCAAACTTAGCAGCATTTTTGTAGGCTTCAAGAGAACAAAAAGCTCCTTGGACCAAAGAGTATTTTCTTTTTTACATGGTTTCCTGAAAAATGAATACTGTTGCCTTGTTCAGGTCCTCTTGATCACTTCCAGTAACCAATTCCATCTAAGTCCAGTACATGGGAAAAGTTCTCAAAGCTTTAACATTTCTATAAACTTTGTGAAAGCAGGCAGCTGGATAGAATATCTACTAGCTAAATAAAGTGAATGCAACTGAAATGAATGCAGTGCAGAATCTACTTTTCAGTCAAAGCCCTCTCTTTCAAATTGATTCTCTCTTGTCTAATAAAGGGTACGTTTATACTGCAGCCTGAGTGTTACTCAAAATATCACTTCACAAATACAAACCCAGAAGAAATAAGGATGCATTTAATCTTAACAGAACTATTTCTTAAACCAAAATCCTTTAATTCAAAGTACACAGACCAGTATTCTCCTTTCCCTCCCTCTGTCCCTCCAGCAAGTAGACAGCCACTCCCTCTTTTTCTCCCTTGCCCTGTGAATCTGCCACTCCTGTCTGCACAGTGGGGCAGTACCAAAGAGCCCCAATACCTGACAGCTCCCATTCTGCAGTCATCCTCATCAGACTATTGAACAACCTCATAGTTAAAAGTGGCTACAGGAAAACAGATACGTGATCATGCTTTGGAATTCATGAAAAACGTAATCCTGCCCATCTGCACAGAGTACCTCTCCCAAAACATATCAGGCACTTCCAAAGATGACGGCAGCATTGCAGTGCCACACTTTTTTAATCTCTAGATTTTAACAGATATTAAGCAGAAACAATGATCCAGTAGTCACACTGCAGTTCTACATGCAGAAATCTAAATTTAAGTGTCCATGGGAGTTAAGATCATAGTAACATATATATGCTGAGTTTTAGGCACACACAGATTTTCGCAGCTGTGAGAGCGCTGGGTTATTTCCTAGGATTTAGACACTAAACTTCCACAAGTCTACTTTTTATCATCAAGACAGGCAATCTAGTTCTCACTGCTCTTGATCATCAGGAATCATGCACATAAACAATGTCTCAAAGATGGTATGAAGTATTTTGTGTCTCTTCTACCCTTACTAGCATTCTACCAAGAAGAGAGAGAAATGTACAGTGTGAAAGGAAATGTGCATTTTACTATTATGTTATTACTGTTTTCTTTGTACCAGGAAGTCAATCAACTATCCTTTGAATCAGATTTTAGGTAAAATTTTTTAGTTGCTTTAGGAACGTTTGAATGGGATCAGATCAGAACTCCAACTCGTTCAATATCCTGCCTGTGAAAGCATTTCTGACAGCAGCCTAAGGGAAAGAAGAACATAACAAACATACCAGAATTCTTTCCCTGCAATATTCTCCCAGCAATCAGTATTTGTGTTTGTGCAAGGCTGAAATTTTGTTAATCTCCTGAACTTGAAGCTGTAGTCATAACATTTTTCCTATGAGCCTTACGCTGCTGATGACTCACAGGGTACAGAAACGTAGCAGTTCTACACTTCTGCTTAAATAAGTGACCCCTCTGTTCTATTTAAAGGAAAGAACAGATGAGGAGGTGCACCAAAAACATGTTCATGAATAAAGCTAAGATCTTAACCACCACAGCCTTGAGAGATGACACAGAAAAACCCATACACAGCTACTAGATAAGGTCAGACATTTTGCAATTTATTTCCCACTAAATTACTTGGGGGGATGTGATGGAGGAAGAGAGAAAATTCCTAAGAATTGGACTTACCGCTATCTACATTTTTCTTGACCACTCTGGAAGACATTACACAGTCCTGTATACATGTTGAAAGCAGCAGTTAGAGAACAGTTATTAAAAAAATATGGATCATATTTAAATTTACAAATTTAAATGAAAAAATCTATCAGACTGTGGTATGATATGAGGCTTGCACAACAATTTACTTAACTTTATTAACAATCTTTACATTTGAACTGGAATAAAAGCAAGTTCATAAGCAGTGTTAACACTAGTGAAATAGAAGACTACTTTGCTTTCCCAAGTAGTAATAGTTCGAGTTTCCAGAATCTGATATTTTAGAACTCTATCTTTCTATTTCAAAACTAATACAGTGAGATACTCCAGTTCACGTTTGCAGCAGAGTATTGGGAAGATACCCTACAAATTTGGTCAGATCAAGGTAGCTCTTGAAGCAGAATTAGACAGCAGTATTGTGTCAGCACAAAGCTGTGTCAATTTAACTGGTATGTTAAGAGGTACAATACATCAGCTTGGACAAAACAATATGTTAATTTAATGATATTATTTTCTGAGACCCCAGCCAGTGTCTCTACACTTCAAATAATGACATAATCAGCCTGACTGACCCTCATTTTAGGGTCAAGATAAATCTTGTGGGTTAATTATCATACTGTTTACTTATAATGGATAGGTAGCTTTTGTGTAATTATGATTATCTGGCATACCTAGCTGATTTCAGTGTTAATAATAGCTTGCTCTAAGAAGTATTAAAATACAGTATTGATTTCAAAAAGATGATTATTGCTGTGCTAATACACAACAATTCAATTAGTAAAGATGACTTGCAACTTTTATCTAAAAATGTTCCCTGCTTTCCTGTGAATATCTGAAGTAAAACTTAACTAAATAAAAATCAAGATTAAAATATCCACAAGCAATCAGAAACATGAATTGTAAAACTTTAGAAACAAGAAAAAATTTCCAGAGAATAAATGTTTAGAAAGCTTGGTCACTTTAAGTATCAGCTGTTATTTTTAAAACCCTCTAAACCAAATCTATTTTAAAATAATTTGTCATATTTTTACTGCAAGTTCTCCTACCCATTCTGTTCCCCTATCCTGGTAAATTTTTGTAGTCCATCTGCTTTACTGAGCAGTACAGAGGTGTTCCCTATCGATGAATACCTAAGAAGTTGAATGACAGTTAAGCAGGAACATTTATTATCTTTTCCAAGTCTCTCAGTAAGTTTCTTGCTGGCCTTTTTTTGCTTGCTTGTTTGTTTATTTCTTTATGCTCTATGCTTCCACTAAAGAAAATTAAATTACACTTAAATACTTAAATAGGGCAATACTTCCCCCAGCTAAAGTCAAAACCATTTCTACCATTTCAACCAACAATATTGTGTCTGGAGTTCATTATGCTCAAGCCAAAACAAGATCTCTTCCTTCTTTTAGTGTACGAAGAATTTACTCTCAAATACCTGATTATTCAAATCTCCGCTCCAGAGAGTAGCCATCCAGCACACTAGGGTAAAACCATACATTTTGTCACAAATTTAAAAAATTAGATCTTTGGGTTTGTTTGTGGTTTTTTTCTGAGAAGCATATTTTTCACACATCAGAACAAGGGACAATGCAAGAGCTTTTCCTGTCAAAGTGCAAGAGCGAGCCCTATACACTCAGAGTTTCAAGGGCTACTTGTAGTTCATCCCTTGGTGAAACACATACAATTCATTCAGCACATCTTTGAAAATGCATTTTTTCCAAAAGAAATAATGATGAGAGAGGACCATTGTATCAGTCCTTTCTCTAACATGGGCTGCTGCCATCTCCTGGAACATTCAGCTTGTATTTTCACTCAGTGTTGAACTGGGAGAGGTTATTTTGCTAATTTAGTCAACAAAGGACAGCCATATGCTAAAAAAACACATCAATCTGAGCAGGGGATAAATTAGAATATCGTTGCAGTGTTGTTTTACTAAATAAGGTTGACTAAAAATGGTTACCTCTAAGCATAATTATAGAACAATTTTACAGCTTTTATCAACCTACTTGAAATTATTAGATCTAATCTGCTGTATCGTACCATTTCACAGTTTTAATTTTTCAAAAATAGTGGTTTCCGTATTTTGGTAATGTTTGGTAAGTACTGTTAACATTATTAGAATAAACAAAATGCAATTAGACATGATTCATTACTTATACCCACTAATTTGATTTGAAACACATGTTCCAATACAGTTTTCATAATAATCTATTTTCATTTCTGTACTTTAAGCTTTATGTGAGACAGCTGTCAATTTATTTTTATTATTCTCTGCTTCCATTGTTCCAAGTTTAAACATCACATGTCAAACTGACAACAAGGAAAGTTTAATGTACTTGTAAGTCATAGAAACACACCTGTCAAATTACAGTACAAAACTCTCATCAGGAAACCTAAGAAATCTCTAAAAAAAATTACAATTCCTTGAAGCGTGTGTGTGTTTACTAAAAATACTATAGACAGTATGAAGAATTACTTCAGTGGCAGATAGACAAACTTACTTTCTTTTCTTGCCAGGAAGAAATTTGCCTCTGGAGATTTCAGATCTAGTCATCAGACACCATCATCACTGTCCTATCTCATAAGACCTTCCTCTGCAGAGAAGACAACTCCTTTTCAGATCATAGTATGGACATCTAGAGATAGGATCATCACAGCACCATTATTTTCAATTATCATGCAGACCTACTCCTTTGAAAGCCAGATAAAGATACTGGGGAAAAAAATCATTTTTTTGTTCCAAGATGGACCCTTCAGGGTAGTTCCTTTGTACAGCCATGTTAAAGTTTGCTATTATAAACTCTTCAGCCAGAATGTCTGTTTCAGTGATATTTATTTAAGCGGTTACAGTCAAAACAAATATTACATCATTTCACACCCAGGTCTTACAGATTAGGTCAGGGCACCTGCAAAATGAAGGTTAAGCTCATTTACTTCAGGAAAAGGCTTTGACATCAACTGATGAAAAGTGGTATCTGTAGCCAGCATATTAACACAACTGTGCAATAGCTCATCTGCAGACAACCCGTGCTGATTTCCATATACATTTTTAAAAGCATTGGTTTTACTGGTTCTGACTAGACTTTGAAATGCCTTTAAAGAGAATGGTCTTCCTTTCTTCAGTATTCACTTTTTTCTTAAGGGGATGAGAGGGGAACAACAACGAGAAAAAAGAAACAGAAAAAACCACCAACCCCAAACCAACAAAACTAACAGGAAATAGTTTTATGTTTATATTTTTAATACAGTTAACTAAAAAGTAGCTCTGTGACACAGAGTCATCTCACACACTGAAGTAAGTATCAAGGTTGATGAAATGTAAATGGATGAAGAAAAGCTTCAGGGCCATATGATTGTGCTGTTGCCAACTTCTAAGAAACAGAGCACTGGGAAGTCATGATATAGGTGTGCAAGATAAACATGGTTGTGATAACATAAAATAAACAATAAATTAAAAGAAACCATAGAAGTCAATCCAAAGACCCCAGTGCAGAGCACCTTTCAAGAATGAGTAATTTGACGTATTTCTCTTGCAAATCTAGAAGTACACTACAGTTATAAAAAGATTTTTCTTAAAAAAGCATACTAAATGACCACTTTCACAGACTCTCCCTCTTTCCTTTTAAAAATCAGCTCTTTCCCATTGCTTTTCAGCAATCTCATTAGACAGATGCTCAACACAGCTTCTTTTCACTGACCATTGGAAACACTTGTTAATACCAACTTGTTTTTATACATTTGCTCAAGTCCTAGAGCATCTGGGAGCTTCCTGGAGACTTTAAATGAGAGTAACATGTCACTGGTGTGCTTTAATGACATTCTAAAAGATAAAACCCACATTAAAATTCAAGAGATTTGAACTTCAGATTCTAAAAAAAGTAGGAAGATGTCCTTTTCTATTAGGCATTTGAGAAACGAGACACAAGGATGAACTGAGTTCCTGAGATCATAAAGATAAGCTGCGTAGAATGAGAAACTGACTTTGAGCCATTGCCTTTGTATGCTTTTTGGTAATGACATTTCTTCTTTCGAAGTTGCTAAATGAGGTTCTGATACATGCAGGACACTTCTTCCTTCCATTATATAAATATTACTACAAATACAGAAAAAAACTTCAAAATCTGACAGTTTTTTTAATTCAAATACTTGAAGTCATGCTAAGTATCCAACAGTCATCCAAATTTTCTTTTTGGTGGTTACATTGAGGCAAAGAGCACAAAGCACTGAGAAAATGAAAAGGAATATTACTCAGATGACACAAGAAGGGACAAAACAGTTTACTTTCGGAAACCACAGATAAAGTTTATTAGAAATCCACTTTCCTGAACGATTATTGTAGTTCTCAAGTCACACTGGTTAAAGCTAGCCATTTTGCTTTTTAGACACCTGCTTGAAAATGCAGTTTTCAAGGCACTCAGAGTGCCTTTGCGTGATGCCCATATTCATATCCACAATATCATAGAATCATAGAATAGTTAGGGTTGGAAAGGACCTTAAGATCATCAAGTTCCAAACCCCCTGCCATGGGCAGGGATGCCTCACTCTAAACCGTATCACCCAAGGCCTCGTCCAACCTGGCCTTGAACACTGCCAGGGATGGAGCATTCACAGCCTCCTTGGGCAACCTATTCCAGTGCCTCACCATCCTAACAGGAAAGAATTTCCTCCTTATATTCAATCTAAACTTCTCCTGCTTAAGTTTTAACCCATTACCCCTTGTCCTATCACTACAGTCCCTAATGAAGAGTCCATCCCCAGCATCCCTATAGGCCCCCTTCAGATACTGGAAAGCTGCTATGAGGTCTCCACCCAGCCTTCTCTTCTCCAGGCTGAACAGCCCCAACTTTCTCAGCCTATCTTCATATGGGAGGTGCTCCAGTCCCCTAATCATTCTCGTGGCCTTCCTCTGGACTTGTCCAATAGTTCCAAGTCCTTTTTATGTTGAGGACACCAGAACTGCACACAATACTTCAGGTGAGGTCTCACAAGAGCAGAATAAAGGGGCAGGATCACCTCCCTCGACCTGCTGGTCACACTCCTTTTGATGCAGCCCAGGATACGGTTGGCTTTCTGGGCTGCAAGCGCACACTGCAGCCAGTCATGTTCATTTCCTCATCAACCAACACCCCCAAGTCCTTCTCCACAGGGCTGCTCTGAACCTCTTCTCTGCCCAGCCTGTAGCTGTGTCTGGGACTGCTCCAACCCAGGTGGAGGACCTTGCACCTTGCATGGTTAAACTTCATGATGTTGGCATCAGCCCACCTCACAAGTGTGTCGAGGTCCCTCTGAATGGCATTCCTTCCCTCCAGCGTATCAACCGAACCACACAGCTTGGTGTCATCAGCAAACTTGCTGAGGGCGCACTCAATCCCACTGTCCATGTCAGCGACAAAGATGTTGAACAAGACCAGTCCCAACACCAATCCCTGAGGGACACCACTCGTTACTGGTCTCCAGCTGGACATTGAGCCATTGACCACAACTCTTTGTGTGCAGCCATCCAAGCAGTTCTTTGTCCACCGAGTAGTCCATTCATCATATCACTGATATGCTTTATAAATCTACAGCCTCTGGACAAGCCAGGAGAAAAAGAGTATTCCTGACAGCAAGGCAAGAGCCCAGCCTTGCTTCCCAACATTAAACAGTGTGAATTGGAGAGCGATAGCTGATCCCACAGAATTATGCTCTTATTTAATTAATCACCTTCATTCAAATACTGTCAGCTACAAATACATGCAGTGATGGTAAAGCAGATACTGTTTTTTAAATTTCTGCACCAAAATGTTTGTGATATGGTTTAGTCCGAGGTTCCTGCTACACTTCATATTGGATTGCGGAGTTGTGCCTTCCACTTCCCCAAGCATAACTTCATATTTAATACTACCAAAACACAGTACACCAAAACATCGATAGCCAGACAACCAGCCTCCAACATGTAGAATATGTATATATCACAACATTTTAAAAGCATTGGTTCTTTCCACAACTATGCAATAGCTTTCTCCCCTCACCCTCTGAACAAACTCCTCCTTGATGTTTCCTAGTCTTTATAGTCTTCTCCCAGTCTGACTTTGATTCTAAAGGCTGTACACATCTGTGTTCAAGAGCTCAGTGCTCTTAGAGTCCTATTTATTTCAGTCCCATTTCTATCTCTCCTTGTCCAGCAAATCTTCATGGATCTCCTTACCAGTCCCTTTGCCAGCAAGTTGCATTGACTTTCAAAATTCTGAGCCCTGTTTGCAGTGTGCTGCTCCACACAGCTTTATGTCTCTTTCTTACAGAAATTTTTTGATCCACCACCACCACTCTCAGCTAAAGCTATTCCTTCTGGCAAATAAACCCTCAAGTCTACAGTTCTACTCATACGATCCTTCAGCCATACCTACAGAGTCTGTATGACCACTGTGTACCATGTACCAGAAAAAAATTTATGTACCCAAGATCCAAAAAGCTTTCAGAACAACTGTTATTGGACCTAAGGTGTTTCTGATTAAGTATTCCACAAGAGAAGCAAAGATAATAAATACAGAACTCTGAACAGAAATATTTTGAGGAATAGTTCTGCTTTGCTTGTATTTGGCCCCCTTCTTCATCCATTTCCTACTGCCCTAACCTGTCAACTTCCCAGGAACCCAAGAGAATTCTATTGCAAAGAAGTTATTAGGAGTTGAAAAGTCCATCTGTAATACTAGGAATTAAAAGGGTAGCAGCTAAAATTATTAACTGCATTTGTTATTTGTATTACTACTGTTGTGATTATTCATTGCATTAAGACAGAACCTAAAAAAGGCCTTTCTTTTACCCTCTTGACAAGTACAGAACCCCCCCCCCCACGCAGCGATTTCCCCAGATGTTGCAATCTAAACACTGCAAAAGACAAGAAAGGAATACTACAAGAAAATAATGGAAAATGATAGCATGATAGGAAGAGATTTCAAGAACATCAGCAGTCTAACTGTTGGCAACTCATGCAGCAACATAACAAAAGAGTTGTACAGAGTGACCTTTGGGGACAGTAAAGGCTTTTGCTATAGTAAAAGCCTTCTGAGCTTCAAACAAAGCATGGGGAAAAGTTTAAAAAGAATGTCTTGAAAAATTAGCAATTGAGCAAGGAAAGCTGGAGTTTAATGACAATACAAAGTAGCCCTTAGGATGACAGTCGTACGGAAAGGATGTATAGATGATGAGGTAGAAGAAAGGGCAGTTGGAAGCCACAGGATGCTTTTGTGTGGTATTAAGTATTCTTACTATGTTGGTTGTTTTCCTGGCCTACTATGGATGCAAATAAGAACTGCAAAGTTTTATTAATTTTTTTTTAATAGAAGATTGAGTATGTGAACTTATACAGTATATTATCCTATTTCTAGTCTGAATATTCATCATTATTTTCTGTAATATATGCATAGGTTTATATACAGTTCAGAATTCTTAATATTGAGTCAGTTGTATGGAATTTTTCTGTCTAGAATGCATACGATCTACTTTTGAAATATTTCCTGGAAAGCATTAGTGAATGGAAATTCATTTGAGATTTCTATCAGATATTCTGATTACTGTCATTTCACTGGGATACATCTTTCAGTGGAGAAATAGGTAAATCTGGAATTCAAAGTATTATCAATAACTCTCCACTTGCAACACTTGTTGCTTTTCACTAACACTATTCTTTGTCAATCAAGTTAAAACAAGGACTCAAAAGGGAGATATCTTGGCATATGTATCCATTACCCCTTCTACAGTGTAGTACTCCCACTGGTTTTCATGGGAGTTGTACTTATGAAAGGACTGTACTATTAGGTTAGATTAAAAGAAGACATTTAGAAACACTTAAGTCATCATGCTACTTCAGAACCTAATATTTACAACGGTACTTCAGCCTGGAACAATATAAATACAAGCATAAAATGCAGCTCCGGAAAGTACATTATCGATTTTTTTAACTTTTTATTAGAGATATCACTAAAAATCACACCAAGTTATAACTACTTTTTTGCTTTTTGATAGAAGAACAAATACAGAAATATGAATAAGCTCACTCAAAAAACCTCAGTGCGATTTCCTAAACATGGGAAGTTACAAGCCAGTAAGAGGACAATAAAACGGTTAAGGAACAAATAGATACCTGTGTAATCATATAAAGTTTTCTTTGGTAACCACTACCAAAATGACCACAGACCAGATATTAACTCAGACCCCCTAGAAATATCAGAAGTCATTTTTGATTCTTCAGAAACATGACTCTTTGATTTTGGCTTCAGAATTGTCATTCTCTTCCCATGCTATGACAACTCAAGGACCGTATGAACTGTCTGTTTTCCTCTGCCTTAGGAATGATATTGGGCCCTTCCCTTCTTAGGGCTGAAAATGAACTGGCCTCCACTTTAACAGATTACGTAGACAACTTGCTTTTTCCCAGATAGATGGTTCAGATGTAGAATCAGTCTTCTAGGCTAGCTAGAATGGAGTAACTTTCTAATGTTTGGGCTTGCTTTTTTTCATCTAAAACACACTGTTCACCTTTGCTGCACAGTTAACCCTGGACTTTAATTTCTGGTTGCCACTAACACTGCTGCCATTTTCATTAAAAAGTTTTCTCACTCAACTACTGTAGTGCCTTGAAATCAGATTGTACAATCTGGCTGGGGTTATGTGGAAAAGTTCAGATTTTAACTTCTTCTGGCCACCCAACCTGCTTTACAACAGGGGCACAGCCTAAAATTTTGACTTCCCAGTAGTGCTTCTACACCTTGAAACAACCCTCTGAGGACTGAACACTTCACATACTCTTACTAGGGTGATGACCTCACATCCAGCCATCAGGTCAGTCACTTACTAGTCAGTCAAGGCACTTACCATGACAGTTAAGGCTACTGAATACTATATTCAAAGAATACTTTTACTAGGAGCATTATTCTTTGAATTAAAAACCTATTCAAACACATGTTGTGACTTTTCATATTACACTAGATTGTATCCTGGTCTAACAGACATCATTTTATCCACAAAAAAGTTTGGAGCAGTGAATTTTAAGAAAGAAGAAATAATAAAAGGCCAGACAGGTTTTTTTGGTTTTTTTTCCCCTCTAAAGACAAAAAAAACAAATGGGGATTAAGGGAAGAACACAGTGAAAACATGATTAAAAATCTCAAATATGGAAAGTCTGCTGCAAAGAGGAAAATTAATTGCCTGTAAGCACTGTGCAAAAAGTAATAGGTTCAAGAAATTTACTTTGAGAAAGTTAAGATCAGAAAGTAGAAAAAACTTTCTAATGGGAAGACCAGTGAAATATTGGAATAAATAACTTGGGTAACTTGTAAATCTTTACAAGGACAGGTAAGTGTTCATTAAAAAGTACAGATTTTATTGATCGTGGCTTTGAAGAAAGAGTGAGAGAGTGGGCATGATGCCTTCTTGGAGTCCTTTCCAACTGTATGATTCTATATGCTGAAGTGAATGAAGAAATGTAGCTATGTAGTGACAGCGATACCATATTACAGTATCACTTGCTGTGGGATCTTGACTTGGAGTAAAAGTTATACTCTGCAAAAGACTCAGTAAATTTCGTCATGTAGACTATCACCCGGATTCTGGATATAGCTATGGATTGTCCAGCCACATTGATCTAACCTGCATCTTTTTTACTCAACAGTTTCATGATAATTACTTTCAGGACTGGACTATACATAAACATAATGTGTAATCCCATCACAACAAATAGCATTCTGTTTACTAAGAGGAATTACATAGTAACTTGGCACATGGCCTTAAGGCAAGACAACAGTAGCAAAAGCTGCTCATAACACCAGAATTCCAGAAGTAGTCTTTGGTGGTGGTTTTTTGAAGGAAATAGTTTCAAAGTATTTTGCTTCAGAAGTCCAGATGTACTAAAAATTCTTAATCCAGTATCTGTACTTGACTATTAAATTCGAAACTTTAGGTTTTTTTTAACCTTAATCCTAAAACTTACATTGGTAGATCATCAATCCTGTAAACATGCTTATTACAGTCTAGTCTTCGGAGAGTTAACACAAAACAAGTATACAACTTTCTCCAGTCAAGACATTTTGTTTCCAGTAAGCATTTATTATTGTTCTAATTGTGAGAAGACAGGACAAATGTATAGCTGTCAATCTGATTAGTGACTAAGTATGGGAAAAGTACATTTTTTCCAACTTCATTTCAATATTCTTGGCCTTTGTAGCAAGCAGCATACAGAAGTAGAAAAGTTGCATAACCATGCATATTGCCTACATTTAAATCACTTGATGTAACATCAGGTAAACTATCCAAGGAAAAATGAGCAAACCTACATTATGATTCACCTTTTGGATGGTGAGAACTAAACCATTAAAAAACCAACTTGTTTTCTAAAATGCGTATGTAGTAAAGGCCATGGCAGCTGAAATAGGTATAAGAGCAACACAGCAGTATGAGGTGTTCACAAAGTTTCTACGCATAACAAAGTAGCTCCCATTCAAAACATCGTAATTTGACGAAGTTACAAACGCCTGTGCCTGCGGTAAAATCCTTTAAAATACGTTTAATCCCTCCTACAGATAGTGCTCTCTGATAGTGTGTACATTATTGCCCTTTTCACAACCTCTAAATACAGACACAAAACGCAACTCCACCTCCACCCTCCAAACAGTCAAGTTGCCAAAAACACGGTTCTAAAGTGAAAAGAGCCCCCGGGTTGCCCCCTTGGGCTGTTCGCAGCGTACTCACCATGGCGGGCTAGTTTTGAAGACTTCCTTCCCCTCCCCCTGCACCTACGCACAATGAGGGAGAATGGTGAGCAGTTTCAGCATTAAATTTGAACTTCCCTGCTTTTGTTAGCATGAGTCACCACCTTAACATTATCTCAGCTGTAGACTTTTATCTGTGAATATCTAAGCCCCGTCTTGTGGAAAACTAATTACTGAGCCACTGAGAGGCTTCATAATGTCCTGCATTTAAGTCCTGAGCATCATACATAATGCATAGGAAGCAGTCTCTGCACTCTGATTACAGAACACTGTCATTAAGAGAGCAAATTAAAGATGTGAATAATTCACTGCCTGAGCTTATTGTCAGTGCTGCATCGTGAAATTAGAATTTCTAATAAGTACTGCAATTTTTTTAACCCAATTAACACAGAGAACATCTTGAGTCTGATTAGTACAATAAAAATTATTACCTTATTCTTTTGCTTCACAACAGCCAAATTAAATACTGTACTTAATTATGCAGCATTCATCGCTTCTGTGCTAGAAATAATAATAATAAAAAAGCCCTCACTATCTCTTTAATAAGACTTCCAGTATTTAGAGTGCAACCGAAAATTACAGCATATGACTCTCCAGCACAATTTCTTATTGCAAAGTTACTCGGGGTTTGGTTTTGGGCTCTTTTTTCTTTTTTTCTTTTTTTTTTTAAAGACTTTGAAAATCGGTTTTAATATCAGCAGCCGACCATGATGTCACTGCTGAAGACTTTTCTGGAAACAGAAACGTATTCGGAAAAATCCCCACAAAACGATCCTTCTGAGCAAGCTCTGAATATATATTGTGAATTAACTTTCTCTGTGTCGATGTGAAGACAGAAAAAAACCCAAACCAGCATTACTGACTTGAAACCGAATACACAAACAAACATAGAAACGTATAAATACATACATATGTATAGGCTGTTTCAGAAAAGATGCTTAGGAAATATACTGCAAAAAAGCAGGAGCTATATCAGCTCTCTTACCTCAGTTCCCTCTTGGCACGGGATAGGTAACATGCTCTCATCCCAGAAAGGAGAAAAGTCCAATTCAAGATCCAGTGCGTTGTTCTTCCCCCACACGGCTCCTGTTGCCATGTTAAATAAAGAAAATGATCACGGAGGATGCAGCTTTTGTCTCCAAATACTTTAATACTGCCTTTCAGTGTCAAGGACCCCAGGAACCTTAGCACATCTGGCAGCACACACCACTGGCTGCAGCTGCTGCAATGGGATTTTTCCTCAACCCTATTTCATTTCCAGCTCCTCTTTCTTCCCCATCCTGGGAAAGTTTAATCACCGAGCACGGCTGAAAAAAAAAAAAAAAAAAAAAAAAAAAAAGGGAAAGGTGGCATTGCAATCATGAGCTGTCTTGGTTTTGTCCGAGAGACAGTGACTGCAGCAACCACCTTGCATCTTTGTCTAGTTGTTTTAGCATGTGCATGCAAGAAGGAAGAAAAAAAAACACACCAGGGCTGAAAATTATTCAGGCATAATGTAATAGACCTAAAGAGACAAAAAGAGGGGAAGAGGAAGAGAAAGAGAAGGGAAGAGAAAGAAGAAGAGATGGAGGGCGAGAGAAAACAGAAAGATTAAGAGACAGAGAGGGGGCTGTCAGTGCAGATAAATCTGCATATGGAAATGAGGGTTATCCTGGGTACAGTTTTATTTAACCATGATGTACTGTTTTTTTAATTAGACTGGAATTTAAAGAAGGAAATGAGGAATTCTTACAGACACAGGACCAAAGGAAGCATTTTTAATCACAGGAGAGTTTTCACAGTAAGCTCTAGCAGAAACAGCAAAACTTTTCAGAGCAACTTTCTGCCTAGAAACTAGTTCCATGCGCTTGCTGCTAATTTACACCCCAAAACCACGCGAAACTGAAGAGCATTAGTTTTGAAATTATATCAAACCAAGGCAATCGAAAATAACGCACTACTTTTCTAAAATACCCACAATCTGCCAGGTGCACAGTATGCATTTTAAGCTACGTTATGCCAGGTACAAGTTTTGGGACTTTCTACCTGGCCCCTACTCTGTGATGACTGTCATACCCAATGAAGGCTCTTCAGTAAATTAAAAGAACAATACCCAGATTGAATTTCAAGTCTACTAAACACCACTGCCCATGCCTGATGACAATTACATCTGTTTCCCACAGGAGCAGTACCTGACAAACCTGAGAAGGCTGGATCAGGCTCTGTAAGGCATCAGAGAAGACCAGGACCTCTTGCCCATGACTGAACAAGCATAGGGATGAGAAAATGACGAGGCCGAGAAGGAAAACGATGTTCATGTACAGGCTAGATGACAAGGAAACCGAAGGAAGGTAGCGGACAGCTGAAGCACAGGAAGACGAGGAGGTAGCAGCCTGACCTGGGGCGCTTACTAGCAGTGGCAAGATGGTGGCGTTCAGGTGAGAGGCAGCCAGGAGTCACCTGTGGTGGCTGGCCAGACACCGAGAGAAGCTGCGTGAGCGCTACGGGCTGGCTGGGAAAGGCGACTGCTACTAAACCCCACCTACATTTGAAGTATGAAGCATTGGGAACTAACAGGGTCCGGGGATTGCAGCCGCAGCATGGAAAGGAGCGGTAAGGGGCAAAGCCGGGGGCAGGCAGAATTCACGCTGATGAAAAAACAGCGGGCCTGCGGGCAGGCGGGTCGTCGTGGGGAGGCCCTAGAGGCAGCAGCCAGAGCCCAGCTGGAGCCGGAGGCACGCACTGGTAGGACGGCTCCTGGTGGGCGGTCGGCCTGCCTGCTTCGCCGCTGCGGGGCGCACGCGTCGCTGAACCCTGAGGTGGGAGGGCGGGCTAGGGCGCGGGGCGGCTCCGGCGCGGGAGGGAGGGAGGGAGGGAGCGAGCGACCGAGCGAGCGAGCGGGCGGCCAGGCAACTCCCGTCCTTCCTCTCCCGGGCGGAGGAGAGCCGGGTGGCGGGGAAGGAGGAGCGGCTGGCGACCAATCGGCACGGCGGCGCTTGCGCAGTGCTGGGGTGACGGTGGCGCGCGGGACGTACGGAAAAGTATCCGGGCGCGGAAGTGGAGTGGCGTCCAGCCAGCGCGCAGGTATCCGCCGCTCTTCTTACTCGCACCCCGCTTCCCGATCTCGGTCCTGGCCTGCCGCTGTCTAGTGTATCCCTCGGATCAGGCCAGGCGCGACCCGACCCGACCCGGCCCGACGCGACCTGTCGCGGCGCGGGGGGGTAGCGCTTCCGGGGAGAGGAGAGCCGTGCTGGGCTGCAGACTTGACGGGAGAGGGTCGTGTTCGTAGCCGCTGCCCGGAGCCTGGTCTGGCGTCGGGGTTGCTGCTCCCGGGGTGCTGCTCCAGGAGGCTCTGTTACCGGTTTGTAGTTCCCGCCCACGGATAGTAGCCGGGGAAGTTCTCTAGCATGGCCGGCAATGAAAGTTGTGGTACTTCGAGTCAGGAATGGGTTCCGCTAGGTCAGGATGTGGTGGACACAAGTGACGGGAACTGCCACCGTGATGAGCTACCCTTACTGCACTTCTCTTCGCCGTGCTTCTGTCGTGTGTGGGGATTTTGGTACCCTAAACTGATCAGTTTTCTTAGAAACTTCTGAGTTAGGGCGTTCCTTTTAGCTGCTTATTTCTTAGTTGCCGGTTGTGCTAACACACCTATGCATAGGGTCCTGCTGTAAACTGAAGCACTGAAGTCATTCTTTCGCTTAAGAATTGTACTGCTGCTGCTGCTCAGCACCACAGGAATGTGAATGAATGGGGAAAAGTAGGACAGAAGCTTTTTTTTTCTTTTTTCCCAGTGAGCTTATTTTTCAGTCAGGCCTCTCTGTTACAAACTTCTATCCATGGTGTAAACTGGTTTCTGCAAGAGCAGTATCAAAACCTGCCAAGTTAATTTAGCGGTTTAATAATATTGTGAAACCTGTTGCCTAATTTTACTCTTTCATTATGTTGTTTAAAATATTAATTCACTAATGGGCAAGTATATAGTTAATTTCTTTTGGACCTGATCTTCCTTCTCCTTTACTTTTGTTTCCCTTTTTTTTTTTTTTTTTAAGATTCCTGGGGAGTCAGACTTTTTAAATAGAAACTTCCAATTTTAGCTATATCAAAATCAGCCATACAGTCGTTTTCTGAACTTTAAAACTTTAGCATTTCAGGGTTCCATCATGATCCCACAGGATACATTTACTGCTTTTTTCCTTCTTAGGAGGAACTTGAACTGTAACGTTGCCTTAAAGGCCTGGACAGCTTCCAGCCTGTAATATATGATGTATTTTCATGGCATAGATACTCTGATTGCAAAATGGACTGTTGCTGAAAGTAGTTCACCTAGGTCTTGTGCATTCTTGCCTCTTATTTCACTCTAGCACTGGTCTAACCTCATGACTACTTTAAACCAGAAAATTAACGTGTTTTGATTTTTTTGTGTCACTGGTATGTCTGCTTGATGGAGGAAGCTAAAATTGCACAAAGTGGCAGCATTGTGTGGCAGGTCATGAGCCCATGATTGCCTCTTGGTGATGTATCTCTGTTAGTTTGATGGTACAGTTAGTCAGCTCTGTGTCCTCACTTGAGCTGAAGGATTATTTGAAGAAACATTATGAATTTTTTTAAATTTACCTGTTTATTTTCCTTATCAGGTGGAAGCAATGGATGATGACTTCACGGCTTCCTCTGCACCCCCATTTCTCACTGAAAGCTTGGAGATGGCAATGGAAATGGAGAATGAGAACTCAAAGCCACCTTGTTTTTCCTGTGCTTTTGACAACCTAAATGGAGGGAGAAGCTTTTCTGCAGACTCTTATTTAGCAAGTGGGTCACTTAAGAGGTATGGGTTTTTTTTTAATTACAAATATAATAGCCTTCTAAGATGTTCTTTCCACTGGTGTTTGTTGCCTCTAAATGCTGTCAGGGTTTCCAAATCAGTTTTTTCTTCAGCTCTTATTATGATCCTGAGATCAACTTACTTGGTATACCGAAGTGGGAAGGGCAATTGTGTTGATACACTGCTTTGAACAGTGTTCTAGATTCGCTTCTGTTCACTTCTCTCTTTTTCCACATGATAGAAACAAACCTCCTCTGCCCAGCTTCCCCAGATGCTGGTACTGTCCTTTGTAACTTTAAGAACCATCTTTCTCAAAGCATTCTACTTTTGCATTTATTCTGGATTTAAGGTTCAGAACCCAGATGAAAAGAAAGTATTTTCCATGAGATTCTAAAAAGTTACTTTGGTTTAGTTAATACCTTCATTACTGTCTGTGATCCAACTTGGTTTTCTGTGCCATTTGCTGATCCTGGAGGTGTTTTCTTGTTTCTCCTACAAAAGCTTATTCATTCTGTCTGTCCTCCTGTCAAGCCTCATGTTTTGTGTTGTTACTTTGGGTTTCTTTAACCTTAATTTCACAGTCTTTTCTGTAAAGCCTTAAAAGAGATTCCCTTTTTTGTTGTTGTTGTGGTTGTATTTTATTATTATTATTATTGTATGGGGAGGGTGGTTTTTTTAATTGTTATTATATCAGAGCACATTAATTCAAATTTATGCCAGGTAGAGGAGTGAGAGAGCCTATGTCTGCATGAACATCAAGCATTTCATAAGAGAAATAATTTGAGTACTGAGTGAGTAGTCAGGAGCTTGTATGTAAACAAGTTTCCCAGGTCACTGCAGTCATGATAGTACTGTTCTCCTGTTGTTTATTCACCTTGTCTGCTTGAATTGTAATTTGGATAAGCCTGCACGTGAGGGACTCCTCTGTCTTCATTATCTAGAACAGGAGTAATTGGATGTAATTGCTAAAAGCTTCAAAACAGACCAATGTTTAGGCAGTTACCAAGTGAGCTACAGGTGTTATGGGAGATTAAGCTGATTATTCAGCAGATGCTGTTTTTGCCTCTGAGAACTGAATTGGTAATAGTGTATAGTTCAAGAAGAATATGAATTTGGATTGTAATGTAATGAAAACCAAATGCTTGCCCAGAACATTTTTTGTTGTCATTTTTAAAAGTAGAAATAATTCTTGCATATTAGTGATTTCCTTTTCAGACATGCTCAAGTATTTAATGAAGGGTAGTGGGAAAATTTCGAAATAATTTGCTTTGATGCCTCTGTTGATCTTACTATGCAGCTTGCTGTGATTTTTTTTTTTTTTTTGAAAGCACATTAATGAAATATTTTTATATTTACACAGTTCTGGTTTAACAGTCTATACAGATGTTTGATTTTCTCCATTTTGAGTAAAGTGGTAATTCTTGTTTTCTTTATCTTTTCCTTAGCCAGAGGGAAAGGTAGCCATGGTCTAGCATTAGTTTGTTATAATTATGAAGTCACATTTTATGACTCTCCTCAGTTCACCTGCTTAGAAGTGTGCTTTTATTAATATGCTTTTATCAATGTGTTCTGTATAAATATTATTAAATCTATATTCTAACATTAATTATCAGTATGTCTCTAAATTGGAGAGACATCAATTTGATAGGTGGACTACTCGGTGGATAAAGAACTGGCTGGACGGGTGCATGCAAAGAGTTGTGGTCAATGGCTCAGTGTACAGCTGGAGACCAGTAACGAGTGGTGTCCCTCAGGGATCGGTGTTGGGACCGATCTTGTTCAACATCTTTGTTGCTGACATGGACAGTGGGATTGAGTGCGCCCTCAGCAAGTTTGCTGATGACACCAAGCTGTGTGGTTCAGTTGATACGCTGGAGGGAAGGAATGCCATCCAGAGGGACCTTGACATGCTTCTGAGGTGGGCTGATGCCAGCCTTATGAAGTTTAACCATGCCAAGTGAAAGGTCCTACACTGGGGTCTGAGCAATCTCAGGCACAGCTATAGGGTGAGCATAGAAGAGATTCAGAGCAGCCCTGTGGAGAAGGACTTGGGGGTGTTGGTCTATGAGAAACTTAACATGAGCTGGCTTCAGTGTGCGCTTGCAGCTCAGAAACCCAACCGTATCCTGGGCTGCATCAAAAGGAGCATTACCAGCAGGTTGAAGGAGGTGATCCTGCCCCTTTACTCTGCTCTTGTGAGACCTCACCTGAAGTATTGTGTGCAGTTCTGGTGTCCTCAACATCAAAAGGACATGAAAGTGTTGGAACAAGTCCAGAGGAGAGCCATGAGGATGAGCAGGGGACTGGGGCACCTCCTGTATGAAGACAGGCTAAGGAAGTTAGGGCTGTTCAGCCTGGAGAAGAGAAGGCTCAGTGGAGACCTCATAGCAGCCTTCCAGCATCTGAAGGGGGCCTATAGGGATGCTGGGGATGAACTCTTCATTAGGGACTGTAGTGGTAGGACAAGGGGTAACGGTTTAAAACATAAACGGGGGAAGTTTAGATTGGATATAAGGAGGAAGTTCTTTACTGTAAGGGTGGTGAAGCACTGGAATGGGTTGTCCAGGGAAGTTGTGAATGCTCCATTCCTGGCAGTGTTCAGGGCCAGGTTGACAGAGCCTTGGGTGGCATGGTTTAGTGTGAGGTGTCCCTGCCCATGGCAGGGGGTTGGAACTAGATGATCTTAAGGTCCTTTCCAACCCTAACTATTCTATGATTTTATGTAGTGTACACAAAGACAGATTTCAACCATAAATGTAGAGTGGAGCACGCTATCTAATGTAGCAGCCTCTTCTGTTAAGGACAGCCTGTATGTTATGTCTCAGCCCCCTTGTAACGATAAAGATGCTTCAAGGTGGTAGCTTGTTAATTTTTATTTGTTTCTAAAATATATTGTGCCTTGTGACTATAGTATGGTTTTATGTTCTTGAAGCTAGGTGTTGTCATATTTTATGTGCTGTGTAACATATTGCTGTAAAAGGTATAATAGTCTTTTGAGAGCACTGCTGTCTGTTCCGTCCTATCTAAAGTATAGGTGCTGCTGATATATTGTTAAAACATCAGCGTTATTAAAGACAGCTGTAGATGTTGTATTCTGTGGGCTTATTACTGGGCAATATGAATATTGTTTACTCTATTTTACAGGGTTTTGCTGAGACTAGATCCTTCTCCAAATGATTATGAAGATGATGTAGTAGAATTGTTTGGCTTTCAGTGGGTTACTGAAATGGCATTAGTTGAATCCTGTGGACTTCTCTTTGGATTACTTAGGTATGATAATGTATTTTATAATTGATTCACTTCTGTAACCATATTCACCATAGGGATGTAAAAAAACTTTTCAGGTTTCCTATAGTGAAATTATAAAAGACCATGGGCTATGTAAAGCATCCAGAAAGATTATGCTGTTTGTCTAAATCTCCAGTAAGTGATGGATGAGACACAGATGGAATTACAGAATTAAGTGAATTTTTCCACATATTTTTAATCAGTGTGGTGCATCTCTTAGCCATCAGTAGATAAAAATTGGTAAGTATAGTTATTACAACAGTGTTGTGATGTAGAAGGTTTTAGCTTCAGAATATGTGAACACACTTTATAAGGTTTCCTTGAATGAGATTGTGCTACCCATATAATTGAAGTTGTCTTTTGAAGATTTGAAGTCTTTTTTTTATATGTAAAGAAAAGTGGAGGTCAAAAATCAAACAGTGTAAATGCTCGATGCAGCATTTCCTTCAATTGTTTGGATTAGGATAGCTTTGGCAATCTCTTCAGATACAGTTACTCGGTGTTTGACTAATTCAGTGTAGATGTTTAATCTGGTCAGTGCAAATACACAGATCACCGATAATCTTCTTTGCTACTGATAATCCTCAGGATGTACAGCACATACAGAGAGTGGATGGGAGCGGAGCTTTTGTGTGATTCCACAAATTCGTGGTATATTCCATCATTCCTTTGATTGTAGTGGGTACTTCTGTCTCTTTAGGGTATGCCCAAGGGGATGATGTGAAACATCACTAATAGGGTCTGACTTACTGAAACACCATGGCATAGATGGCAGGAAGTATATCAAACCCAGTTTTATTTAGCTTTGCTTGTTTGATGCATGCTTTGACTTCAGTGTGATTTTTAAAAAAAGAAAATAATCTGATAATGAAGGAGATAGGAGGATAAGTTAGTTAAAAGAAGCACTGTATCTCTTTCAGTATTTAGTCTGATCTGTTTATTAACATGAAATCACTAGGCAGTTACACAGCAATGTGTTGATCTGTTGAATTAAATTGATTTTTTTCCTTTGTAATATCAACCGCTCTGTAATTGTAATAGAGATGAACATAAGGCATAATTTTTATTGTGATATTTAAGTTATTCAAGCTATACATGTTTTAAAACCCACTGAACTGGTAGCAGTAATGGATTTCAGCTGACTGTTGTATACGAGAGTTTGCTTGCTAAACTGTCTTTCGGTGTGACAAGTCCCTCTGCAAAGATATTCTCTCTTTCAGTTCATTTGTTCAGTCATGAAATGGAACACTTTTGTTTAAAGACCAGTTGACAACTGAAAGTAGGAAATCTTCTTTTTCCATTGTAGAGATTCATATGGGAGAAGTACAATTTGTAATTATTCTTGAGGACAAGGTGGTTGAAAATAGATATCATCTGTATTTCATAAACTGAACTATGTTTAAATACATGCTTACAGAAACCTATTTTTTTTAATCTGTCTGTAAATATTTAATGTGTCTATTTAGTATTTTAAAATATTTTAATTAATAACAATATTATATGATAGAACAGCAATTAAAAACATAAATTGTGCAATAAAAAAATCTTACCTGTGAGTTTTTTATATCATTGATGATGTGTGAGTCGAAATGAGTAAGACCTATATAGCCATTTAAGTGGGTATATTAAGACAATGTATCTTTGATTAATAAAGATCTTTGATTAATGAACTGTCAGAATATTTATTTGTAAACCAAATTATTTAACGATTAACAGCCGTGAGGATCAATATTTGAGGTACAAATGCAGATTAAAATTAAAATTACTTATTTAACTGATGATATCTTTGTTATGCTTGGCATGCTCAGTTTGTGGTTGTATTTTATCAGCCCACTGTATTCTGCCTTTTCTTAATTTAGTGGAGAGTATTTCCTTTTTTTTTTTTTTTTATCTCCTGGCTCCTTTCTGACACTGCCTCTCTAACCTTCATCCTCAACAGCCCTCCTGCTTTAGACGTTCTTCCTTTCTACGTGGTTTAAATACTTGAAATTCAGCTTTCATGTCAAAACAAGACAAGCAGATAAAACCCCACAATCCAACTAAATGGCTGAAAGTAATCTTGGGTAGCTGACATGATTTTTATCCCAGGAAGGGAGATAATTCTAATGTGTACCTGCCAGGTTACAACCTGGGGTTTTGGATCCTTGGGGGAATTTTCTGTTTTTGTTTGTTTGTTTGTTTTGGGGTGTTGGTTTTGGGGGCTTTGGTTTAGGTTTTTTCTTTCTGTTTGGATTTTTTTATTATTTTTTCTTAGTACGAACATTTGATGTGGGTTGGATCCAAGTATCCTTCAGTAGTTGCTGCTTTGACTGCATAAGAAACGAGGCAGAGAGCTTCTTCCTCAATTTATGCAGCATTTTCTTTCAAAAGTCTGTCTTGCACAGTTGCGCTTTTCATGCATTCAGTTTAGTACCATGTTATCTCTGTGGAGACTGTACTTGAAGACCGCTTGAAAATAACTGTTGCAGAACATGGCTGAGTACTTACCTATGTTACAGCTATTTTTAATTTTCATTTGCAGTGTCAGTTAGCAGCTCCTTTAAAAATGCTTTCCTTCTCCTTCAAAACTCAACTGAGTTTTAATTTTTCTAGAGACACATTCCTTTACTGTAATTTGTTGGTTTATCTTTCATGCTCAAGTTAAGCAGCAGAGCACCCTAAGCAGGAATAACTGCTGACAGAATTTACTAGTGCTCATTCACAGTGAACTAATTTAGTGTATTCCGAGTGTATGCCATGAGGGCTAACTTTCAGGTTTATTCTGTGGTCAAATATAAAGTTGATTTATGCTTGTGGAAAGGTCACCTATGGGCAATGGCTTTCAGGGAGTTTGTGTGTGCGGTTGTTTTTTTCTTCCCCAAGTATTTAGTTAGGTTTATATCTGTTGTAACTGTAATTAATGTTTTAAAAGCAAGCAAAAATTCTGTTGTCATCACTTCACACTTGTATGTGACTGTTGCCTTCTAGGGTAAGATTATTCAGAAATACAAAGTAAAAAACACCTCTCACCTCTCTCTGTTTTATTTAGACCTTACTAGAATGTAGTTAAATAACTTTTCTTTATATAAATACGATAAACTTCTGTATTCCTTTAATTAGGCAACAGATATACACACTGGAAGACTTAGTACAAACGAGTTCTTCTGATTTTGGTAAGTTTAACACATTTAATTTGACATTGGGACAGGTATCGCTATCTTTTCATTAGTGAAATATATTATTGCAGATCACGCTTGTGCTTTCTCTCTTGACCGAGGGCTCATGGACTGTGCCACAGAACAGCATATAGCCAGAACAAACTTGCAGTAAAGGTGCAAATACAGGCAACCAAGTGATGTAAGGTAGTGTGAAAATAGGGAAAACGTTGAGAGTCAGTTTGGAACCAGATCCGCCTGTATAGTAGGTGCACAGGGCAATACTGACCCTTCTGACCTCAGTGGTGGATTCTGCATTAATTTAACTTGAGCTGAGATGTCATCCCTGAGGTAGAATTTGGCAAAACTGTTAACTCATTTATAAAAATGGAAAGTTGCGTCAAAGCTCCCAATAACTATTTTATTTACAAAGGTAGTGGGTTGGGACTTTTTCCAGTTTTCTCTTGGCTTACATTTAAATGAGTTAGTAATATTTGTTTAGTTTAAAGTTACTTACAAGCTTAATTTATCTTTGCAGCAGGATTGATAAAATGGGGTTGCTACAAAACACTTTATTTCAATTAAATACTAAAGCACGAGAAGTAGTATGTTTCTGAAGGATTATTGCAGCCTTGGGCTTATTGTAAGGTTGAAGGCTGAATTACTTAGCAAGTTGAGAATTACTCAGAAATAAACTGACTATGGTATCTTATTGCTTGAGATACACAGCTAGTATTCTAAGAGTAGGAGTGAATAGCTTTATGCATTGTTATTATTTTGGTTTGATACTGGCATGCTCTGCCATGTAAATCATCAGTATGAATCTATTATCCAGCTTCCATCATATGCTTTTGTTGACTGTATCTTGAAAGTCTAATTTTGCTGATGCTTAATACATGTGGAAATAACCTTATTTTAAATTACAGTTGATTTTTTTTTTTTTTTTTTTTTTGGTAACTGGACACCCAGAAACTGTTCTGTAGTCTTTTTCCCCCTCAATTTAAGCATCTGCTTGGTTCTCTTGTCTCTATCCTGTTCTTCCTTTTGTCACATAAGCTGGTAAAATAAATAACTGTTGGATTTTATGTTTTGCACCAGGCTTTTTTGTTACTTATAGCAAGTCACTGATACATCTGTGACTCAGTTCCCCCTTTATACCGCAGGCAGTGTGATGTTAGGTAGATGTTGTAGATAAATGTGCTATTGTAGATGTTGTAGATAACTGTGCTGTTGCCACTGCTAGAACCCTCAGTATATCTTTGTTGTGCATATATATTTATACAGATACCAGTATTGTACATTTAATTTCATACCTTATCAGTCTTAATGAGTTTTGGAGTCTTGGTACTAAGAAGTGTGTAGTATGGAAACCATATAAAATCTTTTCTTATGCTCTGTGTTGTTTTGTCTGGTTTTGAAAGTGCCTGATCTGTTCTTAACACTCTAGTGTTGCTGGTTTGTTCTGCGTATTTCATTGTTCAATGATTTATGACACTTTATAAAAGATTTTGTAGTAGAATACTGTAATATAAAATTTTGCTTAAACAGATCTTCTGAGAACTTAAGATTTTTATATATTTTTTTTTACTGTTACAAAGCAGCAGTAGCATCAGTAAAAAATTCATTTAGAGCGGTGATTTGCGCCTTTAAACCTATGTTCATTACCATGGCAGATCCTATGGCTTCTGATGTAGTTGAGGGTAGGCTCTACACTGGAATATTATGGTACTTGTACCAGTTAATTTGCTTCTGTGAGTGAGTGTTTCTGCTCAAAAGATGTTGGGATAGGCTTATACAGACAAAACTTTGTGGGGTCTGTAACAAGTAGCATAGGTTAGCTTCAAGGTTACCTGGAGGGCATGGTGGGGGGGGAAATAAAAGGGAACAGAGAGACCAATAAAGCAAAGAGAAAGACTCCCCAGTGGTGAGCTGGGGAGAGGAGCAAAGGCAGCTGCCTTTCCATGGGTGTGGAGTTCAGTGCAGCAGGTGGCAGAGTTTTTTCCACCCATCTCTTCTAGTATGATACACTTTGACTGGAGACCTGCTCAAACTCCTTATTTGCTATTACCAGTTATGATGCTCCAGTGACTGGCATCAGAAGTGTTGCAGGCTGACTGGTTGCTAAGCATTTGCATATGTACATTATTGGGAAGTAGTTAGTGGGTATTTAAATGACTCTCTCTGCTTTGTTATGGACCAAGCTTCATTTTTCTCTAATGTAACCTGAAAGCTACCTGCAAGGTGTGGGAGTTATGAGTGATTCTCACACCAGTGGCAGTAGCTTCCAATGAATCTCTGCTGTAATAATGGTGTTTGAGCTTGCAGGTGCAATATCAGGAAGGTAAGATCATGAGAACAGCTTCAGAGAGCAAAGGAAGAGAGACACATAGCTGCAATAACTAGCTGAAAGGGTACAGAGCTGCAGGTGAAAGGCAGGCTACAGGACTGTGAATGGATGACTCTTGGCATTACACTGTGTAAGGGACTGTGCAACAATGCGTTGCTTCTTAGGAAGAGAAGTTACAAAGCTTGTTTCCAAATAAGTCTACCTGCTGAAGTCCCCCAAGAGAAAAGGATGCTGAGAAATTGTTTCACACATACCTTTTCTGAAGGTGTCTTGGAAGCGGACAGAGAGCAGGGTGGTAGGGTTGCATGACTGCTTCCAGCACTTACTGCTTGCCTCTGCCTCCTTTCCTGAGGGACTGGATGCCTTCTTTTCTGTCTGTATCTGGATATGCACCTGAGAGGATAAGATGAAATATGGATCCCTCTGGCAAGATGATACTGAGAAGTGGGTGTTCGCCACCAGCTACCTCCCAAGTTGTCCTCAGAATAGTGTGGCTTTCCAGTGGTTTGGTTTGCTTAATGTGGAGAATGCATATGTTATGTGAGTCATAGTGTGGGCACATCTGCTTTAAGCTATCAACCTCTTTTACTTCAGGTCAAGCTGCAAACTTGCACTCTGAAGCAGAGAGCATCAGGCATCGATGTACTCAGTTTTTGAATTATGTGAAAGTTTTCATCTTCAGGTAAGGTTTGCACACAATATATGTACTGAACTTTGTGTGGCTGCTTCTTACCCATTTTCTGATTGTATGTCTGTGTGTGTTCAGGTATCTGGAACCCCCTAAAGAGGAAAATGATGGAATGCTCCATCCATATGAAGAACTAGAAGCGCAGTTACCATCAGCACTGGTGGAAGAGCTTCATGCTTTGACCATGCACATTGGTCACCTTTGTGAACTCCCTAGTAGTGTCTTGGCAGCATTTACTATTCAACATCAGGCAAAGGTTAATGTCTTTTATAATTTAAAATTATTTTTTGTGTAAAAGTACATATTCAACTTGGTAAATTTTGGCTGAATAACATTTCATATTTCTTCAGGCTGAAATTTATGTTACACTTTATATTGCATGTTTAAAAAATTCCTCTGGTTTGTCCTTACTAATAGTTAAAATTTCTGATTTTCCCAGGGAAAGGGGCACTTTTTAAAACCTACACTCTGAAATCTTGACTCAAAATAGGAAAAGATCAGGTATATAAAGAAGAAAAGTGCAGACATGGAAGCAGACACTGCAACATTAAACACTAGTGAAGTGTACATCATTAAGATTTGTGCATACGTACAATAACAAATGCTTCAAATCTTTTAGAGAGAAAAAAGGGGGTTTAGTCTTAGGTTGTATAAACTAGTATCTGGAGGGGAATGATCTGCTGAGCAGCAGCATTTTGAATGTTCCTGTTTGTTTAGCTTGTCAGTAGGGCCACTGTTGAACTGATGAAAGAAACAGCAATTTCAAGTAAACTGTAAGGAAGAGAATATTGAAATTTTGGAATTACTAAAAGACACACTTTAGCATTTTGTGTGCTACCTAATACTTTTCTGGAAAGGAAAGGATGACTAAGGGTGCTTTAATCTGTCAAGCTTGTATCAAGACATTGTGTTTAAATTATAGTTTAGATCAGATTCAAGACTTCAAGAATATCCTCTACAGATAGAATTAGTTGTCATGAAGGGTTTGTGGTTTTGTGTTTGTTTTTTTTTTTTCATTAACTGAATATCATGTTTGTATGTTACAATGTATTTATCATAGATAACGATAATGTTCCCTGCAGTCATAATGCATGCCCATCTTTGTGTGTCTCAGTATTCAGAATTTGCTAAAAAAATGTGAAAAATAAATTAATGTGTCTATTTCTAATCACAGCTCTTTCCCCCATCATGGCATTTACTACATCTCTACTTGGATATCTATTGGATACTGTTGGAAGTTCTTCATGTACTAGATGAAAAAATGATGAGTGAGTATGCAGATATTTTTTCTTGAACTACTTCTTGTGTATATGACTTACCTATATTTCTCAATTTATCCAGAATCATTTACTGCTTTTGGTAGTTTTTAAGCATAGCTATATTTAGAATAGAATCATAGAATAGTTAGGGTTGGAAAGGACCTTAAGGTCATCAAGCTCCAACCCGCCTGCCATGGGCAGGGACACCTTGCTCTAAAATTTGATGGGGTAAATTCAAATACAGTGAGGGCAAGTTCTTCGTGAATCTTCATGTAATGAAAATGAAATTAAATGTTATTTAGGAATTTGTTCTTAACCAAGGTGATGAAGTTTGTGCTCAACTGATGCTTACAACATAACATTTAATAATACATTTTGACATCACATAAAAAAATACGTTTGCAGAGACCCAGAATGCATAACAGTGAACAACAGTTTGATGAAAACAATGTAGGAAAAGTGTCAGAGGATGGACCAGAACAGAGAATCTCAGAAGAGAGAATTTGTATTGTTAACCATATGAGACACTAAGAAAATACTGGGGAAAGGAAGAATGTTGCCTTAGTCAGAGGTGCTTGTAAAAATACATCAAGAAAAAGAGCCAAGGCAATTCCTTTTATTTTTTTTTAAATCCTTCAAAAGAGCACAAAGATTGATAAGACTAAGCTGTTCATAGAAGCTAGATAAAAAAGGTCATAGAATGCAATACAACTGAAGAACCCATCTTCAAAGTAGTTCAGTTTGCTGAAGAACTGCTAAAATACAGAAAAGAACTTTGCTTTGTGAAGCATGCCCATGCTAGCAAAATAAATCATAAAAATGTATTTTCTTTTATAATCATTGTGTCACTACAAACAGTCCCCCTTCCCCCTTATAATAAACTATCAACATAAATTCCATATAGGAATTGCAACAGTTGGAGTAATGTTGAGGTCCAGAAAGAATACACTGTATGTTTAGTCCAGGTAACTGGTACTGAATCTGAACTCTTGGATTAGCTTTTGGGTGCTCTTGAGTGCTGTCACAACACAGCCTTGCTCACATTAAAGCATCTTCTCTGTTTATGCATGTCTGTGCTAATGGATGATGTGTGAGTTGGCTGTTCTATAATTCTAAATTTCTTGTATGATCTGCTGTGGGATAACCTGTTTTTCTTTTGGGGGGCCTTTTGGAGAATGGGTAGGGAAACTGTTGGAGGCAGTCTGTTGTTCAGAAATCTATATTGATTTCTAGATAAAATTCTGAGTAATAGTGCAGTAATCTTGTCTTGTTGTGTAGCATATACTGAGTAGAAACTTCACACTACTAAGACCAATGGCAGGATAGTAGGTTCAGGGCTTCACCCTGCATTTCCATGAATAAAATACTGGCTTAGTTCTACATATCTTCTGTTTCACTGATGTGAAAGGAGTTGTACTGTTGAAAGCTAGTGGGATAAGATCTTACAGCCTTTTAATTTTACCATTTTATCTGTGATAATGCCTACAAATGCTCAAGTTGGAGTATGTTCATGCCAGCTTTTTACATCAACACATCCGTAGGAAAGTGTTAGACCTCTCCAGAATTGTTTGTCATCAACTTGCATATCTGCAAAACATGTCATGATTTCAGAACATGCGCACTGGCATGTGAGAAAGAGGAACTTGCAGATAAATAAATCTTTATTCCACTGCAAAAACTGTGCCAATAGAAGGCTGTGAAGTGCCAAACTATTTTACTGTCAACCAGAATAATACCAGACTTCAGTGTAGTAAGGAAGGGACTAGCTTGAACTTAGAATTGAAGAACTTTCCCAAATGAATTTGTAAATTACAACAACATACAGCTCAACAAACCAATTCTAAAATATATAGAATAGAAAAAAACTTTCTTATATTAAACAGCCAAACCCAGGACTAAATAGGTGTAATTTTCTTTTGTGTTTTAGGACAAGTTGTATATGCTAACAATTTCATAAATGTGACGGGGGAGAATTTAACCAGTGTCAGTTTATTTGAAGCACACTGTGGAAATCTCATATCTGATCTAATCAGCTTGTCCATCAACAAGTATATGAAGGTAACTTTTTTTGTTTATATAGGACACAGGCAGTTATATGCTTGTATTAGGAACAATATGAATTAGATATTGCAACAATGCACAGATAACTTCTGCTAGGTTTTAAATGTTATGTATGGCTTTATATCTCAATGTTTTAAAGAGTGTTATTTGTTAGGAGCTCAAATTGTGTTATATTTATTCATGACCATCTGGCAGTTGAATGAGAGAGTAATATTGAAATGCACTGTGTACAGAGCAGAAGTGAGTGCCACATTTCGTAAGTTCAGTGTTCCAGGTTCAGTGCCAAACATGGCACAGTCTAAAAGGTTTACAGCTATAGATGTAAAAAAAAATCTTTTCAAGCTCTCTCAAAAGGAACAGAAAGAGAGTAACTATAATCCTGCCAGTAAGCTAGCTGGACACTTACAGAATGTCATATTACGGTTTGTTGTTGCACTGCTCCTATTTCTGCAACCTCGTCTTTCTGTTACAGCACTTCTGTTTGTCAAGAGAAAACTTGTCCTTCTCTTTTCTTTTTCATTCTTTCTATAGCTGCAGTGTTTTTCTCACTTGTTTTGAGCACTCCAAAGCTAGAAAGTCATAATAGCTCTATATAGCAGCTAGTAAAAGAGCTACGTAATCTTTGTATCATTATGAAAACAGCTTTAGATGGGCACAGGACTGAATTCTGAGAATAAGTAGCACTGACCACTGCATAATTTCTGTTTTTCTAGTACAAAGACATGGAAAATGGAGTCCCCTTTCTTTCATATTACTGTTTGGGGTGGGAAGGGAATAGCTGTGTGAACTTTTGATCACTGTTCTTTTAAGGTATCTGTAGAGAACTGTTACCTTTTTTTAAATCAGTTTTGAGCTATGAAATTATTAGATAATACTGCAGCCTTCTCCCCTATGAAAAGGTAAATAGATGGGAGTAATTTTTTAAAAAGAAGATTCAAATAGCATCTTTTGACCATTATGCTTGACAATAGACTTTGAAATGTCAGATGTTAAAATGGCAGATTCATTCTACTTCCACAGAGACACGTTACAGAGAAATTGTTTTGCCACCACTTTTTCTTCAGTTCTGCCTGGGCTTGGGCCAATCTAGTTCTGTTTGAGATTAATTTCTGAAGCAGAGCTTGTGCTTGAGTTAGATAATGTCTCTTCAGCTAGTGCCTCCTCTAATCATTGTTATAATAAGTAATTGAAATAATGTCTCAAAATTTTTAGGAACGCAACTGGTACCTATAATAGATTACAGTGTCAGCTCATCATTAAAACATGCCATTAAGCTTTTGGCTGGGAATATTCAGAAGTGCAATTCTTAATGTATGTGGGTATCCGTAGAAGGAGGGACATAAACACTGATCCTCCAAACTCATCAGATCTGTTTCTTGGACCGCTTTGGTATCAAGATGCATTACTTGGATCAGTAACTGAGGCCATTGTGCTCTGAGATACATTTGACATAGGAATATGTATTCTTGGATATCTGCTTTTCATTTTCAGCAGGCATATATTTGGCACCAGAGCTCTATTGTCCCAAAAGTACTGCAATTTGAAGTTACAACCATACTGTTATAACCAAGGTACTGAACTCGGGGACATTGCAAGAGGAATTCAGACTACCTCTGAAGAAAACAATGTCTCAGTGACCCTCAGTCTAGCCAGTACCTGTGTAGTGTCTTACTTTGATACTACTAGTCAGTCTCTATCCTGGATGAATACTGCATATCTCCTGCAGAAGAGATCTTGCTGTCTTGTAGATGACCACAGTAGTAGATGAAGAAACCTAGATGCTGCAACAACTAGCACTCCATGTAAAAGGCCTAAAACTCTCACTTGTAATATAGTCTATCTACCTAATATTTTTGTAAAATGCTCCAGTGTTATAGTGCATCTGTAATAAGCAGACTTCTCCTTTCTGAGGAATCTGTTTTGCTCTTTGGTGATGAATCATAACCAGAATATTTTTGAGGCGCTTCAGTTTGGGGCAGTTAGTAGTTAAATAATGAATTTTTCAATAAACTTTAGTGGTAACACTGATGTTTATTCTTAAGATAGTATTAGCGTAAGATTAATTCAGGTTCTTGAGAGATTCTCACAACAGATCTTTAACTAAAAGCATGAGGAGGTGTAGGCACATGAAAAACTCCTTAAAGCCTATGTGGAGTGTGAATAATAGAATTATTTTAAATATTTCAGTCTTCATGATATTGTAAAATAAATTGTCAGGGTTCACCCTGGCAATTTCATAGGCTAAGAAGGGTTCTTTACAGAGAGAGGAAAACTAATTATGTGCCACTTATAAACGCATTCAATATTTATAATTATTTTATATTTAAACCTGATTTGGAGCTGTATGAAAACAGTAGTCATGGATGATAAATAAAAAGTCTGTGTACTTACAGAATATTGTACAGATTTGAAATTATTGTTAATATACTTGTTCTTCTAATTGTGGGAATGTGGTTTTCAGTCATTTACTTGCACTTCTTTAACATCTCTTTCACACACTACTGCTGTCCCTGGCATTGTGTATTTGGTTTTGTTTTTAATTTGCACCATTAGATTTACAAATTCAGAAATGAGTTTAAGTACCAGTGTGATTTGAGAACAGCTGTGCATGAATGGATCAGGAAGAGCATGAGGTTATAAAAATTCAGGATTCACCTCATCAGATCTGAGTGTCTAGGAGTCAGTTGTCTAAACTAGTCACCCTAGGTTCTTTAACTTGTCAGGGAAGGATAGGAACAGTTCTTTCTCCTGAGTTAGACGAATTAGGCTCTCTGGGTGACTATTAGAAGTGCTTTAGAAGGGCTGATTATTCAGACTTGGGCTACTCATTGTTTAGGGGTAAACCAAGTATGAGCTGCCTTTTCTTGCCTCTTTTCTTTCTATATTTCTGCCATCGTGTCCCTGCTGAAGCTAAAATGTGCTTAATTATGCGATTTCAGCAAAGCTTTTCTCACTGTTTTTTGCTGCTTCTGAATGCAGTTCAGTGGATTCATAGGTCTGAAAACAGTGCAAGTAAAGTTTTGTCTGTATTATGATTATTTCAAATACAGTGCTGGTAGGTATTAAAAACATTAAAGCACACAGAGAATTTTTATGTAATTAGGAATTCCTTTTGCTGTTTTGTTTCACAATTCAGGGAATGTAAAGCTGAAGGATGAATCACAAGAAGACTGCTTTGCATTTGAAATGCATCAGTCTGAGTGAATTTTGTTAAATATGGAATAGTAATCAAATAACGTACACAACTTGAAATATGCTGTTTTCTGCATATTAAAAGAATGCCTTGCAGTAAGTTTACCGAAAAGCAGATTTTGTGAAATGTTGTAGGAACATTAATATCCTCATGCCAACAAAAACATATTCTACTAGCATTATGCCTAGTCACTAAGTATTTTCCAGCTAAAAATAACAACAGTAATAGCTATTAAATCATCTTAAGTCTTTCTTATCTTCCAAGAACATTAAGAAAATCTAATCAATTATTTCATCTTTTCCCTACTGTCAGACAATGAATCAGTATTTATTGCGATTCCTTTTCATTTAGGCCTCAGAATTCCATTTTCATATGATTAAATAATTTTTGAAAGTGGCTTAGAAGAAACTAAGAAATAGCACACCTGTAACTTATGTAGCATTAGGAAATGGTCTTTGTTGTATGAGATACAGTTTGGATGTTAATGAAATAATGCACCTTCTAATGTGTCATTTTAGCTGTATTATGTAACTGCAGCCAATTCCAAACAACTAAAATATTGGTACAAAAAATGCAATTTAAAAATGACACTTCTCTGAATAATTGTATTGCCTATTCTCTTTCAGGTGAGACCTTCTGAGGCTCTAATTAGTCACCATTATCCCTGTACCTGCATTAAAGAATTATGGGTTCTCCTTATTCAACTGCTGGACCACAGAAATAAAGGGTCTCACACAGAGGTAATGGAAGAATACTGTTACATATGCATGCGTGTTACATATGCAATGCAGTTGCCAAATGTTCCCAGATTGCCATGAATGCATGAGTTCACATATGATGGAACTGAAGTTCATGTTTGTGTTAGGAGGACTGCATGCTAACTATAATGCTTTAGGTTTCCATCTTAAATGTGCATCAAGTCCTGATTCTAGGTTTGCAGTGTACTGTTTGGTAATGTTGTAGGGTACTGACAGAGTGCTCCTTGTACTGAGGAAAGTAAAGCAAAGGAACAGACTCTGAAAGCAGTATGGTAGAACAAAAGAAAAGAAACTGTCTTTACCCATTAGAAAAAAAAAAAAAAATATTTGCCATTTCTGTGTTATGTCATGCAATGATTCATCTCCAAGCATTAGAAACACAAGTACAGTCAGACCAATGATGTATGTAGCCCGTGTTTCGGTCTTTGATACCCATACATTAACTACTTAGACAAGAACAACCTGGGTTTTGTTTTTTGAGCCTGTACTTGCTGACTTCTTTTTATACCCCTTATACTTTTATTAAAAGAGCCAATCACTACCTGTTGTCCTTCCTTATACTGGTATGACTTTATATGACTTTTGATATATCCTACCTTCTACCTTTTCTAGGCTGAAAAGTCTTACTGTATCAGTCATTCTTTTTACAAGCACCATTCTCTTATCTGTGGTCATCTTTGTCACCCTTCTCTGAACCTTTTTCCATACTAGTAGATCCTGTCTCAAATGGCAGACTACCAGGATTGCATGTAGTATTCCAAGTTAGGTGGCCATATTGTTTTATACATTGAAATAATGATAATAACCCTAACCCTTTCCTTATATTTCCTAGTATTTTGATTTATTTTTTTTTCTTTCTTGACCTCTGGTTAGAATTGATATGATGTTTCCCTGAATTAATATTAAGAAATGTCAAAATCCTTTGAATTTTTTCTGAAATAATCTTTATAAAACCAAACCTACCCTCTGTGCAATAAGTACTGCACAGAGTTCACTTAGTATAGAATGAAGTAATTCACAGTAGAGTGTTTGTACTGATAGCTGTTTACTCATGAATGACAACATATGTAAAAGTATGAAGGTGAACCTCCATACATGTTAAATGTTTGCACTAGCACATTGAAGCATAAGTGATCAGCATTGATATCTGGCCCCAGCTAAGGTGGGTGAAATGCAGGTGCAAAGTCCCAGAGAGTTTCATATAATTAGGGATGGTAGGTACAGTCTGTAAGAAGCAGTATGTGGGATAGACAGGAATCTGAGCCAAAGAGAATTAATCAGTTTGTCAGTGCTAGAAGAGATTCGAAGTAAACCAGGGAATTTGAACCTCAGTTTGCTGTCTTTCAGACTGATTCTCTGCTATATACTACTATATTTCTCTTGGTTAGGTTAGTCTGCCACTAAAAGTTTTTCAAAAATCTGTTATGAAAGTCTTCATTAATGAACTCTAATTTCTCTCATCTGAGTGTTGCACCATTCTGTCTGCACGTTGGCATTCCAAAAGCTTGTAATTTTGTCTGTGAAGTTTCGCACCATGTTCCTTCTTGTTACCAAAGCTTGTCATTTCATGTTGCTTTCTACTGGCATTTTAGAGAGGACATTCAAAAGTAGCTCCTGGTTTTACCTGGTAATACTGAACGCTGCTTTTTTGTTATTTTCTTTAAATGACTGCCATCTCACTTATTCTCTATAAAAGCAAATGAATCAATAGGACAGTACTGTAGGCAAACTTGTTAACATAGGCTTTGTTATTCAACACAGTTTAAATTTAGTTTTACGTTTCCACAGGGTTTCTGGAGCTTGGTGAACAGAGCTCTAAAGAATATCTTTGAAAGGCTGAGTAGTTCTGAAAGGATGTCTGGTTTTGAAACAGTTCAGTGTAAAGACCCATTGAGTTTTAGCTGGTGGATTATTAGTCATCTGGCCTCACTCTGCCAGTTTGACCGTAATGGAAACCTAGATGAAAAGGTAGGTATGCTTTTTTCCTAAAAACCTAAAAGTTGTTGTAATTTATTGAGGTGTCTGGTTATGTTTGTTGATAGACAAAATACATGTTCTAATAAAGGAATTTTCACACTCCTTAAGAAAGTCCTTTGAGGTTGGTGGTGTTAAGGTGTGCTTTGTACAAGTCAGTAAACATTCCAAGAGCCTTTGACATATTGATGTTATATACCAGATATTCAGTAGATTACTGTGTTAAGAAAACTTGAAATATCCCAACTAGTTAGTAACACATAGACTTAATGATGTAGCATATGTTTTAAAACGGCCTGCCTGCAGGATAAATGCTTCACTGGTTTTGTTTAGATTATACCCCATAAAGTATAAACCTCAGACATTGACCGTGTAATTGTTAATCCTACTTTTTTACTCTTTAAACCAATGGCTTTGCTCTGAATAAACTCCACTCTAATAGCGTTCTCTTTGCATCACAGCAATGGTATGATGAGGTGTATATATATTTTTGCATATAATTTAATTTTCTGTGTTGGTATCAATAGGCATTGTCCAGCAACTGTTGAATTCCAGCTTCAGTTTAGAAAGTTCTGGAAGTAAGTTGCAAGTTATTTGCTTTTAGATGGCCTTATATTTTCCAGGTAGATGGAGCAGGCTAGTCCTAGTCCCTGATGAATCAGGTTCTCGTTTGTGAACCTCACTGTAAGTGACTTGATATTACCATGAATTCTGTAAGGGGCCTAGATGAGACCCGCACATCACATTCCTATACCTATAAGATGTATGAGGGCCATACTTGGTACTGGTCTATTAAATTCCTTCATGGACCTCAACATAGTTTTCTGCAGTTCTATGGTCATGTAAACCTTGGCCTTTAAGCCTCTCCCTAGTTTTAAATTTCCTTCATTGGGAAGGAAATAGGCACTTGGTGAAGCAGTTCATCCATTTTAAGAGGTGTGAAAGCTGTCAATTTTTCTTAACTGACCATAGAGGGAGCTGACTAAAAGCCAAAGAGATAGGTGTAGACCCAGAAATCTAGTGTTTTGGTTTATTGGGGCTTTTTGTTTCATAGTGGTTTTCTCACTCTGGAGAATTAGGTCATGCTGTCTTCTGTCATCTGTCCTTCTGTTCTTTTATCTTTTGCCTCACTGTAGTGTTTGGGGTTTTTTTGTTTGCTTGGGTTTCTCTTTTGTTTTGTTGTGTTTTTTTTCTTTCTGCATTTCAGCTAGATTGCTTATATTCTCTAGTTAGCCAAGCACCAGCTATATATTGCTTCTTCCATGAATTTGGCTTAATTGAAGTTTCTTGTAAAGTGTCTTTCATTATTTGTAATTTAATATTATTAATTTAAAGCTGGAAAGGTCATACCCTTTTCCTGTTAAGATCTTTAGCATTATTTCCTAAACTGACTTAGGAGAAAAGGTTAAAGCATTGGAACACATATGTAAACTGCAGATCTGTAAAAACAGAAGAGTCTGATCACATCAGGTGATCAGTTTTTTTTGATAACTTAAAATTCTCCCCATCGTCTTTGGATCTTTAAAAGCATTAGTATATAAACAGAAAGAATGAAAAATGCTGGACTTCTGTGAATACTTTTAATCATAGGTAAAATTAGACTTTCTAATAAAGTTAAGGATTACTTTCATTTATTTTTAACTTGCAAATTCCCTGATTTGTCAAAAACCTAAACTATAGAGAAGGCGTAACTCGCTGCTTGAATCCTTAGTTGAAAAACTCATGACCATTCTGGGTGACTAGAGGACTTGATGAGTGTATGATACTTATGCTTCCACTGCATGCAGGTTGACAGATCCTTAGGATCCCATGGCAGGCTGCACATTACCATGTTGTTCAGACTTTTCCAGTAATACCATGACAAAATGAAGCAACTTCTTACACAGTCATATGGTGAAAAATTGCAGACCACATCTGACTGTTGAAGGTTGTCCCAAGCTTTGCTTGTTTTTGCCCCATTACTATGGTAGTCAGAAAGGACCACAGTCCATTGTGTATTTCAGAGGAACTTTAGATAGAATTATTGCTTATAGAGGAGCTTAAATGAAGAGAAAGGTTATTCCCAGGTTGAATATAGAAACCAGGGTGAGGCAGATATTTATCCTGGGTTTCTTATATTTTATGCCCTAATCAAAATGCAGTGATACTGTTTACTTTGATCATTGGAATTTTTTCTTGTCTCTTGTACTGATACATACTATGTATTTAGCCTCATGAGAGAATATTTTTTGCCTCAGGCACTGTATTTAAATGAGCTAAGCAGATGTAGAATGGAAAAAAAGGAATTCCTGTTGTTCTTATTCTAAAGTAGGAATCTCGAGACACAGTGACAGGAAGTGACTTGTCCAGGATTAAATAACAATTTTTCCTTAGAGCCCATTTGTGAAAACATAATTTCCAAATCTCTATCTGCAAATCATGAGACCATCCTGTGCACACTTCTCTTGATGATTCCAGTAGTCTTTCTGTTCAAACTGTTAGCTGTGCTTTGCATCAGAGTGTGGTTGTGAATTTGTCCAGGGATCCCTGTTTTCTTAAATGCCATTGGTGCTTACAAAAAAATTCTGTCAGGAAGAACAGTGACTTTTCACACACAAGAATATAGTCTGTCATAGATAGTTGATCGTAAGTGTTTCTTCAGGTCTTCTTCCTCCCTCAAATTACAGCCTCAAACATTCTTTGAATATTTGAAAATAAAATAGTATGTGATTATGAATTTGTGAAGTCAGTGGAATTACATCAGGGCTCAGTGTAGTCCTGTTTTGTTGGTTAAACATCTGATGTGATAGCTTCATGACACATGCTTTCTTTTAATTAACTGTGATCAGAGGTGGGAGGGTGATGTGTCATGATGATGGTTATTCATGTGCTGTGTAGCAAAAATTGCCTCTAAGCCTATGTCATCTGTGGAAGATTTTCAATTTTTTAATGTGGTCTTCATGGCCTTGAGGTTATTATGAAAGCTTTTAAAATTCTAAATAGGTTTCAGACTTGCTTCCTTTTATTTCTTCCCCTTCAGCTCATATAATGTAATTTCAAACATGCAATGATTCATATATATTGAATATATATTTCATATACTTTAAACAAATATTCTTAAAACTAAAAAATTTTGGCCAGGTCTCCCATTTGAGACTCTGTTCTAAGGTATATACAGTACATGTCTCTTTCCATAACCCCTCACTCAGGTCTCACTTCACTCTTCTGAAAAGCAGGATTTGTACATTTAAAAACCAAATGGGACCTGATGAGGATATTTGCTACTTCTGAACATTGCAGGGGTCAATTTCAATATACTGTGGGCTAGGAAAATATAGGCAGAATTACCTGGGGCTAAGAATTCTTGCATTGCATGCAATAATGTGAAATGACTACATGACAAGATATGCAAACACAGGCTTCAAGATGAGAAGCCTAGAATGGCTCTTCCAGGTAGTCAGCTATTAGTCCTTGAAAAAGTTTCTTCCTGCAAACTCGAAGGGTCTTCGCTTACTTTTTTTGGTTTTAGCAGCACTTTTATGGACTGTAAAGTCTCTAGGTTTAGTTGGTTTTAGGACACATTGGAGGAGGAAGGAGATTGTTACAAGCCAGCAGGTTTGGAGTAAGAGATGTAGATTCTGTGTATTGTCTGGCAAGAATGAATTGTACACAGTTGCCATGCCATATTGACAGTGTAGCAGGGAATACTGTTAGGATGTAAATCTACCAGGATGTGAATGACACAGGTCTGCTAAAATATCAAAGATGATTGAGGTTAATAAAAAAAAGAGTGCAGCAGGTGGTTGGTGTCATTATTTCCTGAGTTCGGGTTGAACCTGGGTGCAGTCTTGTAATAAAATCCTGCTGGTATTAGGAGTTTGCCCTAGATTACTCCAGGATCTTGTAAAGTGATTTGCATACTGCAGCTGAGCTGGAACTTTGGCAATAAACATATGTTGTATAGATCGTGTGTCCTTGGACTATGTGAGTGCTAAAAGAACGTTCTGAACAAGCTGATCCGGATATTAAGAGGTCTTGTAGCCATTTAGTGTGAATATCTCTAATATCTACTCATCTCTTATAAATCTGACTTTAGAGCAGCTGACTAGGTTTACTTGGAGTCTGCAGTATGACCATGACAGTGTATAGGAGTTCACATAATGCCAAGCTCTAAAATACAGTAGACAAAAGTCTGATGGAACCAGAGAAAAATCTGATGAAACAGCTAGAACTGTCTGGGAATGCTGACTCTGTGCTTCCTGGCTTTTACTCATTATCGGAGTGCAGCCTTTACTCCTTGGCTACTTCTTGATGCATCCTGTCAGGATGCTTCTACTGACAGGATGCTAGCTCTGGTTTCTTGGTACAAAGGCTTAGGCATCAGTCACAGCTTAAGTTCTGTTTGCCACCCTAAGCGTGGTATGCTCTCTACTGTTCTGGCACAATTATTCGTGTTCCTGTTCTGTGACCTAGGTCAGGCTCTCCTCTCCTTTTCATTCTTTCTCTGCTAAAGCTCTAGGTTGGTTCACTGATCCGGTTCACACTGTGTCCCACAAACAGAAGTATCGGAACAACTGAGCAATGGCAGGCTACAGCTGTGAGGGCAAGAAGAACAGCTGGCAGGATGAGGAGGAAGCAATAGAGACTCCTTAATTGATACAGTTCAAGTTCCTGAATTGTGAAATCACAGCTATAGTGTAATTTTCTGCAGATCTGTCCATTCATATTTTTTCCATGGATGGTCCATAGACTGCACTTGCTTCCATCTATAATCTTTCATAACTCTTGTTGTGCAAAAATATAAAGCCACCAATAGTCAAATTATCTTATGTATTAGTATATCTTTTTAAAGAGTTCATCTTTAAAATTCTCTTGGTATTCTAAAGTTCTGTGTGGAATTGTCACGAAGTCACAGCATGAAGTAGCGCAATCAGTAGCAGAAGAGGGTGGGGCATGATGGTGTTGTTGCTGGAAAGTAGGTATATTTCAATTACCAAAGCATAAGATGCTCTTTATTGTTAATTCTATACATTTACAGAATAGTTATCTTCAGAATAATTCATAAGGCTTAACAGTCGTGGTAGCGGAGGGAATTAGTATAAGGCAGGACACTGATGAAAGATCTGTGTTCACACATCTAGTTATCTACACAAGCTACATATATAGCTGAGTGTAAGAGATTTTTTTTTGTTTTTCTTGGACCTAGAGTTGGAAGTACGTTGGCTTGGTTGCCTTTTTCCCTGGGAAATAGTAAATAGTCTTAGTTGCAAAACCTTCTACCCTTTAGTTTCCTACTTTGCCTAAATATTTTCTTTTCCCTTCCTTATTAACATGCTTCACCTTGCAACTCTCTTACTTCAGTAGCTCGGTCTAGTTGATTTGAATGGTTAGATCGCTGTCTTCCCAAGCTGAAGAGTATGAATTATCAGCCATATTTGACATATCCTGTATTTTCTCTTATCTTTATAGACCATTACCAAATGGCTAACTTCTTACTGAACTAGCTAAAAGAATTCTTAGTGTTTGGCCTAGGGAAATATAACTTAGAAGTCTTTTTTTCATTGAAAAGGGAAAAACAAGAAAAGGTGAGATTGTACCTCTTCCTCCTTCTTACCACTTATATCTTCCTTTTATAGAATGTTAAAGAAATTGTAAGATGTACTGCTCAGAAATCAAAAACGCCTGAATGTTTTGCTTCTTTACTTAAAGCGAAGGTTGGGGTTGTAAATGAGTCAAGTTAAAGCAGTTTAAATTGTGTCCTCCTTATGTTTTTGCTCTTCATTTGGTTTTGAGGCCTAATTTTTAGAATAGTTATCAATTACATTCATAAAACAAAAAAGTTACTTTCAGTGACTACTACAGTAAGCAGCTATGAAATGAAACATTTCTGGAAATCTCTTGCTTCCTTATCTTCATGTTGTTATATAATGATTCGTGTGAGGAATACAAATGCTATTTCTTGCTGATAATCATTATTTTTCAGAAACAGAAGGAATCCAACTGGAAATTTGTGGAGGAACTCCTTAAAAAATCCACTGATGCTCAAGTAAGTGTGTAAAGGAAAAAATAATGAACAAGGTGTCAGGGGTTCTTTCAGGAAAAGACACTACATGAAACAAAGTCCACCTGATAAGTATATTTTGGGAATTCTAGTGTTTTTATCAAGGTAAATGAGCATCCTTGATGTAGGTGAACTATGGCAGCATACAGTTCCCTCCTTGTTAGCAGTTACACTTGCTTAAAAGTGGTTGTGCTTGATGCCAAATTGTCAGATAAACGAAGAAGATAATTATCCTGGAAGGGTAGGTATATGGCTACTCAGACAAGATGTATTCAGAATAAGAACTGGATGCTTAGAAAATGTAAACCAGATACTGAATGTGAGGATATCAAGTTGAGGAGACATGATGAAGGCGATAGTAAGTTGCATTGAAAATTCAGCTATATCCTCATCACAGCAGGAAGGTGACTTGCCTTGCTGTGCAATTTGTCTTACAGGCTTGAATTGAGCTCTTACTGATAAGGTTCTAGTTTCTGAGCACTCATTTCATACCTTATCATTTTTCTTTCTGCAGAACTGTTAATGCAGTGCTTCATGGCCCAGAGGTCAGAATTGACCTCCTTTTAAAATGCTTTTAAATATGCTGTTCATCCTGCTTTTAAATACGTTACGTTGCAGCTCTATAAATTTGTTCTGAAGTTGCATGGTACAGGTTGCAAATGCTGTATCAGCAACACTTATAAAAATTTTTGTATGCTTAAGAAGGGAATAAACATCTTCCTCAGATGAAAAAAAAAGAATCTCCAAAGTTCTGTTATTGAAATTAGACAAGGAAACAGTTATTCCTTTTTATTACTATTGCCTTGCTCATAGCAGCAACTGTGGTTGAAGCTGGAGTATGGAACAATACTTATTATAGTTTTTACAAAAAGATATTTTGTAGTTGTTTGGATAGTTGATTCATTAAAGTATTAAAAAGTTGAAAAATCCTGCTGTACGTAAACACATTTGTTTATGTAATCTTTCAGCTTGAAAGGTTAACTCTTTTTGAATGATTTCACAGTATGCACCTGAATACACACTGTGTATATACATTAAAACTACAGTGATAACATCACTTATTGGGTGCTTACTACTTGTGAGAGAAACTGGAGAGGTTTAGGCAAGAGGCATAGAAATTACGAGTAGCTTATTAGGTATCTTCTTGTGTTGCATTTTTTGTATGTCACCAATGTCAGAAACATTAAGAAGACACGTGTAGTTAATGTTTTTATTCAAAATATTTGTCTTTTCTTGTGAATATCTTTTTGAGTAAAGATTACTCTGGAGTATATGTAAAAGATACAGCTTTTTGATGCTTCTGTTAAACAAGTATTGAATTTAGGTAGTTTAGCAAGGCAGCTAGATGGCCAAGTTCAGAAGATTTGAATGCGTCAATCATGAGACAGTCATATGAGGAAAATACCTGATTTAATTTCTGAAGACAATCGCTGTTAGAATTAAAAGCCTCATTTGCCAAGGACATGTTTGCAACTGTTACCAGTTGTCTTAAGAAGCTTTCTGGTTTATTTTCCTTGCTTGTAGGAAATGCTCCTCGGAGAACATTAGTCCCTATGTGTGCATGCACAAGTGCATGTAGGTACTTCTGTTGAAAAAATGCATCTTGCTTCCTATCTCTAAACACCAGCCTTCTTAGCAGCATCTAGGAAGATTTTCTTTTATCAGTAGACAGTGTCTGTCTTCTCTGCTGATCTGTTGGCTTCATATGGCCAGTCTTACCTTTTATCTTATCCTTTTATATCTCTGAGTATTTTTGAGACCAGAAAATGTAAGAATGAGAAACACAATGGGATCTCAAGAAATAAACAATGAAATGGAACATGGAGAAGCAGGAGAAAGCAATAGGGAGAATAGTGCTCTTTTGAATGAAAAACAGGAATGTGTTGATGATACTACCCACTAACGCATGGCTTGTTTGTTAGTGCAACCTACCTGAGCCATACTTTTCAGCATATATCCTCTGTTGTCTATACTGTGCACAGTAATAGCTGTGCAAAATAAGTTAGAAGAAATGATAGTGCAGAATTACTCATTTGCAAGAGAGGTCAGGAACTGATGGTTAGAAACTTAATTTTTAAGTATATGGGAGCTTAAAACCTAATAATGTTTACAACATACTATGTCCATCATCCTTTTAAGGCACCTGTGCTTGTTGCTCCCTATCTTCAAAAGGTTGTAGACTGTACATGCTCAGGAGAAGAATGGGAATATGGAAAGGAAGGGGAGGAAATGGAGGTGAAATCAAGTATGCATAATTCTGTATGTTCAAAAGCATCTGAAAAAGGTGCAGATCATACATTTGTAATGTAAATTGGTGATCTCTCTCCTACAAGTAACTGTCCATTTTGCTTCATGTAAGCTTCAATCTCTGTGTTATGAGAGATGATAGGCAGTGTTGCAGACCTGGGTTTTGAGGTTAAGGTAGCGTTGTCACAGAGAAAAGAATAATGATGAATCACCAGAAGCTGGAGTTAGCTTTAACATTCTTAAGACAGCTAAGTATTGGAATGACTAACCAGTGTTAAACCTACAGCATATTGGTAGTTTCAGTAAAACTGTTTAGTGATTCCTACCAGTGTGAGCCACCTTCATCCAGCATATGCCTAAATCTGTGGGCAATAAAGACTTCCTGAGGAAGGTATCCCATGTCCAGGTGAAGCTGACAGAGGAGTGCTGCAGTTCCTTGTCTTCAGGTAGGAACTTCATAAGGTTATAGCCAGCCTGTTCCTGAGTAAGGATAAGCTGTGAAGATGCTGTTCAGGTTAGGGGACCAATGGGGATGTGAAGCAAAACTATTCTATTTGTGATCTGTAAATAAAGATGGGAACAATAATAGATACCTGGGAAAATGCAGAGTGCTGCTTCCTTGGATACATCCTTTCACTTTCAAACAGTTGATACAATGATGGGTTTCTCAGCCCAGGAACTGCTCTCTTTATAATTCTTGATGGATAGAGTTGAAGGCAATTGCTTGTTTGAAAGATCTCCCATCTGTAACACTGAAAAAGGGCATTTATGGGGAAACTAGTTACATGAGGTATTCCCTACCTCTGCTGTAACTTGGATTTCTGTTACTGGGCTAATGAGAAATGTATACCTGGTTTACAATGCTGTTTGTACTACAAAATGAAAATTATACTAGGAATATTAACAGCTGTATTTGTATATCAGGCAACATCAAACTGACTAAATTCATGGCTTGTCAGTGTAAGAATTTATGTTTACAAAGTTGTATTGTGAGAATCAAAAGCTTTTTTTTTTTTTGTAAGAACTAATAGCAGTCTGTCTTATTAGCCTTCTCTCATTTTAGAAAATAAACGCTTTGTGTTTTTTCATTTCTGCCTCAATTTTGTTATACCTTCACTATATTTTCTTCTTTAATTCTTCTCTAAAGGAGATACAGAAGTATTTGTTGGAGTTCTAGGAAACTAATTTTGTTACTACAGTAGGAGGTCATAAGAGAAAAATGTTGTGTTTAGATAATACTATCATTTTGATGATATCTGGTGTTCCTCCCTTCTGTGATAAATTAAAAGCTGACTACCTCAAGAGTTCTGATAGTATATCCAGCAGTGCAAGAGACCATTTTAAGCCAAAGAGCAATGAGAGAATCTATTAATCCCAGGGATATTTGAAGTCTGGAGAACTTTCATATTAAATTTGAGATAAATCCTTCAGTACTATCTCTGTTTTGGAAACATCTGAAACTATTGTTGGTTAGATAAATAATGGTTGAAATTGAAGCTGTTCACAATAACACTTTTATTGTTGAATTAATTTAACTGAAGCAGTCACTGTTTGTTGAATTAGATCCTAAATATAATCCTGTGCACAAGTTAGAGCTTTAAGACTAAGCATTCTGTTTCTAAAGGGTGTATGTTTTGATTTGGTTGTTTGTTTTCTGGGGGTGGTTTTTTTACGTCTTTCATAACTAGATAGCTCTCTAGAGAAATAGATATGTTCAGCTGCAATTTTTTTGGTCTTATATCGTAACTCTTTTATTCATTAAAAAACAGCAGCTGTAGAAAATGGCTGAGGTTCTGACTTTTTTTTGTATACTATTGTTATTTAGGGAAGACTACTAGTTTAATAGTTACAGTTATGTTATACATAAAAATAATACTTGAAAATCACCTCTCTTGTAGCCATTTTTATTATATATGCATGCTTATTCTGTACATCTTTTAGCAAGTCTCTCTTCAAGAGTTTTCTTTCTTGTTTCAGTGGGTTTTGTATGTTATATGTAATGTCTTGTATATATAATTTTCTACGACAACTGAAACTGTCGTTTCAATTTTAAAGTTGCAGAAATATCATAGAATCATAGAATAGTTAGGGTTGGAGAAGACCTTAAGATCATCAAGTTCCAACCCCCCTGCCATGGGCAGGGACACCTCGCTCTAAACCATATCACCCAAGGCCTTGTCCAACCTGGCCTTGAACACTACCAGGGATGGAGCATTCACAACCTCCTTAGGCAACCTATTCTAGTGCCTCACCACCCTAACAGGAAAGAATTTCCTCCTTATATCCAATCTAAACTTCCCCTGCTTAAGTTTTAACCCATTATCCCTTGTCCTATCACTACAGTCCCTAATGAAGAGTCCATCCCCAGCATCCCTATATGCCCCCATTCAGATACTGGAAGGCTGCTATGAGGTCTCCATGCAGCCTTCTCTTCTCCAGGCTGAACAGCCCCAACTTTCTCAGCCTGTCTTCATATGGGAGGTGCTCCAGTCCCCTAATCATTCTCGTGGCCCTCCTCTGGTCTTGTTCCAACAGATCCATGTCTTTTGATGTTGAGGACACCAGAACTGAACACAATACTCCAAGTGAGGTCTCACGAGTGCAGAGTAAAGGGGCAGGATCAGCTCCTTCGACCTGCTGGTCACGCTCCTTTTGATGCAGCCCAGGATATGGTTGGCTTTCTGGGCTGCGAGCGCACACTGCTGGCTCATGTTCATTTTCTCATCGACCAACACCCCCAATCCTTCTCCACAGGGCTGTTCTGAATCTCTTCTCTGCCCAGCCTGTAGCTGTGTCTGGGATTGCTCCGACCCAGGTGTAGGACCTCGCACATGGCATGGTTAAACTTCATGAGGTTGGCATCAGCCCACCTTAACAAGCGTGTCAAGGTACCTCTGGATGGCATTCCTTCCCTCCAGCGTATCAACCGAACCACACAGCTTGGTGTCATCGGCAAACTTGCTGAGGGTGCACTCAATCCCACTGTCCATGTCACCAACAAAGATGTTGAACAAGACCGGTCCCAACACCTATCCCTGAGGGACACCACTCGTTACTGGTCTCCAGCTGGACATTGAGCCATTGACCACAACTCTTTGCGTGCGGCCATCCAGCCAGTTCTTTTTCCACTGAGTGGTCCATCTGTCAAATTGATGTCTCTCCAATTTAGAGACAAGGATGTCGTGTGGGACAGTGTCGAACGCTTTGCACAAGTCCAGGTAGATGACATCAACTGCTCTACCACTGTCCATCAGTTCTGTAGCCCCATCATAGAAGGCCACCAAATTGGTCAGGCAGGATTTCCCCTTAGTGAAGCCATGCTGGCTGTCACCAAGCACCTTGTTGTTTTTCATGTGCCTTAGCATGCCTTCCAGGAGAATCTGCTCCAAGATTTTGCCAGGCACAGAGGTGAGACTGACTGGTCTGTAATTCCCTGGATCATCCATTTTCCCCTTCTTGAAAATGGGGGTTATATTTCCCTTTTTCCAACTGTTGGGAACTTCACCTGACTGCCATGATTTTTCAAATATGATGTCCAGTGGCTTAGCAACTTCATTTCCCAGCTCCTTCAGGACCTGCAGATGGATTTCATCAGGACCCATGCACTTGTGCACGTTCAGATTTTTGAGATGGTCTCGTGATGTGATGAGATGAGATGTAAGTCTAACATCTCCAGGATAATAGGAAACTTGTTGTGTAACAAGAGAAACCCCTGACCTACTTCTAGCTTTCAAATAGACCTAAACACTATACAGGCCTGGAATTTTTAACAGCATAAAATAAACTAGAGGAATAAAAGGATATGATATGGTTTAGAGCGAGGTGCCCGTGCCCTTGGTGTCCGGTTGCAACTTGGTGATCTTAAGGTCATTTCCAACCTTAACTCTTCTATGATTCTACATGTGTGAAAGTCTTTTCTTAAGACAACTACATACAAGCTGGTCCACTAAACCACTTTTATAGCCAGTGGAGACAATAAAGCTCTTCCAGAGCTTGTCATCCTGTATTTATCCCAGTGTCTAAAACAGGATAATTAAACACGTGATTTCCGTCTGAGTCGGGAGCTCCTAATATCCTAGTTCCCATGCAAGTCCAGTTTTGCTGATATCAGAAGTTGGATTAAATGAATCTCACTCTCAGTATCCCATGATTACAACCTGAACACTTGACTGTGTTCAAATTGGTTGACATTTCCTATTTTCTTTCCTATGAGCCACCTTCTTTTTGTGTGCAAACCTCCATCCTTCCCCCACAGTGTTTCAGACTCTTATTTGCCCTTGATTTAGAGTTGTCTGGGTTGTTAGCTTTATAGCCATGTTGCACAGGGTTGAGAAGGAGCACGATTCAGACAGAAGAGATTTTCCTGTTTGGAACACTGTTAAGACAAACATGAGCTCTCACATAGTTGTACTTTCTCTCTGTATCAGTGGCAACTGAGCTTTCTTTTGGACTTGCATAACAGAAGGGCTGAAGTGTTAACTTGCATGCAGTATAGCTAATGCCCCCATATACCTTTTAGCAAGATTATGCACCATGCAGTCATGTTGAAGTTAGATTCACAATATTGAGTTGGCTGTTATCTTAATGTGTCTATAATTCTACGGATGCCTGAAATAGTGATGAACTGTTATTGGCTGGATTGCAGGATGCAGTTGTCAGCTTTTATCTTCTAGCTCATGGCTTGTATTAGCAGATGCATTGACTCAATGTTATGTAATTTAAATTAAAAATTATATTAGGAAATTATTCTTAAGAGTCTGGTAGTATCAGGTTTATATGTAGACAAGGTGATGCTCCCCACCTACAATGAACTTCTTACTCCCTTTTTAAGACTGGTGTGTTAGAGGAACATTTACGAATGCATCTTCAGTGCTGTTTAACTTTGTGTAGTTCCTGGGACTTGAACCTCTCTATTGTCACCATACTCTGGGATTATTACAGCAAGAACCTGGTAAGTAGATGATTATATAACAATGTAGAATTGCATGTGGACAGTACCCCATTTTTATTAATTAATTCTGATTCTCCTCTAGCCAAGCTTGATGGCTATACTTTTGTAAACTATATTTACAATATTTAGTAAATAGCAGTTTCCCTAGATTTGCTATATTTAATTAAGAAATCATGTTTAAATATTATGTTCCATTACGTCGTGTAACAATAGAATTAATTACAGTTTGGTTTTGACTCTTATTTTTCGTCAAGATTACTGATTTTAAGATCTTGTGAAGATAGTTGCAATGTCTTTTTTTATTTTTTATTTTTTTTTTTAGTTGTGTGGATTGCATCTTATTGCGTTTGGGATATTAGCATTTATTATTACTTACAATCTTTCCTGTTTTATTTATTCTTTTAGAACAGTTGCTTTACTGTTCCTTGGCTTGGTCTGAAGGGTCTGGCAAGTGTTAGTAAAACTTCTTTGTTAATGTTTGAGTTGGCGAAAAGCTGCTGTTGTGAACAGCAGGTCCCCACCCTATACAAGTCCAGCAACAGTTACTTCATTTTTCTCTGTATTTTGGCACGGATGATGAAGGAAGCAGAGAACAGTGGCATGCATCCTTGGAAACAAATTAAAGGACGGTATGGCCCATATTTAATTTGTCTTGTGTTGTAAGAGGTCTAGTCAGTCAGACTGAATGTGGCCCTTCCAGCCACACATCAAAGCAAGCGGGGGTACTGTGCTCATGAGAAAGTAAAGGGGATGAGGGAGGGATCCAGGATGATTCATAATTTGAAGAAAGCAGTTGTTCCCTGAAGTTTCTGGTGCCAGCAGAGGCTGTGACAAAGTCCAGGAGCTGGGTCCAAGAATCACCTTGGCATCCATAGCTTGTGATAGTTTACTTTGTCCCACAGGCCAGGAATTTGGTACACTGGCAACCTATGCAGTGGTACAGCCCTATTGCCAGACAGATTATGTAATTAAAGCACAGAAATTCTATTTGAACTGCATGCAAGCCATGTATTGTCCAAGAACATGCAGATTGGTTCTTGCTAGGCCTGCAGTTTATGTTTCCATTTTCTTTGTCATGGTTTCCAAAATTTCTCATTATATTCTTTTTTGAGGGTTTTGATTTTTCATTTCATTTTGAAACATACTAATTAAGATGTACACTCAGTCATGATATAAAACCCCCCATAAAATATATATGGCCTAAATAAAAATCCTGACGTTATATAGATTTATTGAATGCTTACAACTTTTATTATAATAATGAGATTGTACTGATTATTTTTTTTTCCCCATTGGTTACAGAAGACTTAAAAATGTTTTTTTGGGGGGTTGTTTTGATTTAAAAAAATGTTAAGCATTAATAAAATCAATCAAATTTTTATTATGTATTTTTTGTATGCAATTAACAAATACAGAAAAGTTACACATGTGAATGCACATCTGCTTACAAAGTTACTTGGTATGTTTCTTTCAAGAAAGGGAAAATATAGCTAATATTTATGTACACTTCACAAGTTGCTACAGTCAATAAAGTTTGGATTTAAAAATTGTTACATACAAACAAACATGGTGGATGTAATTAGTAATTTTAATTAATCTGTTCTGGTTTTTACTGAAAGCAAATTATTTTGTGCTATTATAGCTTGTTACTTTCCCTAATTTACGAGGGGGAGTAATAATAGATAACACACACTGTGTCAGTGTGCTCAACCAGTATTCACCTTCTCTGCCTTGGATAAATCAATTACACAAGTAGCAAAATTTAACAGCCTGCAGCTATGATTTTGGGATGAACTCTGTTTTCAGCAGCTAACCAAGCATTAATTGATGCATGAAGAACATAAATGCCTGCCAGTAATAATTTACTATTAAACAAGGTTAATTGGATTTGCCATAAATTTTGGTGGCTAAATTTGATAACCTCAGCACCACTTCCCACTATTTTTCCAGGTAGCAGAACAGGAAAACGGCACTTATGGATGTTTACTTACTGTATGTGGAATGTACTTTAAATTAAAGGTGAAGGATATACCCAAGGTTTTAAACACAGAAATCAAAAAGTTAAGCAAGCCATTTTCACCTTAATCCTCTGTTGTAAGAATAGTGACATTTTTTAAAAAGTCCGGATCTGAGCAAAAGTCATAGAAAAGAGATATGTGTAAAAGCTTTGTGCTTCTTGTCAACCACTTTAAAGTTGCAAAGTAGCAGTGCTTCTCACCATCAACTACATATGACTTGAGCACTGTCATATAAGCAATGCAGCTTAAAGTTTCTTAATAACTTCCTGCCGGTGAGTGGATTCTTTCCCAAACACCTTAGTTTCCCTATTTTCTTCCAAACTTGTGGTCCACACTCCATACAGTAGAAGTGCAGTACAGGTCAGTAAAAGAAGGGAGTTTTTTAGGGAAAAAGTTGGGGTACTCTAATTGTTTGCTGTTGCAAAGAGATACCATTTGGCAACTTCCTTTCTTAGGAGCCATTATGGGCTAAATTTCATTGATGTGAAAGCATGGTGTGGAGGACACCCATCACAGACAAGGTAGAGAGAGTCTGCTCATAACTTTGTGCGCAACTTTGTTGCATAAGGGAGAAGGGTTAGGATGTACCTGGAGTTGAAAACTTAGCATGTACCTTGTATTAGGAGCAGAAAATAAAATAGCATTTTTGTTCCAGGAGTAGTACAAGAGGAGAGGGAAAAGGGGATGGTTAAAACTTAGGGGTTATTGAAGAGGATAACTGTAAACTAAAAGCATGGAAATAAAATTTTAGTCTATCAAGCAGATAGAAAATTGCATAGTTTAAGAAAAAACTTTCTCTTTCCTGTTTTTTTTTGGTTTGTTTTTTTAATGTAGAATTTATTCCAAGTTCCATCGGAGAAGAATGCAGGAGCTGACAGAAGTGGGGCTGCAGAACTTTTTTAACCTGTTCCTCATGCTGGCAATTGTTGCAGAAACTGAAGATATAGTGAGTCGAGTGTTGGATCTTTTGGATTTCCTGACTCCATCCTCCCTCACTGTGTCTCAAAGAGCTCTCATCTGGAGAGGTCATTTTGCCTTCATTTTGCTTTATGTTGAGAAGAACATGGACATTAGTGTTTTAGCTGAGAAACTCTCAAATGCTTTCCATGAGAAGGCAAAGGAGTTCTTAGTAACCAAAAATGACTACACACAGAAACAAAATCTCTGGACTGTACTTTCTACCTACATCGATGGTGTCCAAGAAGTGTTTGAGACCAGCTGCTACTTAAGCCTTTCTGAGGAAAAGTTGCTAAATGATGGCTTTACTATGCTGCTGCCTGCTTGTCGAGGAGCTGAACTGAGTATGGTCCTAAATTTTCTTCAGGTTGTTCTAGCCAGACTTCGGTAAGTTATTTAGTTAAATTGTGGATATAGACCGGTGTGTTGGTTTTGTGTTTAGAGTTAAACTGTAGTTCATATTAACTTCTTACTGAAATAGAGTAAAATTTAAATCTCTGGAGTACTGTGCATGATATATGTTAAATTTCCAAATCCACCAATACCTCACTATATTTAGACTCTTAAAAATGTTTTCTTACTATTTCAGGACACTAGGTTTGACATCCCTGATATTTTGTTATGAATTAGTGGCTTTCTAGAAAATCATCCTGTTCTCCTATTTCAGACAATACCATCTTTGGCATAAGAAATTTCAAAACTATTATCTGTACTAAATTACTTAAATTGGGTGGGTTTGGTGTGGGATTTTTTATTGTTATTATTATTCACTGAATTTATTCTAGTTTTCAGTCTCTTTTTTTTTTTGTAGTATTATAATTTTTCACCAGGGTTGCAATAAAATACAACAGTTATGGAAATTTAAATAGTTGTCTGGGGGTTGATAGGAAATAAGGAAATCGTATTTTACCACTTTCAAACAGTTTTGCTTTGATGTACCTGTTCAGTTTTCAACATTCACAGTGCCCTTCAATAAGCATATTTTTGTCTACTGGTGCCTTTGAGTAGTCCTCCAGTTTGAAGCCCTAACTGCTTTTTTTTCTATAAGATATTACGAGGCAGCTATTGATCTTCCATTACTTCAAATGTGCAAGACTGAAACATGTGGAAAGAGCTGTGAAAGGATGCATAACAGGAATAGTGGGGCCTGTATGCAAGATCTCTCTTTAACTAGATTCTTTGTTACTGCCTAGTAGTTTGACTGCAGCTGTCAATAGCTCATAGATCCCAAGACAACTGTTTTTCTGGCAGTCTTTTGAAAAAAGATGAAGCACAAAACTAAGTTTAGTTGATTTATTATTTAGTATTTCAGTTCAACTGAATGTATTTACTGGAATAAATCAGAGACTTCAAAAATACTTTGACATTTTTTCCATTAGCTAACACACGGCATTTGTTGTGTTGTTTTTAGAGATGAAATGGGGAAAAATTTGAGACTGGTGAAAAAGTTCCCTATTTCATAACTTGACAGTATTTTGAAGCTTTCCAGAGCAGGGGGTTAAGTGGTCCTCTTGTAAGATAGGGAGGAGGGCATAGAAGTTCATTGCAGACTTCTCAGGTCATTGCATACAAGGTACAGGACAGTATTTGTACCTTTTCTTACAAAAAGCAGGTCTGTTGAAATATTTGAATTACCAACATACTCAAATACTAATTGGTATGAGAGAGATTGTTAGAGCCTTGTATTTAACAATTCTTTATTTTAGCTTCTGTATTTATACATTTGGTTACATTTACCTGCCTATTTATCCCACCTACAGAGAAGCTGAATTCGTTATTGTTTATAAAATGCTTTGATCTTCGGGTTGGATGGAACATGAAAATGTTACGGGTTCTCTCACTCACTTTGACAGACTGACTGCAAATAAGCTTCTGTTGCTATACAAGTAGAACAACACTGAAACCACTTTCTTGATTCAGAAGATTTGGATGACTCTGTGCCAACCAGATGTTAAACTATTATTGGCTTAACCAGACTGATTGGTCCTGGTCTGTCTGCAGACTTGCAGAAGGATAAATAGTTCAATGCCACTCTCTCTCGTGTTTTGAAAAATCCAGGCAGATATAAGATAGTAGGTCTTTCATAAATGTAATTTTTCTGTACCCTGCACTCTTAATAATTTTATAACTGCATGACAGGGAATTTGCAGGTAGGAAGTAAGTCAGATCACTGATTAAAGAGAGAAGCTGCTCCCTCTAGGCTGTTAGGAAATAATAACTTCATGTGCCACTTTCTGCTAACCCCAGATGATAGCTCACAGGAGCATTCTTTATTGCTTATTAAGTAGCATTATGAAAATACTAACTTGGTTGCGTTAACTAAATGCCTCAGTATTTAAAGCTTAAAATGACAGTTTTAGTGGTCCCCTTTAACATACCTTGTTGGATTGCTAAAATCACATTCCAGGTTTCCCAGTTGCTTTTATTTGAGGGTATGGTAAAAATGGCAATCTTTCATTTACAGAGCAAGGTGTAGCCAAAAGCTCTTCTTTAATTATAGCTATTCATGCTGCTATGGTTAAGGGTCTGTCAGCATTTCCATTATCAACCTTTATTTTCAAGGGTTTTGTAACATAGTGAAAACTTGCTCTGGGCTAAAACTTGGCATATAAGGTTTTGAAAGGGCGCTTGTTTTCTTCCTGTCTTTTTTCTTACAAGACATCTGAAAAGATGCCCCCACCTTCACCATTTTTACAGTACTGTGTTTTGAAATAACCCTTTCCATGTTTTTCTGGTATTTTTCTTGTCTGCTAGAAAAGTATTGGTAGCTTTTAGTTGTTCTATTTTTGATTGTTCTATTTACCTATGTTTAGACGGTTTTAAATAAGCTTTTTTAAACAATTTTTTTTATTATTATTATTACTATCATTATGACATTTTGGCGTCCATATATTTAAATAGAACTATGACTTGGCAGGAGGACTCATTTTTATCAGAGTTTGGTATATGGCAAGTTGAACATTGGAAACAAGATGCTACTTGCTGGCACTTCCAAGTATTTGATCTTCATAGTGAGATTCAGTATGAAGTACAAGATTGTATTTTAATACAGTCTCCATTTTGAAAATGTGTAAAATAAACAACAAACAATAAAGAAATTCCCCAAAATAAAAATGCAGAGCACTTCTTTCCTATGTTTACTTGGAGCATTCAGCTTCAAGATCAGACATAATTTTTCACTTTATTTTTTCTGTTTTTAAGCAGTGTTTTAGAATGCAGGTTTTTTTTTTTGTTTGGTTGTTTTTTCTTTGTTTCTTTCATCTTTAATGAAAGGTAAATTCAGGGTGCTTGCCCATATGTTCTTTTCATTTGTTCCAAATCTCTGGCACTAGTCATTTGAATACATTACAACAGAAAAAGAAACCCTAGGTTAATAAAAATACAGGCATTTAATGGATTTGACAGAACTCACTGTAAAAATGGACACAGACTCAAATCTGTTGAGTGCCTGGAAACAGCAGGTTGTAGCATCGCAATATGTTATTCTTTAAAGAAGTGCTTGAAACATGTTCAAATGTCTTTTATTGTAATCTGGTATTGCTTTGACATGAGCTTTCTGTTATTGTCATTATCCTGGCATTTGGGTTTTGTAGTATTAGCACTGAGTTACAGGTTTATAAAATGCTAGTACTTGTCCAGCTGTAAAATCATTGCTGTGCTCCAGACATTTTTGCCTAGTTTCAGGGAGACTTGCCACTGATTCCCGTAGGAGAAATGAGAAGTACCGCAGACGTAATAACATAATAAATGGTAATTTTATTTTAAAAACATTTCTGGCATATTTATGCCCATTTGTACTGTTCTTCCAGTGTTGAAGGACACGAAAAGTTATTGGAAAATTCGGTAAAATTCATAAGCTCTACAGGAATACTAATCAGATAAACCTGTCTCTAATTAAAAGTTAGTTTAATAATTGGGCCATAGAGAACAGCAGAACTGGATGTTTCTATCTGTTAGAATGTGTCTAGCCTTGAGGTTGTGAGAGAAATCACTAAAGGAATGGATTATGCAATATATTTTTGCTATGGAAATTGATAGTAATTTGTAATTTTTGTGTGTGTTACTTGCCTGTGGGAAGCTTTCTGAGAACGAAAGAAGCCTCTCTCCCCCTCTCTTACTGTGTAAGTCAGCAGATAAGCTCAGGAGGGGAATAGAAAGGTCCTTCCTCTTCCTTTTCTTCCCCTCCCTCCCCCCTGGGGCTTTAGTTAGTCTTTGTAAAATGTATTTTCTGATGTTGAACTTCTGGAAAACTGTATCTGGAAGAGTTTGGAAGAGCATGTGTCTTCTCTTACCCATCCCATCCCATTTACAGCTAATAGGGTGTGATGTCCTGATAAGCACAAGGGGCAACTCTATGACTAAACCACTGAACTGATAGAGAGGAGATCTTAGTTTGGCTCTTGTAAGTTACCTTACAAGATCTCCCACCCTTAAAGAATTACTGTCAGAAAGTCCTTGAAAGTTGCTATGAACTTTGTTTACCTGTGAGGGAAAAGGAAGTGAGTCCTTCTTTTTTTACTTCACAACATGGACCTCATGGTTGGGGGACAAGTGTATCTTGCTGTGCTAACTTGACCTATGGTTTAAAGTATCTTTAGTTGTTTGTTTTGTGTTTTTTTTTTAACCTATGGTTTAAAGTATTTTTAGGTTGGGTTTGTTTGGGGTTTTTTTGAAGTTCAGTTATGCCATTAATAAAACTGAGGTTTGAATGAGTGCAAAGAAAATGTAGTCTGTATATACTTGGGAAGCAGCCACTGCTTTAAAATATAGCAGCAGTTTGAGAGTTTTGTTGTGTCTGAATACTTAAAAGTAATTTGTTCCCATCATCTTTGAGAATATTGAATGTGTATTTAGCTACAGTAGCTGTCTTAAGGTGTGGCTCTGGTAATTAAACTGAATTTCTTTTCTTCGTACTTTATGTGGGATTTAAGATTTATTTTTTTCCCAGGGATTTTGGGGGGATCTAAGTTAAAGTTTTTTGAACTTTGTCCCTTGTATTCTGATCTTCAGAGTTGAATATCTAAAACCAGCATGTGTTTTGATTGTGTATTCTGTGCTCTGAGAGTATTACTATGCAAAGGAATGAAATGAAATAGTAGTGTGCACTGGAGCTGTGTGCCTAATACTTTACCTATAGAAAGCTCCTGGGTATGTCTAGCATTGGTTCAGGTTTGCAAGAATATTCATTTCTACTTCTCACTGTTTTCTTGAATTGGTAGGTGGCCATGTCAAAGCCATGTGAATAATTGATTAAAATAATTTTCATATTGGTGTTTCAGATGTAATAAGAGAGCATCTGCCTTAGAAGGAAGGCAACAGATCTGATGACAGGGCTGGAAGGAATGCTATATGAGGAGCAGCTGAGGGCTTTGGGCTTGTCTAGTTTTGAGAAAAGGAGGCTGAGGGGTGGCTTCATTGCTCTGTACAGCTTCCTGAGGAGGGGAATAGGAGAGCGAGGTGAAGAGCTCTTCTCCCTGGTATCCAGTGGCAGGATGTGTAGGGAGGGTTCAAAGCTGCATCTGGGGATAGGATATTAGGATATTAGGAAGCATTTTTTTACCAAGGGGGTGGTCAGACACTGGAACAGGATTCCTAGAGAGGTGGTTGATGCCCCAAACCTGTCAGTGTTTAAGAGGCATTTAGACAATGCCCTTCACAGCATACTTTAACTTGGTCAGCCCTGAACTGGTCAGGCACTTGGGCTCAATGGTTGTTGTAGATCCCTTCCAATTGAAAAGTTCTGTTCTATTCTAGAATCACTTAAGACCAAACTGAAACAACAAAAGCTGCCAGAGGACCTTCTGACTGTTAAGCACAAACAAAGCCAGTCTTGGTAGATGCCCAAAGCTAAAGAAACTGAAGTCTAGTATTCATACAGCAATCATGAAGATACACAGCTCTGTCCCCTGTTCTACAAACTGAAACACTTCTCTGTGTTTCATCCATCGTATCCATTTTATCTACCAAAAATTAATCCACATAAGCTTTCTGTGGCCTGCCTGACAGCAGTACAAGACTTGCTATTGTGAAAGGGTAAATCCACTAAAAAAGAGAGTAAAATCATATCCAGGTGTACTGAGAAAATGCTGCTTGGGACCCTGCAGTTGTTCAGGGAAATATTTGTTCCCTGAAGGACATAATCTGCAGATTTGTTTTCTGATGGAAGTGTCACACATTTGAAACTCTTTTCCCCATATTAACTTTCCTCTTAGTTTTCCTTCTTTTAGTCTTCACATGAGGTGTGAGAATGGCTTTTCGTATGCAATATTCTTTTTGGTTGTGGATATTAAACAAAGAAATACTTTTGCCAATAAAAACATTATGTGCAAGTAGCCTTCTAATCTGTTAATTTTGATTGTTTCTTCGTTACCTTACAAGATATATATTTCTTCTCTCTTTAGGATATCTCTTGTCAGATTTAAGGCTTATTTAAAATGAACAGAAAGCTGAAGCAATTTTCTTTATTCCATTTCAGTCTCCTAAGGCCTATTTCCCCCTGGTGAGCTCATAGCAACAGGGGGGTTTAAGGGAATTCAGCTTTCTGCAAATTAATGTCTCACATCATGAAAATTCAGGACCTTTTTTTTTTTTTTCTATATCTTGAAAAAGTAATACAGTGAGTGCGAGTATTATTTCTTGCCAGCGGGTGGAAGATGAATGATTTTGTCACAGTTTTACTGCTTGATGAGCAGTGTCCTGAGGGTCAGGCTTAAGTCTGTGTCACTATGCTGCTCATTACTCTTGAGCTAAATAAGGGCTGATTGGATCTAAATTGCCTAGCACATGGGCCGCAGATGAGCTCAGTGAGTAGGGGATGACCTGCTATTCAGGCTGGGAGTAACCCCGGTGTGCAAATGCTGCATTAGAACACCGTGGGAGAATGAGAGGCTACCGACCGCTGCCAGCAAAAGAAATCGAAATGTAAAAACTCTTTGATGCTGCAATGTTAGAATTTGAAATGTAGGAAGTGACAGGTTGATGGTACTTATCAGCTTTGGCTGGATTAGAGAACAGTGTCATCTTGCTTATATAATGACAGAAGAATGAAGCTAGCTCCCAACTACTTTGCAGTTGCGGAGCTGCTGCTGTCAGAGTCAATGCTGCCTCCTACTGACAGTCTGTGCAGAAGGGTATAGACAGCGTATGGATAGCTGGCTCGGGACAACGTTCTCAGGCTCTGTAGCATACCAAAGTGCACTTTGTGCTTCTGCCCATCTATTCCCATGTGTTTCTGGTCTATTCTCTTAGCAGAGAATCCCTAAGATGGGTAAAAGAGTTAAGTCATTGCCATCTTCAAGAATGGTTAGACAAGCCATCTATATACATATGTGTCTGCTTTGCACAAAATATTTCCCTTTGTACTCTTCTCTCTGTTGCTAGCTCCTGTGAAAGGAGGTCATCTCTGGAGAGTAGAATTAATTTGTGTCTGTGTGTTTTAAAGAAAGTTGACCTTTAAAGAGGAGGAAGAAATCTGACCGAACTCAAAGGAGAATCCTTAATGCAAACTGAACACGTGAATATACTTGTCTTAATGGAGGAAAATGAAAAGCAGGGAAAGCACCTGCCAGGTGCTGAATATAACAGCAGTAGTAGTTTGTGCAGCTCTGAAAGACTCATTTCAGTGGTTCAGTAGAACAAGCTTTTGGGTTTTGTTCCACTCACCTCCATCACTGGTGCTTTGGAATCTGGATTATAGCTACAATGAGGATAAAGAGCCAATTGCTTTCTTTTTTCCAAATTTATTTTTTAGATTCTGTTACTGACAGCTGTAATTTATCAATGCCAGCTACTCTTGCTACAATTCATGGGACTACCTCATCAGGAAAAGCAATTTGGTGCTCTCATGAAACCAGTGACTAAATGAACGGATGCATCTAAATACATTCTGTGTTTTCAGTTGACTTTTTTCAGGTTATTCGGTTCTTCTTTCCCTGGGATGCTTTTGTTCATGATGAAATTTCTTCTGGGACATAAAGCAACTTCCAATTTGCTTGTTCTGGGTATTGTAACAAAAAAGGAAGAGAAAACAGCAGCTTTACAAGTACAAACAGTTTTTTTGTAAAATGGTGTGAGTCTATGGGAATGAAAATTTTCATATATGACATAACTAGTATGAGGCTTCTTGTATTACCTTAGTACTATCAGTGATTAATGGTATCACTGACAGTAAGGAACTGTTTAGTACACCTAGTGAAAATGAGTTACAGAGTTTGAGTTTGTGTGTGGGCAAAATTATAGGGTGTTTCTCTGTTCAAATGGAAAGCAGAACCAGAATTTGAATTACTTTGATATTTTGAAAAAAAAAAAAACCAAAAACAAAAAAAAAAGCCAAAAACAAACAGAAAATATCATCAGCAAGAGAAATTGTGGAGTACTGAAATAGCTACTTTTTTATTTCCCCCTTTCTGTTTGAGTAAGGAAGTTGAACATGTTTCATGCTTCTGTATCCCACTAGTTCTTGGAATTTCTGGGGTGGGAGCGTGAGGGTGTCTCATACTGTGTGTGAGGCACAGTGGCGCTGCTGAAGAGGGTGCTGGGTCTTCAGTGGGTTTGTATTTGAGTCTTGAAATCTCTCTAGAAAATTACTTTCAAAATTCTTTTAAAGACATTTTGTAAAGGAAGCTAGTTAGCTGATACAGGGCACATAGCTGTGGGTTGTCATGTTTTATTTGGCTTGGAGCAAGTCCAAGTGTCATTAATTGCCAATTTCTAAATGCTTCGGCTTTCATTCCAGTGGTACTAAACAGGGGACAGTGGAAATGTGCCTCATGTAAAATGACCCTAAAATAGCAGGCTACCTATCCTCCCTAAAAAAAAAAATAAAATGGAAAGAGTAGAGCATATTCTGAAATGTGTACATTGTGCATCATCTGGTGATCTTCTGGGGGTCCCTTCCTGATGTTACTGGGAGGAGCAAGTAAGGAAAGGTAAATGCAGTTTGTGGTTTTCTTAGCTCTCTGAAAAGCTTAAGGTATTGTCTGTTCTGTTTTTCTCACAACCAGAAATCCCTGTTTATCTCTAATCAGGGTTAATTAAAGCCTTAGGGCAATGTTGAGACCCTGCCAATGGCTGGAAGGTACAGGCATAATCAGAGCAGCATCTCCTCATGTAGGAAATGGAGAGGTAACTGGGCTTGTTGCAAGCTCTGATAACAGAGCTGTGCTAATTCTTTCTTGAAAATACAGGAGTGAACTTTTTACTTTTTTCTTTTTTTTTTTGACAGATAGTTCTGTTCATTTCTTCATTTCTGATATCAGATAGTGGTATGAAGTTTCTGGTTTAATGTGTATGCTTGCAAATCCATGTTAAGAAACAGAAACCTCCTAGTTCTCTATATGGTAATGCAGGGACTACACACACAGCCATGGCAGCCATTATACACTCAGCAGGAGCATTTGCTACAGCCAGGGGTATGTGTCATCTTTTATTGAGGGGCAGGAGAAGGGAGGAACAGGCAAGTACATATGTGCTTGCCAGGGCAATGAGGTTTTCTTTTACTGCTTATTACAGTCTTGTTTTCCTTACATAAAGTTAAGTATGAGAATAAAAGCAAATATTTTCATTGGCTTTCTTTGTTTTCCTGGACAGGAATATATTGATTAGATATTGGTGATGTGTATTTGAAAATACTTCAGTAAGTGTTCCAGGTATCTGCTAAAAATATTTTAAACCCGCTAAAGATTTGTTCCTATGGAATTCCTCTGATTCATACCACCCCAGTGTATTCAAGGGTGTTCTAAAACAGCTTGACCTGGGGAAGAAATGCTTTGTGTGCACTTGTTCAGTGTGTTACACTTACGTGGAGTTTTGTATTAGGTGGAAAGATGACATCAGAAAGTGAAGTACTGTGATCATCTCTTACATAATAATTAACTATAGAACAACCATGATTATCCATATGTCATAGGGAGAGTGATTATATTCAGGCAATCAAGGGATTTTACAATGTAATTATTAGACACTGGGGAGACGTGACCCTGTTTAGGGTAACAGGGAGCTATGGTTAATTGATGTTAGGATAATCAAACTTTTACTGTTTCATTATTCTGGGACCCTAGGCTTTGCAAGAAAATGTGTGCATGTGCTTAGAAAAAAGAAGCCCCAAGCATATGAAAATATAAGCCTAAAAGTGAACTTTGAGGTTATGCTTGCTGTACTGAATTGCTGCTATGATTAGAAGTGTTGAGAAATAATTTATATTGTCTGTAAATCATCCCCATTTTACATCACAGTGTAAATTTAATACATCTTGATTCTGAGTATTTTGTAAAGGTATCTGTTTTCCTAAGACATCAAAACTTGTTAGTTTTTTCCAAGTCAAACTCAAACATTGAAGGTGTTTATTCCTGCAACCAAGAAATTTTAGTTGTTTTCTCTCTCAAGAGAAAGCCTTTGATATGTGTAAAGTCTGAGCATTGCTACAGAAAATACAATTGACGCAGTCCCCTTGAGCTTCATTGTCTTCTAGTTTAGAACATGAGATGAGGAAATGGCCCAGAGTTGCACCAGGGCAGGTTTAGATTGGATAGTAGGAAAAATTTCTTTACCAAAAGGGCTGTCAAGCATTGGAACAGGTTGCCCAGGGAAGTGTTGCAGTCACCAGCCTTGGAGGTATTTAAAAGGCATGTAGATGAGTTGCTTAGGGCCGTGTTTCAGTGGTGCACTTGGCAGTGCTAAGTTAATGGTTGGGCCAATAATCTTAAAGGTCTTTTCCATCCTAAACTATTCTATGAGGACATAAAATAGAATTTCATTTCATTAGAGTTCATTATGAAGGAGTTTACACTGCACTGCTGTAATACTGAACCTCTGGAATTTCTAGTAGCCTGCCTCCCGGATGATGTGAAGATTTGAGTATAGCACTGCTACTGCCTCTTACAGAAAGTTTCTCTCTCCTTGTCATCGTCTTCTCCCTCTCCCTGCCTTCCTTGAAACAAGTAATTTCTGAAAACTCTTCAGCAATCCTATCTCCATGTAAATTAATACTGTAAATTGTGCTGCTAGTGAGGGTGGAGGGAGTAGTTAGAGAGGGGGGGGGGGAGAGAAGAATTAAAATCATTCCAATAAATGGTTTAATTTATGCCTCAGCAGTTAAGCATGCTCCTGGTTAACAGAAATACCCTTCAGCTACACAGGATTTGGGAGGGTTGGAGGGCACTCATTTGCACATAAATAGCCATTAACTGATAAATTCCCAGAGGTCTCCTGTTGCATGCTAGTGGTTCTGACCTACTTAGCTAGCTTAAATTTGTTTTACAGAATTATTATAATTCCATCCTTGGTACTTAAACTTTGTGATTAATGCATGCCTCACAATACAATTAAAGTATAATTACACAGTTTTACAGTTTGCTATCATAGTGTTATTATTATTAAAAAGAGCCGGATTTTGCAAATATTAGAAGAATTAGGGTTCTGATACCCATCACTTTGCTGTTAAGTGATTATGTTAAATAGGACCCCTTTATGTCTGGAAAATGAAGTGGAGAGAGAGGAATTATTAACTAACACATCAGATGGTTTCAAAGTGATTGAGGAAGAGATGTGTGGTTAGGTTTTTACACATCTGTAGAGGATAGGTGCAAATACCTTTTGTTCATCGTTGCCAGCTGCCTGTGACATGCTCTAGCACATCTGCGTTTTAGTGCTTAAAAAAAGTTTCATACTAAACATCTCATTTCTGTAATCTGTTAAAAGTCATTTGCATGTGTTAAACATCTGATTTTATTATACTTCATTGAAGCTTTTTATTACAGGGACAGGTTTTTTCATATCTTAGTATAAACACTATTGTCCAGATAACAGAGGTCCCATAGATCTGTGTAGTGTAGGTTAGGATGTGCGTGCAAAGATGATACAGATTTTTCTCTTGCACTCTAAACTCAGCACTGCTCTGTGAGGAATGCTTCATCTTTTCTGTTTTACGCATTGTACACTTACACTGGTTGCAAATAACAGCGAGTCATAAATACTGCTATTTTTACCCCTATTTTTCTGGCCAAATTTTTATCTGTGACTCCTGTTCATTCTTCAAGGAGTGATCCCGGTATCGCTAATGTTATTTGACCCCCAAATCACTGCTGTACCGCGTAATTCTTCTTACATCTTATTTTTTTCTTTTTTGTTGATGTGTCTGCACCAGAAAACTTAGGTCTTTAACAACTAATACAATTAGCAAATCAACTTAAAAATATTTTACAATAGGATTTCCCTGCTCCAGTGTAAATTACAAATCTAATTTTACTTTCTTTATCTGTGAATATGTGTCACCAGGTGCTTCACTGGTGTGAAATGGAGGGGTTGACACATTTTCTGAACACACTTTCTGTTCTTCTAGGGCTCTTAAGGTTACACTGTAACATTTTTTTTTTTTAGCTATAATTGCACAATGGAAACTCCAACTGGTGTACAGAAATTGAATGTTGCACCCTGAAGTCTTATTTGATTGTGTCTTGGACTTCATATTTGCTTAGTTTAAAAAGACCTGTTGCTTTTGTGGTTTTCTGGTTTTATTTAGTTGTGCTATTCATTTCTTTAACAATGAAAATATTTCTTCTTTTTAATTCCAGAGAACACAAGGAGTAAAAGGCAAATAGAAATCTTTTTCATAGCATGACTCCTTTCACATCTGTAATTTTAGTCTGTGTTTATGCAGCAACAGTGATATAATCTCTGCTTTTGCTAACATCATTTGCTGTCATTGAGCTCAGAAAGCATTGGTCATTATTACTGATGCATGGAAGCATGTGAACAGGTAGCCAGTAATTATGCTTGGAAGGATTTACTGTATTTCAAGGCTTCCTACTTGAATATTTGTGAATTGGTTTTATTGCCAGTTTTTTAAAAAATACTACATTGAAGTGATTTAAATCATTTTCATGTGGTACAGCAAAAAATGCAAAGGAACATTACCAGAAAGAAACGATCAGCAATAAGAGCTGTTCTGCAAACTTGGCTTGCAACAACTACCACACTATGTGGAGAAAACAGTTATCCTGTAATAATAAGACTAACGAATTCAGAAATCCATTGATTGAACTGGCTCTGGCTAGATTATGTGCAGGCTTGCTTCAAGGAGAGGAATTTATGAAATGTTTGCTGCATCCAGCAAGCACTGCTGCTATAATACAGCTGCCTCCTCAGTGGTTTGCTTTGATCCTGTGGAATGAAAGGACAGGAGGATCAGCTCAGGTCTAAATGAGATTACAGCTGGTTCGGCAGCTTATCTGGTCTAATGCCAACTAGTGTGGCTTTGCACGTCCTAAGGGGTTTACAACAGAAACTGTTTATTGAGTATCATCGGTTTACTCAACACAAGCAGGCTAATCCTTCCCAGCCTCAGCATGTTGTAGGATTGTGTATGAGCCAAACCAAAAGCTGGTGTAGCCAGAGCCTCCAGAGCCCTTTGTCTCGCTTCATATTGATTTTTTTTTTCACCTGTGTTAAAGAAAGTAAAAAATAAAACCAATAGCCAGCCCTATTGTGAGCAAAAGGTTAATCTGACCTAAAAATCTTACAAAAGCATCTTTTAACCCTAGAAGGGATGGTAGCCTTTCTCTGACTTCTCACGCAAGGGATTTTCTAGTTTAAGGTTTTGAAGAGCAAAATGGGAAAACCAGCTTAAACATTTAACTCTGCGTGTCTTGTGAGGTCCCTGAATTCATCCAGTAGCTGCACAGAGAACTTCAAGCAGTTATTTCTGACATTATTAACAAGGTGTCATCTGTCTGTGGTAGGTGATGCTGTGTAGCAAAGACATGACATACTAAACACAGGCAGAGTGCTAGGTGTCCCAGAGAGACAGGAGCTAGCAGGTGTCCCAAGGCTCATGCTGATTTTTCACTGCAGTGGTTTTTGTGTAAAAACATCAGTAAATGCCTTTTTCAGCTTTTTCTTTAAAAAGCCACAACTCTCAGTGAGTGCATCTTAAGGAATTAAAAGAAGTACCAAATTGGCCCATAGAAGCAGAGTTTTAAAAAATTTTGTGTGGCAAATTTTTAAACAACATCCCTTTGTGTTTTGATATGAAATATAATGGAATATTAGATGTAATATTTATTGAGCATGTTTCCTGTCTGAGGTGAGTCTTTTTGGAAGACATTACAGCATGTGTCAGACTATTATAAAGTAAATATTTTTTATAGTATAGAGAAAGAATAGATTAAACTCTAGCAAGCCTTGCAGATTAGTAGGAGTATATTTACACTGAAAAGAAATACAGTAAGATATTGAATCTGCATTGTTGGCATTATGTAAGAATTTATTAGATTCCTGCACTTGTATACTGGGCATATTATTGGGAATAATTAAATAAGTTCTGTCTTGATGCAGGGAAGGGAGAATTTGGTGGCAGACCAACCTGTCATCAACTACATGTGGCAGACTTAACCTGGGAACTGTTTTGGAGGCTGTTGAATGTATCTGAAAGAAATGACAGCACAAGTTGAGGAATTATAAAGGGCTGTTTATTGTTTACTTCACCTAATTGGAATGAATGTTTTAAGCTACATGTAAGCAAAGAGGTTACCATGGACACTGTGGAAACTTTATGAGTGTGATATGGGCAAATTGCTAAAAATTATGTTTAAGGTAAATGTGAACTTTACTAATACTTCAGCCTAATGGAAAAAATGTGTACAAGTTTAAAAAATAGTATTTACCCAATTGCTTGCATTTTTTTAAATCTGGTCTTAAAGCAGTAGGTTGCTCTCATGTAATATTACACTTTTAACACATTCGGAGAGAAAAGCTATTGTTCGTGATTGCTTAAATCTCTTTGTTCAATCATCTGAACAGTGCAAATCAAAGCGTTTTGTCGGACTGTGAGAAGTTTTGCTGGATAATGCTTCCCACACACGCAGGTCACCAAATAAATTATCTGCACGATTTTATAGCATAGCTGGTGCTGGAAGTTAAATGGATGCCCAGTGGTAGAACTCGTAAAACATTTTCCTGTTAACACGACCAGGCAGAATTGACATTGTTGATGGTAGCTTTGATCTAATAAACTATCAGTTCTAACAGCGATTTTTACTGTGTTTCAGAAGGGATGATGATAAAAGTTTAGCAAGCCTACCATTCTTCCTGGATGACTGAAAATTAGCTCTACCATCTGTATTACCAATGTTGAGAACAATGTTAGTAGGGGATATTTTGTACCCAAAGTAATCTCCTTCAGTAAAAAGATGGTTTACGCAAACTGTATCCTTTAACACAATAGGTACTCCATAAAGAACAAAATTGATTTTTCAGGGAGGAAATAAAATACTTTGTTTCAGAATTTGGAAACAATGTAGTTCATTATCTTGAGCACAAGTTTGCCTGCCTTCCAAAATCAGTTTTCTCTCTTGGAGAGAAAGATTTTCCTAAACCACTTACAGTATATGACTCCCAGCAGGTTGCTAGAGAGTATCCGTATATGTATAGTTTTTTATTTTCTGCAAAGGCAGATAGAGGAGCTGGAGAAATTTCATTTAAAAAAAAAACAACTTTATTTGAACTACAGTTCCTCTTTCTGATACAATCTTTTTTTGAAATAAAGAGAAAGGCTTCCTACCTGATAAATAAATGGCACGATAATGACAAAGTGCTACATATGTAATGGTAAGGTCTGTTACTGGAAATTATATTTGGAATGTCTGAGGAGATAATTGTGGAGTTTAGTACTCCTAGTTTGTTTGTTTTCAGTATTTGGGTTTTATATTTTGCTGCTGTTCCTTTGCATCCCTCTTGTGTAGTTATCCTCAGAGTCCATTTCACATCTCTTGCTCAGATCAGGAAATTCCAACTGAGATGATACCAACTCAACGTTTGAATTTCTGCAGCCAGAATGCCTATTTTACCAGTTTTTCTTCTTGGTACTTGAGTTTGGGTAAGAACATGTTCAGTGTGGAAAAACTGCATTTCTAAAGCTGTGCTAGATAAAAAAAAAATCATCATCTGAGAGATGTGGTGAAGTTGACCTCAGTGAATTTGTTTCAAGCAATTTGCCGAACTTTGATTTATTTTTTTTTTATAATGTGGCTAAGAAGGGTTTAAATGTTTTTTTACTTGGCCATAAATTTACTATCACATCTCAAACTGTAAGCTTTTTCCAAAGCAATCTGTACGCTTCTATCTGTTTGAATTGAAACACCATGAGCTTATACAGTTATCCACTTTAGTACAGTATGTGGGTGTCTGTTCTCCAGTGTGGGGAGTCCATTAAACTACTAGGCTCTCAATCATAAAAAATCATCTGTTTAAGGTAAATCTGTTAAGCTTTAAATTTTGTTTTAGTGATTTTTACTGTGTGGAAAACTTACATTTTAAAAAGTGTAAACAATAGCTTATACAAGATATTAACCTGTCCCATCACTATAGCTGTCTGGCAGCTGGTGTTACCCTGGTCTCAGAGTCCCACAGAAGAACTAAAGGCAGGATTTTAGAAATGACCATAGTTAAAGATAGGTTTCAGTACTGGCCTGTCAGAACTAGTTGATCTGCCTTTCAGTCACACTGTGTAGTTGTCATTTCTCATGGGATTTTTTTGCGAACAAGAGATAGTAAGGAATTGGTAAAAATCTTAGCTTGTAAGAAGTCAGAAAATCTGTTGTAATAGCAGCTGTGTAGCTACAGACAGCTACACTTCACTGCCCTGCTGGTGCCCCAGTAAAGTAAAGTAAATTATGTTGTGTAAGTGAGCAACTTATTGGGTTTCCAGTAGAAAAAAAAGCCATTAAAATACTAACTTAAGTCCAGCAGAGGACCACCAGGATGATAAGGGGTCTGGAGCCAATGCCCTATGAGAGGAGACAGAGAAAACTCAGTTTGTTCATCCTTCAGAAAAGAAGGCTAGGATGGGAGATGGGGGGAGGCATTTTACTGTTTTGTACAACTATGTAATGGGGTGGTTATAGGTAAGTTCTGGCATCAGACCCATCATAAACATGTGACAGACAATTGTGATTGTCCATTGTCACAGCGATGGACTGAGATTGTGATGAAGAAAGTTTTTATTAGACATAAGGATAAAATTTTTGTGGGATAGTCAAATGTTGGAACAAGTTTCTAAGGTTGTGGAATTTCCCTCGTTAGGATTATTCAAGAGTGGCATTACTTTGAGCACTCATTTTTTCAGTGCATTTCTACTTTATTTCAGTTTCTCAGATAAACAGGCATTCAAATTCTTACTATACATTATGTTCATGTATGACTCATAATGGTGCAGAAGATTTTCATATGCCTTCATCAGAAATTTGAGCTAGCAACGTGCTGTTTCAAATCTGTGATGGTGTCTTGTGCTGCAGTAGCCAGAGCCAGCAAGTGGAGGGAGGTGATAGCTTTTCTTCTGCTTATCACTGGTGAGGCCGCATCTGGAGTACTGTGTTTAATTCTGGACTGCCCAGTACAAGAGAGACATGGACATACTGGAGAGATTCCAGTGAAGGGCTACATGATTATGGGACTGAAATCTCTTCTTTGAAGAAAGGTTGAGTAAAGGTGGGACTGTTTAGCCTGGAGCACAGAAAGCTCAGGGGGATCTTGTTAATGTATAGAACTGTCTGAAGGGAGGGTGCAAAGAGGACAGAGCCAGGGTCTTTTCAGTGCTCCCCAGTGATCATGAGCCGGAGACAATAGGCACAAACTGAAATGCAGGAAGAAACAGCAAGAAACACTTTTTCACTGTGGGGGTGACGAGCCACTGATACAGGTTCTTCAGAGAGGTTGTTGAGTCTCCTTCCTTGGAGATATTCAAAAGCCATATGGACATGGTCCAGGATAGCCAACTCTAGGGTCTTTACTTGAGCAATCCAGACAAGATGACCTCTAGAGGTCCCTTCCAACCTCAACCATTCTGTGATTCTCTGATTTCTCAGTGAGAATGGAGAACATGGGTTTTGTACTCAACAGTATGTATTCAAGGCAGGACTGGTGCATATAATAACAGGATATTGTTTCGTGTGTGCCATCTTTTTAGAACTTTGCAAACAAAGAGCTCACTTAGGAAGCCTAAGAAGGGGCTGGGTGGATCTTTCTTTCGAATATTTTAAAGAGAAGTGGGCTTCAACAGAGAGTAAATGTGCTAAGTCAGCTTATTTGCTATGACCCTCAAGTCTCTGGTTGTAACTGTCCTGCTCTGATGGCAAGCAGGAAGAGCTGTCATGAGAAATTGATAACAATGACCTTGTGTACCAGCAGTGATTTGCTATTTCCAGCTAAATACATAACAACTAATGTTGTATATTCCCTATATGACAGATATTAGTATTTCTGTTCCTAATAAGCTATAAACTTGAACAAAGGTCACGTAAAGTGATCTAGACTTCCTGTTCTTTCAAATATACTTTGTAAGCCAAATTTAGTCTTACATTTAGAAAGAATAAAAAATAATGATGTCCCTATAATTTAAAGTTATAGAAATGCAATTACAATTTTTCAGTGATTTTCTAAGAAATCTGTTACATAAAAGGTGACCTCTGTTTAAAACAAACAAACCCCTCAAAAATGAAGAGTGAAGTGTCTCATGGTCTGGGCTAATCACAGAGATTTCGGTGATTCCTGCAAGCCCCCTGCCATCAATGGCGGACAAGTGTGTTGTGTGTTTTTTCTTTTAAGTGCTCATCATGTGAGGTGATGTGCCCACAGTGCGATAGAGGTTGAGGCATGTTTACTGTTCTGAAGTTTTGCATATGGTACAGAAATTCACTGGAGAAATTAATCTTATTTTGATCGAGAATAGTTGTAATGGCAGGTTGTGCTGAAGTTTGCTATTCAAAATAAGGCTTTTAAGAATTGAAATGAAGCTATTTTAAGTTCTATGAAATGGTAATGGTTTGGAAATGTTAGATTTGGTTTAGGTGGGATTTTTGTATGTATGTGAACTAAGAAAGGGGAATAAAGCAGCTTAGGATAGTATCGATTTCAGTGAAGCCTGTCCATTTTTTTTTTTCCTTTATTTTTGACTATTTGTTCTTTCAGAGGATTAAAAAATTCTGAATCTGACCTATGCTGAAGCTTTGCTTAGGCAAACTGAAGGTCTTTTTAACTGTTTGCTTTTTCTGCGTTGCTTCTTTGAAAAAAAATGAGCACTGACTTACTTGTTCAAAGCAACAAGATGACTCCCAGTGCTTTAAACAGTGCAGAAGCTAGCAAAGCACTTGGCTGAGATCTGTGAATGGCTGAGCCTTGCTGCTGCTGAAGTCAGTTACCTGGATTGAGTCCCCTGGGACTTGAAATTTTGTGAAGCAGAGTCACTGTGTGTGTTTTGTGTGTTCCAGTTTATACTTTGTGTTAAAGACACAAGGAAAACTGCAGTCATAGCATACGCATTCATAGTACAGGGGAGAAGGTAACTGGCTGAATACCAGTGAAGGTAATGAAGGAAAATTGCAGTTGGGCTCAAATCAGCTGTTTTCCCCAAGACTATTCTACAAGCTGAAATGCGAACTAGTTGCACTGAATTAAGGCAGGTTGTGTTGTCTTTGCTGCTCTTGCAACCCTATCTTAGTTAAATATGCATAGGAAAAAACAACAGCTCTCTGGCACAGATTTACTAGGGTGGCTGAAGCGAATGTAATATCCCCTCCCAGCAGACCTGGCCCATGCAGGCTAGAGCTGTGTTGCTTGCATTTAAATTATGGTCATAACAACTTGTCTGTTCAGTGATGTAGTTAAACCCTTCGAGAAAGGCTAAGGAGAAAGTGCTAAATAATATTCTGCAGCTCTGAATGTTTGGCTTTTTTGTGCCTTTGTGTTTTAGGGTTGTGTGTCAGTTCCCGTTAATGTCTTTACTTTGTCTTTGAGCATAGTAGAGATGCTGGGGATTTCTTGTTCTCCCTGTATATTTTAGAAGTATTACTGAGCACACACAACATGCTGTCACAGTGAACACAGTGTTCTCTATTACTGTGCTTAGCTATCGAGAGGATTATATTAAACTCAGTAACCTTGCTGAAGCCCCTTTGTACATTGCTGCTATATTGATAATCTTCACATGATTCAACTGCAGTTGTGAACCTTTTATTCACAGCATTAACACTTTCTATCCCAGTGAAGTTTAGAATCTTTGATATCAGGAGATGAGCTCTTTGATGTGCAGATACTATATTATTTTATTTTATTTTTATGGTCCTGCAGTTGTTACCTTGGAGAGTTCTTCACTTGGGCGTATATAGGGAATACTCATCAAGCCTAAACCATTCAAAAGAGGGTAAAACAATTTATGGATGAATGAATCAACGGTTAACTAAGGAACTGTTATGCCTCTTGCTTGCAAAATAGTGAATGCTTTAGGAAAATATTTGTGTTCTAAAAGAAATCTGCAATAACATTTTAGAGGAATTAAGAAAAACATTTCCTGGTGTTGCGTCTAAAAATAAAGGAACGGTATTACCTACAAATCAGTAGACTCAAGGAGCAGTTTAAGGTGTGTTGACATTTTGTATCGGTGATCACAGTATAATCATAGAATTGTTTGGTTTGGAAGGGACCGTAAAGATCATCCAGTTCCAACCCCCCTGCCATGGGCAGGGACACCTTCCACTAGACCAGGTTGCTCAAAGCCCCGTCCAGCCTGGCCTTGAACACTGCCAGGGACTGATGAATGCAGATCTATTCATGAACAGCTTTCCTCTAAAATTTAGAGTTAAGTACATAGAAAATAATTGGAACTTATTGCCCCATGTTCGGATTTGCACATTGTAGAGTCACAGTTTTGGTGACACTTGTTTTACCTCTCTTTAAAGTAAGTGGAATCCAGCCAGTAAAAATAATTTCAAGCTTTATTTTCTTTTCTTTGTCCATGATTTTATTTTATGCTAGTTCTTTTCTAAATACTTGTTGTTTCTTGTAATTTAATAAGAATTGTTTCTGGTAGGTTGCTAGCTTATTTCTCCATATATTCAAGACCTTCATCAAACATCCAGTGGAAAATCCAAGTGTTTGTATGACAGTTTTCACCTTCATCTCCCAACTATGGCATCTCTGTGTCCTGGATCATTGCAAGTCTCACTGCATCCACAGTCATCTGGGGGAGTCAGATGGACAGGAGAGGCTGATGATAACACATTCCAGGTCTCTCTTTGACCATATAGAGCATGGGGAAAAGGTCACTGCAGGAAGAACGTGATGAAAGAAGAGATATAATGCAGGAGGGAGAGCTGCCTGTACTTAAGGGTCACTTCATTTGCGTGGTTTTAGTTTGGGGCTTTTTTTTTTTTGTTTTTCTTTCTCAGATAAACTTTTCAGCAGTTGCTGTCTGTCCACTTTCCTTTTTGGAGAATTTCCACAATTCTTTCTGCAACTCCGTGAGTTAAAATAGCCTTTGTCTCTGCCAAGTCTGTTGGTGGCATTGTCGGAACTTCTACTGCTCTCCAGTAAAGCGTGGAATGTTCAGGCTACTAGTGCTTTGGCCTTTGTGCAGCTTTTGCCTTCCTGTTGAAAAAAGTAAAGGAGTATAATATATTTAAAGTTTCAAGGGATAGCCGTACTAAGAGATGCTGCAACTTAACAGACTATCAGCTCTTACTTTGAACACTTGTTTTGAAAACTTTGAAGTGGATTAGCTCATGGTTACTTTTGCTAATTTTAGTGATTCCTTGATTGAGAAAATATATTAAGCAATGAGTGGTAGCTTTGCTGATTATGTATCTTAACATAATATATTAATGTTTCCATATTGCTGTGGAAAGACAACTGTCTTAAATCCTGAGACTTCCAGTTTGTTTTTTTCTTCTGTGCTGCGTGATGTTTGTAGTGTTACACTTAAATCTAAAGAACAATTTAGTGAAGAACATAGATCTACCAAATTCCTTTGTATTTGTTTCAAAGAGCCACATTTCTCGAATCATATTTCTCTAATGAAGTAGCTGCCAAGCTGTGTGTTATAGCATCTGCTATTTAAAAAGAAATATGTTAATATTGGCTTAAAATTTGAATAGTGTACATTTTCCACTTTTACTTATTGTGGGGTAAGTTGCAATGGTTATGTCTTGGGTCTTTTGTAAGGTTTTTATAGTATGAACTTAAACTTGGGAAACTTGATAAAGAGTGCTGGTTTTGATTTACTTCTTGTTTTAAACGTAATCAAATGCTTTTAATTAGGCCATTGATGGACCTGCTTGTAAAAGATACATAAAACAAACAAAAAACCCAAACAGAAAATAGTAAAAATATAGTTACATGTGAGATTAGTAAAAATTTGTAAGAGCAGGATTCTCTACCTATGGATAGTATAATTATTTAGTTACTGACAACTTGCATCATCTGTACTAACGCACTTTCAGGTAATGTGAGAAAATATTGCTGCTGCTTTACTTGCATTATAACATTTTAAAGGGTCTGTCACATTTTCCCTATCTTTCCTGTGTTTTTTAGTGAATATCCCAAGTAATGTTTAAGAAATTAAACTTGGCTTTAGTCTTCAAAACAGTAAAAGGAAATATAGTTGTTTAAAGTGGTTAACTGTTCCTAAAATATTTGTGTCTTCAAAGAGCTTTATGTAATTTCCTGAATAGGTTTAGTAATGGGTAAGGATCATTCAGTTTAAGGTATTTTCTGTTGATATTATTTACCTTGGGAAGGTGACCCTGAGCTAAATTGTAATGTGTGATTTGAATGCCCATGGGCTGCCATTTATTGGTTTGATTGGGGGAGATTATCTGGTTTTCTAATATACTTTAATTACTCAGCTTATATGAATTGTCACATTAGAAGCTTCTTAACTGTTGAGTCTGTTTTGTCAATGATCTACTAACAAAAGGAATATACTAGGCTCTTCCACTGAGATTTGAAGATTTATACCATCAATGAAAGAATTGGAATGGCTCTGTTTAAACCCGCTCTGTCTTCAATAGGAGAGAGTATGTCATCTGCTTCTATTCAGGCAGCAATTGGTGTATGGTAAATTGAAAGGATCTATAGCCTTTTTAATTTTGTTAATAGGCATTTTTTCAATTAAGGGAACATAATGCAAAATACGTTTTAGGATGTTTAAGGCGATGTTTTCCTGATGTGTGTGTGAGCAAAAGAAAAAAAAAACACAACAAAATAGAAAATGGTATGATTAAGATTTCTGGGTGGAGAAAGGTGGAGTATCTTTTTGCAGTGATTAGCTAAGGTTTTACAGAAAAGCTGGGATAATTGAAATGGTGCCCTGATGTCTGTGTGTGTCTCTGCAGCCTAAGCTAGATGCACTGGCATTTTTATTTACCTCTCTATATATATGCACACACATATAACCAAGCCCTTTAGATTGTGGTCTGAATCACCTCAGCCCTAGAGTGTTATGGGTGATTTAGGCCTCTTTTGACCTTTTACTCCCGAGTACTAGGACATCTGCCTGCCTGCTACCTCTGTTCAGGTGAGCAAGGAGGATAGCAGAACTTGGAAAACTCCTTTCAAATGGTGTAGGGGTCCTCCATGATACAGTGGTCTGATGGCCTACAGTAACAGGCCCAGCTGAATAGAACTTGTTTGTCATCTGCAGCATGCATGTCTTATACAACAACTCACTCTTGCCTCCTATGTGGGACTTCGTCTACTGCCAGCCTGCAGAAGACACAAAGTGAAGGATTGAATCCAGTGTGTGGTGTGGGTCCAGAGATGTCTGATTCAGTGTCGGGAAGAATAGAAATCTGTGTGCTTAGAACAGTAGAGTCCCACTGCTGAAGATAGGTACTTGTGTTTTTTGAGGGTTTTGTTGTTTGTTTTTAAATGACAGCAGTCCCAGTGATTAGATATCTGTTACCTAGTGACTAGGACATAATATAGGAAAGAAAGGGTGTCATAGGCTCCATTCTACTCTGCTGTCCTGAGACCTCATTTGGAGTATTGTGTACAGTCCTGGTGTCCTCAACATAAGAAGGACATGGAGTTGTTGGAGCAAGCCCAGAGGAGGACCACAAGGATAAGGGTGCTCTGTATGAAGACAGGCTGACATGTATGATGTGCAAGTCTGTGCTATGAAAAACTTCAGCACAATCGGATGAATTAAATCATTTGGTAAAAGTCCTGGATGTTAGAGTTCTGAAAGGCATCCATCTTCCCTTGTTAGCCTTTGCCTTGTCACGCCAATCAGTGTTCATCATACTCATACATATCCAGGCATATTATTTGGACATCCTTTTTGCAATAAGCATTTAAACATGCAGTTTATTGTGGATTATTGAAGCAAATTAAACTGAAGGAAGAACATTTAACCATGATTTAATAAATACTGATCAAACAGGGACATGCTAATGTTTGATAATATTGCATCATGATTTTTCCATTCCTGTTTGTACAGCCAGCAGTACAGCTCTGTGGTGGTGATGATGCTCATTATGGCTTACACAGTGCAGAGGCTTTCATTATAAATGGTGGGATTTTTTTTCAAATGTTTCTTCCAATAGATGGAAAAATTTATTTTTGGCCTGAAGTTTCTCATGTTGGTTGTATTTCTGGAAACTATTTTTGTATTCCATAAAGGTGGGTGAAAATTCTGTGCTCTTTTAAGTTTTGTTTGTTGGGGTTTTTTAATTATCAGAGAGTAAAAAGGCTGTTGCTCAGATGTAAAGAAACTTTATACATACTTTGTGTGTGATACAGAAACTTTATATATACTTTGTGTGTGTGTATTGGTGATATGGAAACAAGAGATTTGGATTTGAGGTGGGATTGCTGCTTCTGTCTGGTTCCTACTGCAGTCATACCAGTCTCAATATACTTGGTGATACATAAAGGAATATGAAAAAGAAATTGTATCCCGAAGACCTTGGAAACAGATTTGAAAGAGGACTTGGATGTTTGAATCAAACTTGGATAGAATTCAGTCACCTTCTTTTATGCATGTTTCGCTGAATCAGCCTGAGTATGAAAGTGTCTGAAAGTGTGTAGGTGACTCCATTCTAACTACTGAAGTTCCCTAGGTACCTAAGCTTCTGTGCCCAGAGACACTAAGGCTGTTTTCACAGGTCTTAGTTGTTAAGCATCCAGCTTAGGCTCTTTGAAGCCATCAGCTAAATGCTTTCGGACTTAAAATTCTTGTAAGCATGCTGTCGGTGTACTTACTAAACATGATGATAACCAAGAGTTCAGTGCAGAGCTCTGCAACCCAGCATACCTGTGTTTGTAACTGTGGCCAAGAGAAAGGAGGTTTGTCTTTTTACGCATTAGGTCAAGTGGTCACATCATTCACCACTGATCAGGAAGCCAAAAGGCTTTACCATGAGATGCCACATCCATGGCTTGCCACCGGTCTCTGAGTGTGGTTAGGTTGGGGCACTTTCTTCTTGGAGGAACTGGGCATTGTGGAACCACTGTGCAGCTCCCACTTCCATGAATCCAGATCCATTTCGTTTTCATGAATCTGTATGTATAAGAGAGGTAGGATCGTACAGGTTGTTGCTTGTAATTTGGCAAAGCTCCCTGATACTGCATCTCTTCACTCTGAGAGTGGGGAGACACGGGCACAGGTTGCCTAGAGAAGCTGTGGCTTTCCCATCCCTGGAAGTGTTCAAGACCAGGTTGGAGTGGGCTTTGAGCAACCTGGTCTAGTGGAAGGTGTCCCTGCCCATGGTGGAAGGCTGGAAGTACATGCCTTTAAGGTCCCTTCCAACCCTAGCCATTCTGCGATTGCAAGTAGATTTGAACCCAGATGTAACATTTTGTTATTGACTTTGTGAATGCTACTTCTGTAGTCCACACATAAACTTTTCTTTCTTGAACGTTTTGAAATTTTCTATATAAAATCATCTAACTCTAAAAATATTTTCTCCTTCACACTTGTATTATATTTTGTGGTAGTATAAAAGGTTATGATTTCAGAAATGTATATTTATTTAATGTAAACTGCATAGAGAAGCACAGACATAAAAATAAGTAAATGCTTATGAAGAAATTACTAAGTAGAAGCTGAACAGTGAGTTTGTCATCATGGGAGTTGGAATCCATATGGATTAACGAATTAAGTGCTATAGTTGCAAATGTCTATAACTAACATGTAACTAAATGGCATAATAGTCAACTACTTGAATGTCCATACTGGATTATTTACAAAGGCATACAGAGGGCAGGGATCTTTTTCATCTTAAGCTTGGATAGGACTTGTTACTGGAAATGTATGTGGCTTCTGCCAAAGCCTCCCTTCCAGTTCTGGTCACTGTAAGAATAACAGTTCTGATGGAATGAAAAGAATTGAATAGCAGTATTAAAGAAGTACAGAATTTTATGGCATTTGAAGAAAATGAAATTGGGTGAGTAACTTTGAACTAAATTCTGAATTGCTGCTTGGTAGATACCATTTGGTCATTGAAGCTGAGTGGACTGCTGTTTAGCAGAGATCTAGTTTCGCACCTGTAGCAGGCACAATTTTTGAGTGCATCACTGCAGTGAGATTTATACAACCACAGAAAATATGACTAGATAGGTTCCTACAGGAAAGCCTGATCTTTTGCTGTGCAATAGTGTTTTTTTGCACAGTGGGAAAGGGAAGCAGAAACTCCTTATGAAACAGAGTAATGTCAACTGGCACTTCTGGATTTTATTTTAATGCCATGTTTATTGTGTAACTTGCTAATCTTTTCAGCAGAAACAAATACGCTTTTGATTATGTTAATGTAGGGTTTGATTTTGGGGAGAGCTTAAGCTGATAAATTTATTGTTGTGTACATTTCCAAGTAGCTGACATCACTTCTGTGTCTGGGGCTTGTTGAGAAAATGTAAAGCTCTTCTGTCATCTCTGCTGAAATCAGAACTGTCACTTTATTGTTCTTTGTGTCAGTTAATCTCCACATCTCTTCAATTCTCTCTGCTGAAATCTTCAAAGCTGCCCCACAGCTGAAGAAGCCTCAAGTTCACGCAATCACTTCTGTTGCAGTTACCACCTCTGTGGCAACGTTAAAATAGGACCAAGGCACAAAGCATTTGCTGCCAAAATATCAAAATGAGAAACAGCATTGATAAGCTTACAGTAATGCAAAAAGAGTAGGGATGTTTGAAAGGAGAATCTTCAAATTCAAGTATTATTCAACTTCCATTCATCTGCAGAGAGCACAAAGCCCGTATTACCTGTCTTTTAGTGCGATGATGCTTGGTTTCATTTCACTTTGCCTGAGTTTTCCTTGAAAGAACTGATGTTAGTAGTTGAAATTCTAAGCATCAAGGCCATTTATCATTTCAGAAACACTCATATATCTGTATTCAGTCTCCCAAGATTTATCCAGGGGTGTTGGTCCTGGTGTTATTTTTTAATTATTTATTTTCTTCAACATCAAAAGATCATTCAGGTCCTTTAAAAAGACTTTCCTGATCTTAATGTTGGCTATACTGGTGTCATGGTTTAAACTCAGCCTGTAACTCAGCACCACACGGCCATTCACTCACCACCACCCCACCACCCTCCTCCTTTCCCCCTCCTGGGCTTTATAAAAAGAATTGAAAGAACGTAAACCCCACAGGTGGAGATAAGAACGATTTAATAACTAAAATAAAGTAAAATATAGTGATAATAGAAAGAATGCAAATAATAAGAAGAATAGGAAACAACAAAAGAAGAAACGAAAGCTCAGAAAACACAGGTCATGCACAATACAGTTGGTCACCACTGATACCCAGCCCAACCCAAGCAGTGATCTGGCCTTCTGGGTGACTCCCCCCAGTTTATATACTGGGCATGACATGCTGTGGTATGGAATAGCCCTTTGGCTAGTTTGGGTCAGATGTCTCTGCTTCCTCCTGGCTTCTTGTGCCCTTCTCACTGACAGAGCATGAGACTGAAAAGTCCTTGGTCAGGGCAAGCACTACTTTGCAACAACTAAAACACTGGTGTGTTATCAGCATTGTTCTCAGACTAAAGCCAAAACAGCACTGCACCAGCTACTAGGAAGGAAAAAAACCACACCAACAAACCCAGCTGTTACAGCTGAAACCAGGATAACTGGGCAGCTGAGTTCTGTGGGTGCTATGGCTGGCCTGGCATGATCAGCAGAGGAGCTGGGAGTACCATCCTGTGAAGAAACCAGTGTCTGTATTTATAGCCTGGGAGCCCTTGTAGTATGTGTCCCTAGCAATGCTGGTAGGAGGAGAGAGGTCTTTTCTCATACTGAGGAGTTCTGAACCCTTGTAGATCAAATGAAATTACATTATACTAAGTCTGGATGCCAGTATGGAGCCAGTGCAGATTACAGACTAATAGTGACTTGAGTTCCCATTATATAGGCAGGCTTCTGCATTTTATGTGTTTTACTTTTTCATCTTGACGTAAAGTTTCACTCCATTTTAGTAATCCAGGCTTGCAAAAGCATGGTTTATGATTGTAAAAGCATGGTTTATGATGTCAGTACCTGCAACCAGATAAATGGCTGCAATTCCTTAGGTGTAGGATGTAGAAAATAACCCTTCCTGCTGCTGCTATACCTATACATCCAGCACAATCCTCATTCAGGTGGCACAAATACTCCCTTCTTTAATAAACCCAGGGTTTATTTGATCTGATGGCAAAATGAAAATACACACCTCTTTTTACAGAAATAGGAAAATCGTGGTTTAAAGCAAGTAAAAATCACACCAACTTACTGCTATTAGAACAAGGCAACTGGTGGTTCCAAAGCTCTTAACATAATGGAAAACTATATATAGTTTCAGAAATTAAGTGATGTTTGATGCTATGCTTGTTTAGTATTAAAAAAATAATGTGTAAGCCTGCATAAAATGTAAAATTTTATTTATCCATATTTTTATTGAATGAAAAAATTTGCTTGTTGGTAGAAGTAGCTGGCTACATCGGCTGCGGCATATATTGATGCTTCATTGATTCTAAGCATTTACCTTATTGCAAGCATTTGTGTAGGTTACTATGAATAAACATAAATACTGATTTGTACGAGTTGCCCTTCCACTGACACAGAGATGTATTACCTTACTTTGGAAGTCTGTACACCCTTCTACTTTGCATAGATGGCTAAAGGAGACGCAAGACACTCGTCTTTGGAGAGGCAATTTAGAGGAGAGAAAAAGGTCTTTGTGCAATTTTACAGCCTAGTCTGGATGTAAGTAGGGCAGATTCTGTTCCCAGAAGTTTTATTCTTTGCACATTCATAAAATAAAACAGAAAACCCCTTTGGTTTTGCTATTAAACTTTTTTTGGTAATAGACAAAAATATATTTCTAACTTGCTTCTCTAGCCCTGCTTTTACTTTTTTCATTGTCCTCTAGACCTAGCTCACTTTTTCTACACTCTTCCAATTGTGCTTTTTGTAATAAGGGATACTCCCAAAGAATATTGCCTGTCTTTTTATGCTAATCTTGCTTCTATTTCAGTTCATGTTGACTTGGAGAGTATGCCTTGTAAATAGGAATACCAACTGACATACTAAATATAATCCTTAGTTTCTAAGCATTGATTGTTTTCACAGCATCCTTAAAGGGTAAGCTTCCTTACTATCCAAATATCATGGCTGGGAAACTGAGGCTCACAAAGGCTGTATGATTTATGTGAAGCCACAGAGGGAATAAATGTTGGGTTTAGAATTCCTGGCTTCTGTTCCTGTGTTTGGATTCACGCCATCTCGCAAAGAAATACTTGATTCCTCCTGATATTACATACCTTTCCATGTCTGTTGAATGTAGCCATTCGAAAAGTAGCTGGTACTCAATTCTCTCTGTCTGTCCGATTGAAACTAATAATGCCTTGAGACAGGCATAAGGTATCGTTACCTTTGACAGCCAGTATGTTTTATGTTTTAAATTATGTGTTAGGCAGGATTTTTGGATACTAATTTGATATAATGAGATGCGCTTCTAATATCAACCCTAGTTCAGGAAGGCCTTGCAGCCAGCCTACTCTGTATTTAAAATTATTCCATTTCAAATGTCCTAATGAGTGCTGTGAGTTGGGTAATTCTTTCATAATTTTCCCAGCTCCCCAGAAGGGAACTGGTGGCTGGAGTTTTTTCTGGTTTTGTTTCGGTTTATTTCAAATTAGGGTGAGTACAGAGTAAAGATCTAGGGGAAGAGTTTTGTGAAACAGTTGCTACTGTGAGAATAGCAATTAAGAAAGAAAATATTATAGTCCACAACTGTTAGTGTTAAGGCGAGTCTCGATGCCTCTGCTGTTTGCCATTATCTTATAAATATCTTGACTCTGACTTTACAGTGCTGTTTATAGAATTTAATAAAGCAAATGTAATAACGCTGCCTGTGCTTTAATGCACAATCTCAATTGAGTTGACCAGAAGATAAATAGGAACAGGAATGATAGTGCGTTCCTACAGATTGTTTTTAATAAGCATGTTATTTAGTTGATCAGCCTGGTGCAGTAATGCCTCCTATCCTGCTCTACCAGACAAATTTATTAATGCTCTCCCCCCCATTTCTCTCAGAACATTGATTCCCTGCAGACATATCTCTATTAAACCTCTAGAAAGTCACAACTTCCAAATTAGATTAAGTAGCAGGAATGGTACTAGAAGAATCAAAGAAAATTGAGTGCATTATTGAATTCATGCCACATTGTCTCAGGAAGAGATGGGAGTTATGTGTAGTGGTAACTTTTGTCCTTACTGTACTAAAAAAGGTGTGGGCACTGCTGTCAAAGCTAATTGTTTGCAGCAGATTGCAATAAAGTGAATCTTTTATCTAAACTCATACCTAGTGGGGTTTTACAAATGAGAAATAGATTTCAGAAAAAAAAGCTGTACAATTACTCAAAATCATTTGCCACTATTTACTGGACACAACCCTATCCTAAAAGCCATACTGACAAAAATTTTCAGAAAGCATCTGGCTTTGGATTGTCAGCAGACTTGCTTGTCATGCTAGCAGTTGCAAAATGCAGATATTCTAAAGCTGCCTATTTCTCATTTTGATCTGGCATATTAAAAAGCATATAATTAATGGTTGACATTAGTAATTAACATTAACTTTATGGTGCTTAATGTGCCATCATTCATCCATCAAATAACTGGTGTGCATAATGTCTTTGCATAAAGGTTTTAATTGCACAAAATGATCCTTCAGTTCTCAGGCCCAACGGTTTAAGGTAGTTGTAAATATGCTTTTAAAAGATGTGAAATTTTCACTTATTGAACGTAAACATTGTTTTTGTTTCTCTTGTAGGAGTGTGCATAAACGTGTAAGCCAGGGACTTCAACTAGGGACCACGGCCGCGGATGCACAGCTTCCATTAGTGGCTAAAGAGCACCACCTTGCTGTCGCCAGTGCTCTCTGGAGAAATTTCTTTCCCTACTTGAAGAGCCAGAGAATGTCACAGATGCCACCTTCCCCTCAGCTTGCTGATGCAGCTGCAGGTTAGCATTGACCCTCCCTATGACTTACTGGACTTGGTTTATTTCTGGATCACAAACTTTAAAGGATTTTGTATTTTGGGATATTTCTACTTCCATGTAGTAACTTAAATTTGCAGAAATGCAAAAAGTAGATTCTCTGCTAAATATTTTGACAAGAAGGAATATTGTAACTGTGAATTATTTAATAGAATGCAAGCAGATTGAGAACTCCAAAGGGGTTTAAAGCTGTTCAAGTCTGAGTTCTTGTTCACTGCTAGTCATAGGCTATAATCAACATTGCAAACTATACAATATAAATGAGAATAACTTCTTTACATCTAGAGTTTACAACTTTTTTATAAAGCTTGTTACAATTTTGTGTTGAATTATTCATTATGATTAATTTTTTTTTAAATAATGTTTCATATTTTAAGACTATTTTTAAAAGCTTGATTTTTATTTTTTTTCCGGAACCCTTACAGTCATGGTCTAGAAAATATTTTATAATTAACTGTAATTATTTATCTTGCTTTACACCGAAGGATTTTAATCTTCAGTAGTACAACATTTCATGTCTATGTGAACTCTACGTGCAATGAGTCAGCATGGTAGTGAATAGAAAGAAATACCTGTTTGATCTTTAACTTCAGTAGCTAGCATTGTATTCTGTCATTACAATGAAATCTTATATCCATTTAACTAAAATTTAGAGAAGTGAAATATATAGTATTTTTTCCCATCAAGTTATAAATTATGTGAAGCTACAAGCTCAGAAGTACCGAGTTAGCAATAGAAAAGTGGCAAGACCCTTCATTTGAAGCAGCTCTGCAGTAGTTAGTAGGTAACATTAATGAAAGAGGCAGTGTGCAATAGTAGTGGCCTCACACTGTTGAAGCACATATCGAAACAGCAATACAAAGCAAAGGAAGAGGTTGTTAATGTCAAAACTCTCATTCATTTCCTACAGTGTTATATCTTCTTATTTTATATTAGCACAGTGAAACAGCAAGGAGAACAACCTATTATAAACTCCACTTAAAAGCAGGGGAGTGCAGTTGTGACCTTCTTTATAGAGATATGTTAGGCAATACTACAGGGGAAGGCAAACCCTTCCCATGCTGTATGAGCTTCTTGCCTTAGAGGTTGCAGCCCAGAGGAGAAGAGCAGCTGTCACAGCTCTCCGGCTCCCCCTGCCAGGCAAATAGCCTGGGACTCACATTATCATTTCTGTCTCCTGTTGCCCCCTACCCATGTCATGGCTGATGCTGCAGAAACAATGTGATAATCTGGAAGGAGGCTGGCACAAATTGCTTCCTTACCTAAGGCAGAGCGGGGACTCTGTACTACCCTTTTTTATTCTGAGGTACATAAGGAAATGTGAAGCCCTTCATAGCTTAAGGTAGTCTGTCCCTATACTATTAATAAAAATAGCTTCATTGTTGTTTCTGAAAACCAGTTTTTTCTATCTGATTCAAAGTCAGCTTCCCAATGCATGCAGGTTTAGAAATCATTATTTTAATAAATTAATATTACATTTATATTTAACTTGAATTGGAGAATGTTGGAACTAGTGGGCTCCTTTATTTCATTGCCCTTCAAAGTCAGTTTTTCTCACTCATTCAATGCCTCATTTCCTATAACCTAATAACTGCTCAACATTTCAGATTACATTTTCTTCTTGAGCTTAAATGCATCTATCACTTGTAGCATAAAGAATGTGCTATATCTTTTATTCTGGTGTGTTAGGTACAGATTCCATAGTAGAGCTAATAGAAACAGCAAAATTAGCAAAAACTCTGTGCAAAGTATTGTCCCAGTTTCTAGATCTGCAACTGTTATATGAAGATCCTTTTTTTGCAGATAAGCTCGCCCATAGTACTTTATTTGCACAGTAACTTCTGGTACACGAAAGTGTGTTCTAAAAATAGGACAGGTACCGGCTTTTACTGAGTGAATTCTTTTCAGGTATAGTTCTTCACTGCTAGAAGTGTATGAAAACAACAAAGCAAATAAATAAAACTCAACCTTGTAAAGCACAATAGTACTTGTATGTACAAGGGAAGAAATGCTGGATGGAGGCAAGAAAGGGAAGCCAAGAAGACAAAAAAAAAGCAAGTTTTTAAGACTTTTTTTGTTGCATTGGTGGTAGAGCTATGCCTTTGGGATTTATAATCTGTGGTTTCTTGAAGATGCTTAAAATTGCATATGTTTGGATCCATTTTCTCTCCATTGCATTTGGTGTGTCATGTTGACTTACAAGCTCCTCAGGACAGTGACTACATTTTAACATGTGTACAAATGCGGTCTGTTAGAATAGTTGCCCAATTTTAATTGAGATTTCTGGTACTTCCAGACTGCACATACTTACCTGTAATTAATTTAGAATGCTTTTCAATGGAACAGGGATGTACTGAGAAACCATTAACATGGTGCAATGTTTTTCTTTCTTTAAAATCAGGTTTTACTCTCTTAGCTTTGGATATACCCAGCAAAGCCCTATCAGATCTCCAGCCACAACCCGTTCTATCAATGATGCAGCTGTTTGGATGGGATGACATGGTGTGGCCTCAGCTGGTGTCAAGATATCTAAGTCACCTAATTCAAAACAGGTGAAAAATTACCACTACTTGTTCTTCCAGTACCTTCATTAGGCTTGTGGAAAATGTTGCTTCGAACAGTAATGTTTCATTAAGATGGTCCAGGTTCTTTGCATCTGCTTAAGTTCTAGGATTCTTGAAATCATCCGTGATGTTTCACAGGGAACAGTGGGTGTTTTTTGTGTTAGGTGGTCTGTTCGGGGGTTTTATGTGTAAAGATACTCAAAATTTGTCAGGAAGATGACCATTCTGAAAATGTTATTTGTGTTTCCTATTGCAAAACACTTATTTTTTCCCAACGGAGACAGCAGTGTTACTAACAGATCTAGAAAATGGGAACCTAGACAGTATCTTCAGAGAAGTACTTCCATGAAGAGCGATAATGCCTATTAAGTGAAATGCCTGAAGCAATAACCTCTTTTTAATTTGCATAGTTACCCAAGCATAGCAACAGTAGAAGAGGTGGATAACTATAAAGTTGTTACAGTGTGGCAAGGTGGTAGTAGTTGCCTCTTGCCCTGGCTTCAGTTGAAGTTGTGCTTGGTAAATTTAAAGGATTGGACTTATTTTTCCCTTGTGGGTTACACTTAACACAAAAACTTAAATTTTCTCATAAAGCATCGTGATAAACATCGTCACAGAAACCTGAAGATGCTATATAGTAAGTATTCAGTGTGTAAATATCTTGACTTCTTCAAAACAAACAACTTCTGCAGGAAGCTGAGGAGGATAGGTTGGGCAGAAATGCATACATTAAGACTTTCTTTTTGACAAGCTTGGAACGCTTTCTGAGTTCATATTAATATTCATGTAGCTCAGGTTTCTGAGATCTGCTAAATGGATGCTGTAAATTAAATAATAGTTTTAGAGGATTTATCACATTTCTGTGTTTTACATGCCAACGTTGAATTTTCAGACTCACAGAATTGTTTAGGTTGGAAGGGACTCTTGAGATCAAATAGTCTAATTTGTCCAATGCTTTTGTGCAAGCTTCTGCTTCAGTTAACTAGAGAAGTTTGCCCAATGCTGTCCAGTCCAGATGCTGTCCAGTCAGACTTTTATATACCTGAGAAACTTTATTTAAGTGAGCCTCTAGGAACCTAAGATAGATGTATGGTGGTGGCAGTGGTTGTTGTGGTGTTTCGGGTTGATGGTTTTTTTTTTTTTCCCCTCACCCTGCTTCTGAATCAGGCTCTGGAAGCAGGGGAGGTGAGAGGTGGGAGAGAGTGTTTATGTCAGGCTGTATTTGAAAGTGAAAAATATTGCACATTTTTAGGGTACGTATTGTACTAAGGAGCAAAACTGTAAATCAGGATATAGTAAAGTGATAGGCAAAGATGAGGCTATGGCCTTCTTGCAGGGAGATGTGAAAAGGTTGAATGTAGTTGCTCATGTATTAGTTTGAAACTCAGGAGAGAAGTGTTCAGTCTTTTGATTTGCCGTATTTCTCTTGTATGATCTTTTGTAGGATGAGTTTCATGCAAGGTTGCAGATACTTAGTACGTGCTGAATGAAATAGGAGTTAAGCACATAAATATCCATTTACACTTTGAATTTTGTTGCTCTTCAGGTGAGATCAAGAAAAACATTTTAATGCCTAAACAGGAATTTTGGTATAATTTAGGTGCTTAAGTCTAATTACCAGTTCCCCCAGTAAACACTCAAGTAAGTGATTTAAAGTTACTTAAGTATTCATTAGCAACACTGATTAAGCACCTGACATATTCTTCTATATGTATCCACAGATATATTGCTATGCTGCCTGAGGTAGCATTTACTTTGTTTGGAACCACGGCCAAAACATTCTGTTCCCAGGTGTTTGGGGGCACGATTGCATTACAAGTGCAGAGCACACACATGTAGCTAGTACTGAGCTCCCCATACAGCCCTTCTGCCATAATTTCATCTAAAACTGCAGTTAGTGCTGGAGATAGCTCTCTGGGGTACATTACTTGATTACATTTGTAACACCCAAGTTAAGTGGGTCTTGCAGTCTTAGGGAATTCAAACCTTTGTTTCCAAATAATGCTGTAGAAAGGAATAAGAGGCCCTTTCCCTCTTCTGGCAGGTTGTGCCGTGGAGTAACTGAAAATGTGATCTGAAAGGTCTTTTTCAACCTAATTGATTCTATGATTCCATGTCAGGTTCCTGGATCCATGCTGAGAGAACTAGCAGCAAAAAATCATGGCTCCATAGTTGAGAGTATTTGTCTTTTGCTTATATGTGTATGTTCTCATTCTTTCTGGTTCTCTCTCATATGTTCTCACTCACTTTTCTGAATCTTCCCTGATTGAAGCATGGGACAGAAAGCATTCACGTAGAGGCAAATATTCTTGCTGCTTTGTTGGAGTTGCAGTTGTCCAGCCCCAAGGAGAATTGTCTCTTTCCCCTATCAGTTGCCTTAAAAACTGAAGTATGAGACTAGGCAAAGGTATGTTCCTACGTCATCATCAGAGCTGTAATGTGCTCGGATTTCCTCATGAGTACCTAAAATAAGACTTTTTTTGGTAGAATTATACAGAGGTATCATACTTCAAACACTGACATTTTCTTATATGCTAATAAGATGGCAGATTTTTGTGGCATGATTCATGTACTTCTTTACCTTAGGCAGTTGTAGAGCAAAAGTTATCAAAGTATCTAAGTGCTGGGATCTTAAGACTTCATTGTTATTGCGCTCTGATAATTTTCACATCAAACATTCTCAGTTGAAAAGTAGAAAGATTATTTTGTTGCTGATGCTGTTATATACCCTGCAAGCTCTGGGAATATGCACACAAGCTTTGGCATTTCTTTTGCAGTTACGCCTAGAAGTTCCTCTCCAGATATCTGTTGTGTGATGTGTGATAGTATTATAACCAGTCTAAACTAACTTCAGGCATTTGTATGAACTCACTGGTTGAAAAGGACCACTTGCCATGATTCTGGCAGGTAGTTATTGTTCTTGCCTTTCTTAAGGATTAGGAGCATATTGCGCTCTAGTTTTAGGAAGATGCCTGAGTGGCTTACCTACCAGTAAGCAAAAGAAATGAGAGTTGAGACTACAGCAGGAAGTGATTTTGTAAGCCTTTGAGGCCAAGTAGACTAGCTGTGTACATCAAGATTACATAAGGCTGGAATTGTTTATACGTTACTATAAAGAGCATTAAGTCTATAGGCATCCTGTTTTTTTTGGTGCTGGAATTTGATTTCATTTCTTATATTTTATTTGCTTGCATTTGGGGAGCATAAAGAAGGACTACAGAGCCCTGGGAGAGGTGGTTAAGGGCTCTGGAGCTCAGATAGTCTTTTCGTCTATTCTCCAGGATACAGGGGAGGACCTAAAAAAAGCTAGGAGGATTAGCCAGGTTAATAAATGGTTAAAAGGGTGGTGCCATAGTCAGGGGTTTGGGTGTCTTGAACATGGGACCCAAGTTTGTAGGCCAGGTCTAGCGGGGCTGGTGGAGCTGGTCTAGAGCAGTTTTGGTAGGAGGCTTGCCAGACTGGTTAAGGAGGCTTTAAACTGGATGTGTTGGGGGAGGGAGGCATCATTCCATCCCAACACACCCAGTCAGTTGCCAGCACCTATAATAAATGCTCGGAGCAATGCAGAGATATTCCGGCTGCTCCAGCCAGTGAGCCGGCTTCATTTGCACCTTGGCTCAGATGCCTCTATACAAATGCCCGTAGCATGGGGAACAAACAAGAGGAATTAGAGATGTGTGCTCGTCTACGGGGGTATGATATTATAGGCATCACAGAAACATGGTGGGATGGCTCCTATGACTGGAGTGTTGGAATGGAAGGTTACAGACTCTTTAGAAAAGACAGGCCTGGCAGGCGGAGGGGGAGTTGCCCTTTATGTTAGGGATAGGCTGAGAGTATGGAACTCTGTCTGGGGACAGGTGAGCAGTTAACAGAGAGCTTGTGGGTCAGGGTTAAAGGGAAAACAGTGATGGGAGACATTACTGTGGGGATCTGTTATAGACCACCTGATCAAGAGGAATCTGCGGATGAAGCACTCTATAGGCAGATAGGAAAAGCCTCATGCTCACAGGCCCTCGTTCTCATGGGTGACTTCAACCACCCTGACATCTGTTGGAATGACGGTACGGCCTGGCACAAGCAATCCAGGAGGTTCCTCGATTGTGTGGAAGACAACTTCCTTCTGCAAGTAATAGAGGAACCGACAAGGAGAGGTGCCATGCTTGACCTCGTGCTCACCAACAGGGAAGGGCTCATTGGAAATGTGGCACTGCAGGGCAGCCTTGGATGCAGCGACCACGAGATGGTTGAATTTGAGATCCTTAGGACAGTGAGAAGAGCGTGCAGCAAGCTCACTGCCCTAGACTTCAAAAGAGCAGACTTTGGCCTCTTCAGGAACCTGCTTAGTAAGGTTCCATGGGATATAGCCCTAGAGGGCAGGGGGGCTCAAAATCCTTGGTTGGTCTTCAAGGATCACCTGCTACAAGCTCAGGAGTGTTGCATCCCAACCAGAAGGAAGTGCAGCAGGAGGGCCAGGAGACCTCCTTGGATGGATAAGGAGCTCCTGAGGAAAATTCAAATGAAAAAAGAGTTTTATAGAAAGTGGAAGCAAGGACAGGCGGCCTGGGAAGAGTACAGGGAGGAAGCTAGGGACCAGGTTAGGAAAGCTAAGGCCCAGTTAGAATTAAACTTGGCTAGGGATATTAAGGATATCAGGAAGGGATTCTACAGGTACATAGCAAATAAAAAAACAGATTAGGGAGAACGTAGGCCCCTCAGGAAGCTCTCGGGTGAACTAGCTACACAGGATTTGGAGAAGGCTGAGGTTCTGAATGACTTCTTTGCTTCAGTCTTCTCTAGCAAAGGCTCTGACTGCACCACCCAAGTCTTGGAAGATGGAGGGACAGCAGATGCAGGGACAGTGAGAATGAAGACCTTGGGCCCACTGTAGGAGAGGAATTGGTTTGAGACCATCTTAAAAATCTGAACGTGCACAAGTCCATGGGTCCTGATGAAATCCATCCGTGGGTCCTGCAGGAGCTGGCAAATGAAGTTGCTAAGCCGCTGGCCATCATATTTGAAAAATCATGGCAGTCAGGTGAAGTTCCCGACGACTGGAAAAAGGGAAATATAACCCCCATTTTCAAGAAGGGGAAAATGGATGACCCGGGGAATTACAGACCAGTCAGTCTCACCTCTGTGCCTGGCAAAATCTTGAGCAGATTCTCCTGGAAGGCATGCTAAGGCACATGAAAAACAACAAGGTGCTTGGTGACAGCCAGCATGGCTTCACTAAGGGGAAATCCTGCCTGACCAATTTGGTGGTCTTTTATGATGGGGCTACAGAACTGATGGACAGCGGTAGAGCAGTTGATGTCATGTACCTGGATTTGTGTAAAGCGTTCGACAGTGTCCCACACGACATTCTTGTCTCTAAATTGGAGAGACATCAATTTGATGAATGGACCACTCGGTGGATAAAGAACTGGCTGGATGGCCACACACAAAGAGTTGTGGTCAATGGCTCAATGTCCAGCTGGAGACCAGTAACGAGTGGTGTCCCTCAGGGATCAGTGTTGGGACCGGTCTTGTTCAACATCTTTGTTGCTGACATGGACAGTGGGATTGAGTGCGCCCTCAGCAAGTTTGCCGATGACACCAAGCTGTGTGGTTCGGTTGATACGCTGGAGGGAAGGAATGCCATCCAGAGGGACCTTGACACGCTTGTGAGGTGGGCTGATGCCAACCTCATGAAGTTTAACCATGCCAAGTGCAAGGTCCTACACCTGGGTCGGAGCAATCCCAGACACAGCTACAGGCTGGGCAGAGAAGAGATTCAGAGCAGCCCTGTGGAGAAGGACTTGGGGGTGCTGGTTGATGAGAAAATGAACATGAGCCGGCTGCAGTGTGCACTCGCAGCCCAGAAAGCCAACCGTATCCTGGGCTGCATCAAAAGGAGTGTGACCAGCAGGTCGAAGGAGGTGATCCTGCCCCTTTACTCTGCTCTCGTGAGACCTCACTTGGAGTATTGTGTGCAGTTCTGGTGTCCTCAACATAAAAAGGACATGGATCTGTTGGAACACGTCCAGAGGAGGGCCATGAGAATTATCAGGGGACTGGAGCACCTCCCATATGAAGACAGGCTGAGAAAGTTGGGGCTGTTCAGCCTGGAGAAGAGAAGGCTGCGTGGAGACCTCATAGCAGCTTTCTAGTATCTGATGGGGGGGCTATAAGGATGCTGGGAATGGTCTAGTCATTAGGGCCTGTAGTGACAGGACAAGGGGTAATGAGTTAAAACTTAAACAGGGGAAGTTTAGATTGGATATAAGGAGGAAATTCTTTCCTGTTAGGGTGGTGAGGCACTGGAATAGGTTGCCCAGGGAGGTTGTGAATGCTCCATCCCTGGCAGTGTTCAAGGCCAGGTTGGACGAGGTCTTGGGTGATATGGTTTAGAGCGAGGTGTCCCTGCCCATGGCAGGGGGGTTGGAACTTGATGATCTTAAGGTCCTTTCCAACCCTAACTGTTCTATGATTTGGTCTATTTATTTTGCCTGTAGTACCTCAGCAGGGATGGATATTCAAAATATGCAGTTGACACTGGTTTTAACTAAATTAAACAGAAGGAAAAGCTTTATTAATGTGAGAAGCAGAATCCTGTTTGGTTCCCATCTGGACCTTGTGCTGATTTTCTGCTGCAAGCATGAGGAAAAATTCTGTAGAAAATAAGTAGATTTATATGTACATATATCAAGAAAAAGAGTACAAGCATTTTTCATCAAAGTTGAAGCACTTAGGACTGACCAGGGAGGAAATCTCTCACATGAAAGGTGTAACTATTTGGAAGAAATTTCACTGACCTGAAGCACACGTGGAGCTTGTCCAATAGGAACTGGAATCAGGTTGCAGAACAGACCTGCTGTCCGTTATCAAGGGGTTTCAGCGGAATTAATGATGTGGGGCTGGTATGCTTGGGAGAAAGTGATCACAGCAGCTGCTCATGGTGGTAAGGCAAGGAAAGCTTTGGGAATACTGAACAGTAGAGTTCAAGGATTGTGCACTGAGTGTTCATGGTGCCATTGACTCCAGCTTGACACCTGGTTGTGTTTGAAAATACATGCATCGAGTTTGCTGAGCTAGCTTTGTCTGAAAGGATGGAATAGCTAAAGCAGTGTCAATACAAAGTTCATGGTTGATTTAGATAACCATTTCCAGCACCAAACATCGTCAGTTTAGATCATATTGTCAAATTATCCATTGTTAGAATAAGCATTTCCCATTGTGTGAATTTTCCCCTCTGTTTTTATGTACCAAAAAGCATGTGCATGTATATATATATATATTGTTTTATATTACCATGTGTGGCATTACCAAATTTGTCATGTTCTCTGTATTTGGGCATCAGGATATTGTGAGCAAAGTCTGTAGAGTACACAAAAGGAATGCCAGTTGGCCTTTCTGTTGCTTTATTTCTAATAGTTTCTGTGCCCTATTTCTGTATGTCTGCAGCAAAATGAGCCACTGGCACTTTTTTGCATACTTTTGTTAGATCTCTACCTTTTAATTCTTCTACCCATGCAGCGCACTGTGTGAAGCTTTTTCTAGTATGGGATATACATCCTATGAAGCTTTGACAGTACGTTCTTGGTTTCGATGCGTTTTGCAAATGTTCATAGATCAACCAAGTGGTATGCTGGCCAAGACAGATGCTGAGCGAACAGTTGGTAAGTGTTCGCATTTCCCTAATGTTTGCAGTAGTGATTCTATATTGCAAAACTGGCAAACATTTTCAGCTAATTACAAAATGTATTTTTGTTTGTATTCCCTTACTTTTACCTAATTACAAAATGTGTTTCTTTTCGCTGCTTGTGCTATTTATTGATAGTTTGCCTGCTCTGCATATGACAAATTTATCACAAACAAAGATAAAAGAGCTTGTTTCCTTGGAAGCAAAGAACAAAAACTTGCTCCCAAGGAGACAAGCTATTTTCCCCCCATGGAGAAACTGCTCTGAAAAAAGTGAAAATCTGAAGTAAATAGTCAGAAATCATGCTGTGAATGCCCTAAAAGAAAAAACAAGGAAAAAAAAAATCAGTTGCAATTAATTCTTCCCTTTTTTGTTTGGATATTTTGCTTTCTTAGAGCAATACTTAATCACTTCTTCTATAAAACACTGCAGTTCTATTTATCTGTAGAATACATCTTCCAGCGACTGTTTTTCATACACATTTTGTAGATTTTGAAGAAAGCAACCAGTGAAATTAAAGACTTTGTTATCTGCACTTAAAACTATTAATTCTCTTATAACTGTATTAGAAAAATAACTAGTTTGGACACACATTCTTTGTCTAGAGAGGTGCAGTCTGTTGCAGAGTCTTTGTATTTTAGATATTTTGAAAGCATGTTTCATTTTATTATTTTGGGACTAAGATAAATTGGAAAGCACAACTGTACACTATATTTACTGCTGTGCTCTCTTGTAACAACCAGGGAAAGCCTATACGGAGCAGCTGACTGAAATGACAAGACTGATCTTCAGGCTCTCAGAAGTACAGAACATTCTTTCAAAGGCTCATGTAGAAGAGTCAGTTTTCAAGCAAGATCCTAAAAATGCTCTTGTCCTGTTCATTAAGGTACTGTGCATCTCTGCTAGCCTCACAGGACAATTTTAGTGAAAAGGAACCTTCTATCAGATTTTTGCATGTACAGAAAGAAAATAATCACACAAACTTCATAAGAAATGTAGTGATTTCATTTTTACTTATTTCAGTGTTTTTGTCTTCTCAGGCTGTTGGTAGAACTTACAGCAGCCTTCAGACACTCCCTGAGAAATCTGCCATGGTAGCAAAGACTCTGGAGTATTTAGGTGATGTATTAAAGAACGTAAAACCTTACCTGAAAATAAAAGGACCTCCAGAAGGTCTGCAGCTTACATATCGGATCATAGGTAATTATTTTGCAACCCCTGTTAGGAAATAGTTTTACGGAATCAATAAAATGTGACTTTTTATATTTTTATATATATAATAATTTTTAAATACATATACTGTCCATTTTAATGGTTTAAAAAAGCAAAGTCACCAAGATGTTACAGTTAGATATTTAATTTTCTTCCACTGATTTTTCTTTGGGTTTTATCCTGATATCTAATCTCCTTGTGTTTTTTTGTTGTGTTGCTTTGTTTTTAATTATTCCTGTAAATCAATATTTAAGATGTTTTCATGTCTTTTACTACTGAAAACCACTGGGTTTCCCTAAACAAAAACAGAAACAATCACAAGACAGTGAAGCAGTGTTATGACAGGCTTTCTTTTTAGTTATGAAAACATAATGAAGGTTTAAAAGACAAAAAAAAAGCCCAATTGGGTGTAGTTCAGTCACTTCTTCACCTTCTGTGGGTTTGTTAAATTCTAAAGATAGAGCAAGAAATTTACCAAATCTAAACACCTCCCTCCTGTGTTCAGACTGTCTTCTGCTGTCCCCTACATCGCAGCAGTGATAGCAGGAGTACTTCTAGCTGGAATGAGCACATTTCCTTCGAAGCAGGCAGCTTTAACAATATTATTACAAGTATTGTCAAGTGATTGTTCTCTTTCTCTATGATTGATTGTTGTGTTTTCTTTCACTCCAGAAGATTAATGTTGCTTAGCGTTGATTTTAGGGATGGTAATGAATGACTTCTATAGACTAATAATATCTTGTAACAGCCTACTTTTGCTCTTTCATTATTTTCAAAGTTTTAAGCATATTTTCTTGTGATACTTCTGTATTTTCAACCCAGCAAACATTTTCTTGCTTCTAATTAAATATAAAGTTAAGATGTCTGTGAGAGCTACTACATAGGAATCTTGTTTTATTTAATCTGTATTTTTAATATTAACACTCATATGATATATAGAGTTATTTTCTCAAGAAAAATTCTATCTCACCTGCATTAAAGTTATTTGTCAAAGTTAGGGTATTTACATATCAATATCTTTTTACTTTTTTTTTTTTGCAACTCAGAAGAAAGATCTTAAAACGGGCTCAGAGCTATATACATGAGAAGTTAATGTGCTGAAAACAAGAAAGATGCTCTTTGAGGTTCTCATTTTGTGAATTAGGAATGACAAAGGTCTGGAGAAACCATACTGGTTTAAGGGAGTTGGCTGCCCCACATTCTTTTTAGCCTCCTCAACTAGATGCATTAAAGAGATTTTGAAAGATATATAATGTTTTCCTAACATTGAATTGCTGTGTGAGTAGTTGCTGATATGGCCACAGTGTTAGATAGATGTGAAGGGAGGGCAGAGGCAGTGTCACTCTGAAAAATGTGATGAACGCACACAGTAAGGTAAATGTTTTAAGTGCACGTGTGCTGATTGCGGTAGTGTTATGTATCAAGTTTAGTTAATTTTTCTGCATGGGTGTGGGAGGCTATCCTTTCTTCAGCATTACTGTACTTTTCCTAAAGCAGCTTCACTTCCCTAGAAACTTGTGTTGAATCAATTTAGTAGGTTCATTTTGCTGAACTGTAAATGGACTTTTATTATCTTGACTGGGATTTTTTAAAGGAATAGCATGGAATTGAGTACAAGGAACTTAAATTGCTTTGGGATTTCTTGCATTTTTTGTTGTTGTTGTTTTTTGTAACAGGTTGTCTGGTAAAGTTCTGGGCACCAATACTGGCTACTTCCAAAGCACAGCAACTGTTGTTCCGCATCGTGGATTGCTTACTGCTGCCACACTCTGTGCTCCAGCAGGACAAAGAGCTGCCTGTGGCTTTGCTCTCTTCCATCCAGGAAAGCCTACCTCTTTATCTTCAGGTAAATGTCTGAACTCTATTATCAGCAGGCAAATGTGTCTTCAGGAAAAGGTTCATATTGCAAGAGATGTTTTCTTTTTCCCTAATCAAAACAAGCGTTGACTGAATTTAAAGAAGCAGCAAGAGGAGCTTTTTCTTCTTGTAGAATTAGAAGGAAAAATGCCACCCTTTCCTCGTGTTGCATGCAGTTAGGCTGTGGTACACCCCAGAGCTGCTAGTCTAATCACTTTATACATAAAGCTTTTAGCCAGCCTGCTGTTTACACTGGTCTGATGTGAGAGATTTCTGAAGCAGTGGATCAAATAATCTTAGTATGTAGCAAGACACTTGTTGAGATGACAGAGCAAACAGATGTTTTAAATCATCCTTGACTTGGCTAACTGTGGATAATTAAAGATGAACTGCTCTTTTTTCCATTGCCCTTAGGAACAAAAGAAACTTCTCTGTATGTCATGACACTGTTTTATCTTAATAGTTTGAGAATATGTTTTCCTGAGTCAAGTTCCTGCTGCTTACACTTACATGACTAAAGCCTTGCCTGTTATTCCTCCTATTCTTCCCTCAACTTACCTGCCACTGTTGAAACTGAGGCTTGTAGAAAAAGACTAAATCCTTCTGGTGAGGAAGAGAAAAGAATATATTTTTTTTAAATAAATGGCATGTTTTTCCTTGTAAATCCTTGGGTCTTCTTTGCTTACTATTTTCCATTTGCTCTTAGTCTTCATTTTGATTGCAATCTTAACTGATCATTTTACAGGATTGTATTATGAAACAATGCAGGATTGACAGTCTAAATATCCCTTGGATTTATTCCTTTAAAAGTTGCACTGTGATTGATGGCATGTCACATGGAAGTGAATATGGTTATATAATGATGTACAAAATATGATTTTGCTGCTCTGTAGGTATTTTCAGAAGCTATATACATGTAGGGCCATCTGGACACTGGTATTACTACAGAGTGTGACTATTTGCTAATTTAGGATTTCAGTCGGAGAGCACTGTTTCTCTGTAGTCTGCACATACGGATGTAGAGTTAAGATGAAAGCACTCCAGTTGTTTTGAAGTCCAAGTGTTGTGGACCTTTGTTTCCTGTTTTCTTTGTCAGTCTCTGACTTCCTGACCTCACTGTCCTATTCTTCAGCAGTCTGCTGCATAGTCCATGTGCTTTCCGGCTAAGCTAGGTGATCTTACTGGCCAAATAGTTTATTTTAGGCAGTTGCTGCTTCTCGAAAACAAGTAATTCTTTAATTTGACAAAATCTTCCGGGGAAAGAGGACAAAGAGGAGAAGACTTTATTTTTCCTGTTTCAATGCGGAACTTCTACATTTTATGAACTGCTTGTATTTACAAAGCTGCAACATTTTTAAGAGCTTCAAAATGCTTCATTCATTCCAAAATACTTTCTTCCCCTTTAATTGGAAAGTGGAAAATTCCAAATTAGAATCAACTTGAAAATATTTTCATATCAGTTTTGAATTCTCTTAGGACTGCTTCTGAACTCCTTTGAGATCAAATGGATTCTAGGCTCCCTCTGACTTCTCAGGTTATCGTTTCACAGTTGACTTCAGCTAAGTTAGCTTAGGGCTAAATTCATTCCCTTTCACCCTCATGTGCATTCCCATTTAATTTGCTTTAATGGTTCTGTGATTAGCAAATTGTGAGCTAATTCAACTAGTAGCTAGCCCAAGAAACAAACAAAAAAAAAAAACAACCGAACCCCAAACCAGAAAACTGATAAAACACTGTATGTGGGAGGGAAAGCACGTAAATGTGGTGGGAGGAAAGACAGAGAACCAGCATCCTCTGTTAGTAGTCCCACCTTGACTAACTTAGTTCTACTGGCTCTTCATCAGGGACTGTAGTGATAAGGCAAGGGGTAACGGGTTCAAACTTAAACAGAGGAAGTTCAGGTCAGACATAAGGAAGAAGTTCTTTACTGCTAGGGTGGTGAGGCACTGGAATTGCTTGCCCAAAGAAATGGTAGATGCTCCATCCCTGGCCGTGTTCAATGCCAGGTCAGACAGAGCCTTTGGCAATATGGTCTAGGGTGAAGCGTTCCTGCCCATGGGAGGGGGGTTGGAATTAGGTAATCATAAGGTCCTTTCCAACCCTATTCTATGATTCTGTTCTATAATTCTATGGCGAAATGCGTGATCAGACTCTCCTTGGGTGGCTGCCCTGGATCTGGTGCCCAGTCATGGAAGTGGAGCAGTGGTGTTTTAGTGCAGGAGCCTTAACTCACCCACCGTAATGTTAGACAAATGTTGTTTTATAGCTCTGTCCCTGTTAATACTCCAGTTTACAACTTGATCCTTTGGCAGTTACATGAAAATAAAGAAATAGGAATTTGGACACGATGCAAAATATCTTGTTATACATGCAGATTCTTTATTCATAGTCAGAGCATGAAAGCCCTTGAGTAGCATTTCTATTCAGAGGTCTTTCTGATTCTTTTTTTTTTTTTTTTCCTTTTTTCCAGCCTTCTGAAAAGTTCCAGTCTCCTCAGTCTGCTTTTCTTGTCCTGAATTCTCCTTCTTCAGCTCCTTCAGCCTGGGCTGCTCCTCCTTTGTCCAATAAAGCCTCCTTAAATATTCAGAAAACATTTTGCAAGCAATGGTTTACAAAACTTCCCTCTTTCCAGAGCTTTTAATAACTAGTCTTAATGTGGTTTATTTGATCCTTTTATGTGGAATTTGAAATCAGTCTTAATAGCAGGTAATTAATTTCACATATTCATTGATGCAGTGATGGTATGGAATCCTGTAGAATTCCTGAATTGTGTAGAAAAATATTCCCCAAACAGTCACATACCCTGTGTAATGGTAATGCAACTGGCCCCACAACTTGGGCAGCAGGATATAAAACACGGATAGTGTTGTCACTGTACTGTACTGTGAGAGGGCATCGCCTTTGTTCATCACCCTGTAATGAACACCCTATAATTGTCACCCTACAATTGTTCATCTTTTAGGACATCATAGGAAGCTCCTTCTCCACCGACAGCATTGCTTATTGCTATCTTCCCAATTCATCACAACTGGTGACTCTGTCTCACTTTCCTTCACCACCCCAAACCTACACATTTATTTTTAATAGCTCAAAATTAACAGGCTTTGTTTAATTTCAAATTTGTTTAATTAACAAGCACAAATAATTGTCAAATGCACTAATTAAGACCAGCCATTGCATTTCTCTCTCCTCAGTTCGCACTGACTGTATTTACTTGTTATGTTTGTGTTTACTGTATATATAAATTTGGGCTATACAGGTCTGCCTTTTGACAGATCTTGGGCAACTGGGCTGTTCTGCACTGTACATTGAGCTTATCTAGAAGTTTCCTTCAAACAGGGTCACTGATGTTGCCTTGTAAAAATAGCTTAGTTTTAGCAACTTTTGAACTGGTATTTTTTCTTTCTTGCCTAAAGGGTTGCTGTCTGGCTGTTACTTCTTTCACTTGCATCATCTGTTTTAGGTGATATTTGATGACCTATGAAAGATTTTGTTGGGATACAGTATCGGATTTATCCTCAGAGTTGTTTGAATAATGGACTTCAGGATGTAAAACATCAATAACATGAATGAACAGCCATTTTATAATTTTATGGAAGTGTTCTTAAATATGAGATAGTGAGACATGTAAAATCTAAGACTGGGTATTTTGTCACTATAAAAAGAAGTTGAACTGATTTGTGTGATAGTGGATTGCTGAAGCCTACCATGGGAAATTTCAGATTGAGATTGCACTTGGATGGATTTTGGGGGGGATTATTCTAAGGAATTTTAGGACATATTTATCAGTAATATGGAAAAGAACAGAAGCGGTGTACAGGACTTATTTTGGAGAAGAAATAATAATTTAAATATATCTTGTAGAATATGGCGTGGGTGCATGGAATAAGCGTAATATACATAATGATGGGAAAGGTAAGATACCCTGCTTGATTTATCACCATTGATCCTGTCCAAATACAGATGGTTGATTGCTGTCTAAATACAGGAGAGTGTTGAAAGAGCTTAATTCTAAGTAGTGCTTGGCACATACATTTTCCAGTGATTTTAATGAGTCTGTGCAGGCTCAGCAGTTGTCAGAGATCAGACCTTAAAAGCCCTCCTGTGAGCCACATCTGTGGTCCGATATTTGAGCAAGCTTATTAATACATTTTGTGAATTATAGTATGTGTTTAATAGGAATTGTACAACATTAATTGGAGAACAGCAGATTTATTCCAACAGCAGGACTGATATTATAAGTCATCATTAGATAGCTTGGCATTTCTGCAGTGAATAGTTCCAGTAATCCATACTAATCGGTTCTTCGCTCTCCACAGGTGATTTACAGATATATGGATAAATCAGAAGAAAGAGGCAGCTCTGGCCACAAAAGGTTCCTGCAGTGAGCACACACAGGAGTCAGTTGCCTTTCTGCTAAAATGAGGAGCAGATGTTGTCATGCCCCTCTGCTCCCCTTAAAAATTCTTTAGGGTTTTTTTTCCCTTCTCTTTTTAACCTCAGAAGATAGATAAAGAACATAGTTAAGAAAAGGAGAGCGGCTCTATCAAGCCTTTAAAGTCCATCTGCTTTGTAGGGATTGTCCTAGGGGTCAGATGTGAGTGATTTCAGATCTCTGGTCCAGAACTGCAGTCCAGTAGCATGTGTTCCTTTTCTGTCTCACATGAACAGTAGCTTCCTTCATCTCTGTTAATTACTGGTGGGATTAAAAAGAAGAAAGTTCCATGTTATTTCCTTGTAATCACATTCCTGGCCAGCACTGCCTGCAATGTTTTGCCATTATACTCGGACATTTGCAGCTACTGTGCAGTGTTGGTAATTTATCCCTTGTGCCACTTGGAATATGGTGTGGTCGGACCTGTGCAGGTCTTTGAGCTTTGTAAGAAAAAGGAGGAGTCCAAAATAAAGGACATGGTGTTGAGCTATGGGCTTTCTTGTCCAAAAGGGAAATCCAAGTTCTTTTCTGGAAACTTTTAGGGAACAGTAGAAACTTCAGAGTCAAATGTGTGAGGATTCTTCCCTGAAGACCTTTGGTGCTGTGGATGTGCCCTTCCTGTGTGAGGGCTGGTGTGTGGATTTTTCCACTATGTAGAAGAGAAGGATTTTTTGGCTTGGGGGTGTTTTTCTGGCTCCTAACAAAAAAGAAGGCAACTTTTATCACTGGAAAAAAGAACTGAATTAATATCTTGGAAGCTGTTAGTGCTAATCTTGTAACTTTCATTAAGAAAAAATTATGAGGATCCTTCTTCAAGTGAGAATTTTGTTATTACTATGTAGCTTTAAAGATAAGACCTTTTTTCGGAGGCAGCATCTCTACCTGATCCATCGAAAAGGAGCCTAGAATCTTTCCTAAAGAAAAGATTAGCTTACAGAAAAAAAGGGGTTTTCTTTTTTAATGTTTTTTAACAACAGCTCTCCTCACAGGATTTCAAGAGCCCTCTCAATCCTCATCGGATAACTAAAGAAAAACATCACTAGTTAACTTGTGTCCTTTTTTAGCTCTCTAGTCTTACGTCTCAGTAATGCTCTTGGCAGTGTGTTGTTTTGTTGGTGATGGGTTTTTGTTTGTTTTGATTTTCCTTTAATCATTTCCTTCTTTTTCATATTACATCTCTCCCAATCCCCCACCCCCAGAAATTAGAATCGGTTTACTTCAACTCAGAAAATGAAAATGCTTTTACAAAGGGTTGGGCTAGGTTTGTTGCTCCATCTTCAATTGAAACTATTGGAAGATCTGCAAAAATTATTCAGCGTTCCTTCAGATAATCTAAACTCTAATATTTTTTGCTATTTATTGCACCTATTAGGGTAATTGGGATCATTTCTTAAAAATAGTAACTCATATTATTTAATAATAGCTGATTTCTTCCCTCTTTTCTTGACACTGTGTGGCATTTGTTGATCCTCAATTTGAAGAACTGTCTCATTTCAGTAAGTTAGTTGTTCATAGGTGTTACGTTCTTCATGTATTCCTACAGGTGTCCGCTGTAAGGTTGTGATGTTCTTTGTGTCCCTTTTATCAGATAGATTCGTACTCTTTCTCACAGATTTTTTTTCTTCCTGTAGTGTTAGAACAGTCTAAAGAGTGCCAGTTCTGATTTTGGGGCAATGGAATATTTTCTGTCTTTTTCAAAGTGCTGTACTGTAGAAAGCACAGGCAGCAACTCTTCTTCGTGCCTGCTGCAGCGTCTTATTGAAAACACCAAACACTCAGCCTTACATACTAAATAATCTGTCATCTGTAATGGTCTGAGCCTGCTTGCCAAGCAGTGTTCTTAAGAATTCTGATACAGTAGCAGCTGCTTTTCCCTACAGAATTTTGCGGCATGTACACAAAAGGAGAAGAGAACTTGAACTGTTGATCAAAGCCCTGGTTCAGGAAGTGTGGCTTTTATCGTTGGGACTCAGCAAAATTACTCAGGAGCTCTAGAATTATGGGAAGTTAAACCCTAACCAGACGTGTCCGTATTCAAGAGGGCCACCTACAGCAAGTCTTCAGGCATGTCCTGAAGCACCTCATTCCTTGAAAGCTCGTGTTTCCTGTGTTTGTTTACTGTGGAACCAAAAGTGGGAACTGCCCATTTCAAGGAAGTGCCAAGAACACCCTTAGCTATGTCTCAGCCTGCTTTTTTTTCTGAAAGAATTATTCTGTCATGTTCATGCAGATAAATGTAAATGAAAATGTTTTTGGGGAGGGAGTCCCATGTGAAAAGCTACAGAAATACTCCTTGTATTACAGCTTGTGGTGAGCTATTCATTCCTTCATTAGGGGAATTAGCTTACCTCAGCAAGCACCAGTATTCAGGCAGGTACTCCTACCACAACTGGAGTCTGAATTGCAATGCTAGTGGGAGTTTGAAATACTGTTGAAGTTGCTGCCTAGGGAACTCTATGCTTGAACTTCTTTTGTGCCATTATTCTTGTTGGACAGAACTACTGTGAAAACTGAATTCTCAAGAGGCTTCTGTTTGTGCCGCTGACTGTGACCCTTCTGATAGGAGATCACTGCAGGTTTTTATTTTCTGTTAGTGATTTGTTCTTCTTCCTTTCAGCAATCAAAGGAAGGGGAAGGAAGCTCTTAACTTTCACAGCAGCTTGTACCAGTAACAAGAATACCCTTTTTTCAGAGATGTACCGTGTGTATGTGGTGTAACTACAGGTAGTGTTCAGCTAGGCACTTTCTGGACAAGCACTTTCATTACAGATTTCTCTCTGGATCAATATAGCTTATATTGAATAAATGACAGCAGATTTAGCCTTATCTTAAACAGATTTTTAAAAAACCTCTAAATCCCTTATAAATGGTGCCTAATTTACTCTAATTTGTTCATGCTATGAGCAAGATTTTTCTTGTCAGACCACGATTCTAAGTGCTTATTTTTCTGCTATGTCATTCCTGCAAAAATTTCACATGGTGTTTTACAAACAGATGAAGTATTCTCTCTCTCTCCCTTCATAAATCTTACCTGACTAATGTACTTTGTTTGACCATGTACAGGGTTGAAAAGAAAATTAGGAGCTCTTGGGCACAGAGGTGGTTTCTCAGGTCTGAAATGCCAAGGTTTTATTTCAAATTTGAAGGGGAGCTTGCATGTCCCAGAGCTTTTTTTTCAATGTGTTAATTGATCTAGTAGAAGATCTTGTTTTCTTTGCAAGCCTTTCCCTGGCTCTCTCTCCCTATGTAGACCATCATATCTGCAGCAAATTACTGATGCTTGTTTGTGTGTGTGCAGCAGTTTACAGCGTGTGTATTTACCTCACTTTAACAACTTCAGTTGTTAAATTAAGATTTATTCAAAAGTATTGTTATTTCTCATTTTCTGACATTTTCCTCTACAGGGGCTGTCTTTTATATGTTGCCAGTCCCAAACACAGGGTGCCTATTTAAATCAACTGCTTGGGAGCATTATTCAGCATTATTTTGGACGATTTCTCCCTTCCTCTCCATCTGTGCTTGGAGCCAACCAGCATCCAATGCTGACTGCTTTATGCAGTTCCATTACAGCTGCCCAGATGCTCCGTCTACGGAAGACCACTCTGCATGTCATAAGGTAAGGGCCACTGAAGTAAAAAAACATCACTTATTCAGATCTCACAAATAGCTGAGGGGCAAGGGAATGCCACTGATAGTTTCGCTGTGGGAAAGGCTTCCAAGTTGCTGGGCAGGGAGCAAAGGAAAGACAACATGTATACATCAGGAGAGTAAAAGTGGGAAATCTGGTGACCAATGAGAGTGCCATTGAGGGTAAAGATCCTGGACTAAAAGAAAAAAAGTCACATGAGATCACATGAAAAGCAAGTATTTTTCTAGAAAAGTTACACTGCAATATGCATCATCATATATTTGTGTCTCAGGCTGTATTTAGGGTCACAGGGTTGCAGTGCTTACAGTTGGAAAAGGGAAATTCAGAATTTGGTGTGTGGGAATGAAGAGGAAGATGTAAAGGCAGGGAGACAGTACTGTGCTGTCACTACTCACACAATGTCAACAGCAGCTCTAAATGCTGATTCCCTGCTGCTGAAAGGCTAAAGCTTTGTTTTATATAATGCAGAATAGGGAGCAAGCTGTGCTTTTTGTCTGTGTTGGGAAAGGAATTAAACCCCTTCAAATATGTAGTTACTGCTTTTATCCATGGTAATTGTATTTTTGTTTGTTGAAGAGTCTGTATACATATTGATTAAAAGAATTTCAGTGTTGATCTTAGGCAAATATGATAAGGAATCCTGTAAATAAAGCCTGTATTATCACTTATTAAAGGAATGAATTAAGACTTTGCAGTCTTAGTTCTGATGTGTTTTTAAGTTATGAACATTTAAACTTGATCATCTTAATAAAGTTGGTTTGAATATGTGCATGCATGTGTGGATTGAGAGCGGAAAGAAAGCTCTGAAACTGTAATGGCACTTGGTGACTTGTAAGACATTAAATGTTCCTTAGTGATCTGGGGAGAATCCTAGAACTGAGCAGCAGTCTGATTTACAAACTATTGGGTGGCCAGGAGAAAGTCACTAGGTCTATATGTAAATACATACAGAGTTCACTAGCCATATATAAAAATATAGGAGAGTCACAACCTTCATTTGCCAAGTTATACCAGTGCTCTGAAGCTGTGCAATGAAATACTCGGAACCATGAAAGTCAGGTCTCTTTTGAAAGTTGTAGAAGCACTCCTTTTAACAAGGGTGGTGGGTTTTGATGCATTGCTTGGAAAACATGCATGCCTTGCTTGAGTATTGGTGGTACCTAATATTCAATATCTAAAAAGGTTTTTTCAAGGTTTTGGGAGTGCTCTTGCTAGCTGATGCATAAATGCTGTGTTCTTTTTACCTGCACTCTTCTCTCCTGAATGCTTCAATTTTAAACTGTCTTCAGATTTCAGTAGTTTGTAATGTGAAATCAACAGTAGTTCAGATTCTTGTATCCTTTTGCAGAAAAATATCAAATCAAGTTGTTGGAATTGGAACACTTAATACATACGAAGTCAAAATTTGCTTTTCTTGCAGGTTAACAGGTCATTTTTTAGTATTTGGGACAAATTTTATACCGAAAATGACTGTGTTAATTCTGGAGGAGCAAAAGCAAACATTGGCTTTCCTGTTACAACATACTGTTGACAAAAATAAAATTAACAGTACCAGTATAACAGCAGAGCTGTTACCACAAGTTGGGTTGTGAGTTGACAAAAGCACATAAAACTAAATAAAGTAATTGAACAACAGTTGTATTTTCGATGTTATTTTAGGGTATTAGAATCTTGATTCCTCCCTTTACTCAATTACTTTATGAAGCTTTCCTATTTTAACTTTTGCAGTCAAACTTGGCTTTTTAAGTATAATTGATAGCTGTTATTTCTCACTTCCCTCTCCACAGAAGAGTCAGAAGGCATCGCTGTCTTCTGATATATTTGGAGTCACTGCTAAGACTAAGACAAAGAAGCCATTATTTGGGCTTAGATAAAGATAGAAATCTATGTAATAAGCCTCCTGCTTAAATATCCCAGTTATTGTAAGGTATATGGTGCTTGCATTGAATGGAAATAACAAATTATAGACTTTGTTCTGGTTTGCTTTGTCTTCCCAGTGAAAACTACTTGCAGTTCAAGGGCAATGCTCCACCTCCTCGCTTGGCCTCAGTTCTTGCTTTCATTCTTGATGTACTTCAGAGAACCCAGAGCATTGAGCTATGTGACATTGACTTAGTTCTCCCTGCTGTGTTGAAATGCTTGGTACTGGTTAACGAGCTACAAGGTGAGCTGCTTGTTTGCTTTAAATATATCCCTGCACACCTGTAAGATTCTTGAACTGCAGAGCATCTTTCATACCAATATTTAAGACTCTTAGATGATGTGAATGGGATCCTTTGGCCTGATAAACTGGACAAGCTTTGTTTTTTCATTAGCTGGGATGCCTGTCTCCAAGAGGCAGAGAAGTCCTACCTCTTTTTGCTCTCTAATGATCAATTCATGGGGAGTCTGAAGAGCATTTCCGTTCTTCCTATACTTCCCATCTCATTTCTTCCAGACTTAGTAACCATGGAAATTTTCTGACACCTAAAGGTTTGAGACCAAATAAGACTAGCATATGTTCTCCCCATAGAGGCATCATAAATGGATTAAAAGTAGCTTGTTGCTCTCTGAAGGCATCTTTGAATCTTCTTTCTTCTTTTAGCATGCTTTGTTTGGTAGTGAGATCTTCTTTATTTTTAGTTCCTAAAAATGCAACACTCTGTTCACCCCACAGTTGTATAATGGATGTGCATGTGTGCATAAGCTCAGAATTTCCACTTCTTGCTGCCAGCAGAGGCATTAAGCAAAATGGGGATTCACCTCTGACTTCTCCTGGGAATTTTATCTAATAAAGTACTTTTTGATTCTCCTCTGTGAAAGTTTCAAGGACAAGATATGCTTAGGAAATTGGCTGAATAATCACACACCTTTCTTCCCCCTTTTGCCATCATAGCCATATCTTCCTGAATCTGTGAGAGTACCTTCTTTGCAATGTGCTGTGGAGCAGAATAAGCTGAATGTGCTGTGTGGCTGCAGCCACTAGCTTGTTGCCTGCCTGGGCAGAGCTCCACTGCACCCTTGTAGAAACATCCTTGCTACCCAGTTCCAAAGGAAGAGCTGCATCTTGCAATTTAAATAATTATTTGGAAACAATTAAGGGGAAGAAAATAGTGGAGTTTTAGGGGGGTTCTTCCCCTTTCCTCCCCCCCCCCCCAAAAAAAAGGGTGGATTTCAGGATAGCCCACCATTGAAAGTAAGGAGTAGGCCTCTATAGCTTTGGGCAGGATATAATGCCATAACTGCTTTTCTTTCATTCAAATATAAATGATTAAAGAATACGAACAGAACTGAAATTTAAATAAAATCTCTATTTCCACTAAGTGGTGTCTCTTTGCTTTCACTTAAAGAGGCCATAGTGTACTAAAAAATCTGTATGTTTAAAGGATAATGGTGGTGAAAACGAGACTTTTGCATAAATCTGTGATTCATTCTGTTCTTTATAGCCAATCTAACTAACTGCTCTCACAGTCGTTTCCCTTGCATCAAAGTAAGATAAACCCCATTTTTTTCCTCTTGTTTAAAAATGTTAGTCTTCATGAAAGACATTCTCCAGATGGTCAGTTCAAGAGCTCTGTGTGAATCTTGTGATTTTTCTTTTACAGTTAAAAAACTATCTACCGACATTGTACAGTACATGGTAGAAGGCTGCCAAGCAGGGTCAGGAGGAGAGCGTGCCACCCAGCTGACTTCTGTATTTAGGTAACCAGAAAATATGCCAATTGGCAGTGAAACTCCTGCAAGCCAATTGACAGCAAACATGTTTTTTAAAATAGCTAATTATCCTCAACATACTGCATTGTCACTTGTTTGTGGTATTTAAATAACGCTGCTTTTGGCACTGGTTTTAAACACAGCTTGGCCAGAAAGCCAGAGCAAAAAAAGTAAAAGAGAGAAACGTACCTGCTTTCTCATGGATCAGGTACTGTGTTGAAGCGTATGCAGTAGAGGTGTGGTGCTGCTGCAACGGGAAAATCTCTTCCTGAATGCTGATAATCAGTGTTAGGTACTGTGAAAGAGGTGCATGCCTGATTTGAAGTGCATATAATGGAGATTAAATCCTTGTAAATTAAGCTTAGCTTTTGTTTTAATTTTTTATTTTTTGATTTTGTGACCAATAAATAATAGATTATTATAGTGTAAATTATACTTATTCCTTACCTCTGCAAAATAAATACTGTTTCTCACCATGGATAAAGCAGAGAATTTTGGACTCAGTCCGAAAGACATTGAGCAAACTCAAACACTGGTGCTGTATTGGGTCATGGCTAGATGAAAGCTCCAGAGGGACTCACTGAAAGAAGAATGGCTGTTTGTGGGCATGCCATTCTGTACAGGATGCATCACTTACGTTCATGGGACGTGTCATCCTTAGGGTCTGTGTTCTGATTTTAATGTAATCTGTGATCTTTAAAAACCTCAGACCCTTGGGAGACAAATGGGTGCACTTCCATCCCTTCAGTGGTGCTCCCTGCTTAAGATTCAGTGGAGGTATATAAGAAATGCCAGCATTATTTCTGCAGACTTGACTCTAGATCTCTTGTTTTGTTGGTCTTTTACTTTTTTAATTGTTATTGTTTATTAAATAATACGTGTCTTAGTTTTGCATTCAGAGGCATTGCAAAGTGAAGAGCTCTGGATCAGGGCAGCCCTGGAGAAGCAGCAGCAGAGTCTGCCAATTTGCTTGAAAATAAATTTGTGGGGGTTTTAGCATTATCCTTCAAAAGCATGGGTTTGTTTAAAGAAAGTATTCCATGTAGAGTATTTCAGTGTAACAATAAGAAAATTGCCACACAGCCAGATTGCTTGTTCTGATTAAACTCTTCAGTTGTTCTTGGCATGTTCTCTGCGTCTAGTTTTGACCTCGCATTAAATGCCTCTGTGTCCCCCTCAGGCAGTTTATCCAGGACTATACTGCTGTGTATGATCACCGGGTTTTCAGCATACTAGAAACAGTGGCGGTCTTGGATCAGACATTAGTTACCAGCCTGATTCCCACAATCACACAGTCTCTGAAGGATTCGGAGCACAAACAAGGTCTTGGAAGAAATACTGCACAGAGGTTTGATTTTTGTTACTGTTCTTTGACAGTGAGCAGTAGAGGTTTATTCTCTTGAAAGAAAGCAGTGTTAGACAGCAGTACAGATACTCCAAAATGATTTTCAAGTGTATTTAGCCAGAGATCTCCCTTCACTCAGGCCTTTCATGATTTTAAGCCATCTGTATGCTAAGTATTTTCAGCGATGTTTTGATACAAGACCAGTAGAATTTATGGGAAGCCAGGTTGCCACTGCTTACTGTACTGTGTGTTGCAAAACAGACTGAAAAAGAATTCCTGCCCCAACGAATTTTCCTGTCAGTCCCTGTTTTGGAGAACTTTATGGTTCTTATGTAAAATAGCAGTATAATCAGGTAGGATCTGGGATGTTTGGAAAAGAAGTACCCATAGCTTGATTTTAAGAGTTCTGTCATACTACAAACATACAAGAGTTGTGGGCATTCAGGAAAGGCTGGCCTTCTCTCACCAGCTGGCACAGCAGGCTCACACTTCCTCTGTTTGCCTTCTAAGAACTTACTTAGGACAGGACTATTTGACTTGTGAATCTGTGTAGTATTAGGAGGAAAGAGCGCATGAGGTGATGCACACACTGGGACTTATCAAAGGGTAGATCCTAGTCCCACCTCAGGCTGGAGAAGCTTTGAGGTGTATGTTGGCAGGGCCCAGGTTATAAAAATCCCAAAAGACAGAGTTGTGCAAGAATGCAACTCATGAGGCATTAAAGGGTAGTCACAACGTTTTCCATTTAATGAAAAATATATTTAAATCAGTTGTAACCACATTACTCACTTTTTATTATCCTCTACCAAGGAATACGTTTGCTTTTATTTAAGGGAATTCACCCAAGGTCAAATTACAGTACCATTATGTGCAGGATGTTCATACTACCTGCATTTATATATATATGTGTGTGTGTGTGTGTGTGTATATGAAAGAAAAAAAGTTCAGAAGTTGTATTACCTGCTTATAGCAGTGATGTCCAGTGTTATTACTGCAAGGAGCTAGTATGAAAACTACAGTTTTGTTTGCTCAAGTTCATGTTTCATGCCATAGATAGATAATTAGAATAGACCTAAATGTCAGAGGCAGTACTTTAATTATATTGTCTAAGTTGGAGAGTATTAGAATGAACTTAAGGTGAAAAGCCTTGTCAATACATATGCACTTTTCTGGAAAATCTACTTGAGTGCCAGTCCCTTTCTGAATTCCAGGTTTATTTTAAAATAGTCCTTGCCCTTTGTTGGGAAGGATGATCTAAATCTGTGCCAGTGCCAGTCTGGGGCCCTAATGCCAGCAACTCACATCACTGTGCTGTAGCATCAGTCACAGAGCTATTTCTCATACAGAAATTAAATAGCAAATGTGATGAAGTCTAAATGCCAGTCATCTCATCTAGGACTTGTTTGCAAACTCCATGTTTTAAAATGAAAAAGTTCTATTTCACAGCAGTTTGCAAAGCAAGTAGACTCCTAAGCATCTTCACTACACTTCTAGCCATAAACAATGCAGGCCTTACTCTTATTCCCACCTGGTAATGCTGAAAATTTACAGCAAAACAAGTAGTTGAACAGATGGGGGGGGGAGAGTTACTGTGTTTTAATATCCCAATATGTAAACAATGCCTTTGGGAGTTATGTGCTTTTACTCCTAGGTTGTGTGAGATTCTTTAAATAACATGTCACCGCCTTTTGGTTTCTTTTTTTTTTTCAACAGAGAAGCCTATAAAAGACTCTTATCTTACCTCACAGAGGCTGGACAAAATGAGATACAAAAACTGGAAGATGATACAGGTTAGCAGTGTGCTGCTGACTAATCCTTTCCTCTTCAACATTCTGACACTGTCGATACCTAGAACTACACTCTACTACACACTAGCCAAGTCCTTTATCTTTACAATGGCAACATATTTATCACTTCTATTGGTTTTTCCTTCCAGGTTACATATTAATTTTCATAGTTTTAGTGTTATTTGAATGTTTTCATGCATCTGAAGAGGAACTCTCAATATACTATTGAGTGGTAATTGAAAGATACAGCAAATTTATTACGTTAAAATGTCTATATTAAGCAGAGCCTGTATTGCAACACATGAGGATCAAAGTGGCTTCACAACTCGGCTCACACTGAGTGAGCCTCTTAAAACTGTACTTTTGAAAATCTTATTCAGCATGTTCTTAAAGTAATCGTAAATTTGGAATTTCTAATTTATTGTTTTAGTAGAATGAGAAACAACAGCAGTCTCTAGTACTGAACTTGTGGAATGCAGTACATTCACCTGGAGTTGCACCAGTATGATAGAGCTGTTGTTTGTTAAGAGAAGGCTTGTGTATATGTTGCACAAAATGTATATAGCTGTCTTACCCTTCCACCTGTATTAAAACATTAAAGTCTTTCAGATTCCAGTGTAAAATCTCTTCTGTTGTCCGTGCGGGTTAATATAAGAAAAAGTGGGTTCAGATTTTTCCGTTCTCTTCCTCTTCAATCCTCTGTTCTTAAAATAAACCTATAATTTCTAGTGATCCCACAATCTTTTTATTAGTCATGACATTGCTAATTATCCATTTAACTTACACCTACTCTAAATGATGTGAGAAAAAAGAATCGAGGACAGACTTCCAAAGAAAACAACTCGTTTGGGGAATTTATTCCATTTGATTATAAGCTTGTAATGATTCCTGTTTGCCTGGAAAGTTGGATCTTTCGGATACTTTGCTGTGTTATGGATTACCTTTTGGGACAGCTCTAGCCCTGTAACGTCTGGGTTTTTTCCCCTTAAAGTTCTCAGGAAACTGTCATTAATGGCTGTGGTATTTGGGTTTTTCACTTCCGTCAATAACCTGTATTTCCAAAACTACTTATTGGAATTTGGGAGTGGTAAGTTTGCCCTTAAAGGGCAACAACTGCCTGGTTTTTTAGTTATTCAGATTCCAACTTTACAATATTAATGGCAAGTAAAGATTCTTTTTGTATCTAATAGCTCCACAAAAAAAATCACTGCAGTTTCTCTTTCAGTACAGTAATCTTATCAAGTTGAACTAGATAATCTTTTCGCCTAAATTGGCTATTGTTACTTCAGATAATGCAGTAACTAAAAGCCTCTTTAGGCTACTTAATAGTGCAGAACATGGACGTTCTTTTCATTATGAAAGGGACTTATTGAACTCGCATTGTAGCTGCTTGTGAGCTGCTGTACCTGGGAGGAGTTTTATTCATCTCAGGAGGATTGTGCTTCAAAAAAGATGCTTTTTTTAAAAAAAAAAAAAGAAAAAAGTAAATTAAAAAAATAAAAACCTCTGCAAGAAAGATTAATATACAGAGTTGTCCCCAAAATTCAAGTCCCACTGCTCTGTAGAATACAGAACAGATGCCTGACTTTAGTATTACTTCCCGAAAGTAAAACCTGTGACTTTTAACAGATAGAGCAGATAATATAACAAAATATTTAACAATGTGTTTAGTAGGTGTTTAAAAGACAGGGCTGAAATTGGGGGGTGTACTGTGATACTCGGCACAGGACGTTGAACAGGACCCTGGAGGCAGAGCAGGAGACGTGAAAGCAGAAGCAACTCTGCTGTTAATTCTCCGGTATCAACAGCATAGTGGCATGAAACTTGGCTCCTGGGCAGCTGAAAGCATCACATTAGGGGTTATTCAGCAGATAGTTAAGTGTGCAGTGACTTTGGACAGCAGCCAACAAGAAGTTTGAGCAATTCCCTGATGTTAAACTTACTTAATACTCTCTGCTTCAGAGTCGTTTTCCTGCCAGTGTGTGCATAGGTGGATTGTAAGCATTTTAACATTGAACCAGAACCACGAGATGCCTCTGGTATTGCCAGGAAGTCATATACCCATCTCAGAGGCTCACTGATAGTGACCTCTGCACAGTGGGTGTGGGGACTGGCAGTTTCAGACGTCTGCTTTCAAGGTTGTATAGGGAGAAATCCATGGAGCATCAGAACAGAAATTTTCGGCAGACCACATAGTGAAGATGTGTCACTGCCTTGACTGGTTTATGGGTTTTGGCACCTTTGTATCTCAAAAGCAAGAGGCCATGAGTTACCAGAAGCTTCTACTAGTGCTGGGCAGATGTCTTTCTCTGCCGACCCATTTGCAGGATGATCTGCTCTGCACTAAGTAATACAGATGAGTTGCCTGTTTGCCACTTTACCCAGGTGAGTATCGCAGCAGAGCCGTTAAGCAAAGCTTCCATGAGTCTGGGATAAGATTGTCGATTACAGGAAAAGGATCATGCCTCAGATCTGTGATGATTTCCAACAGATGAGGAAGGTATGTCCCTAGATCACCTTCCTGGAAATGTGTACTAAGCTTTACTCCGTAACTGCTAAGACTGGTTATTAACATGAGCTCTGTTACTGACTGCAGAGAAGACAACAGAAACTGCTGTTGGGACGTCACTGCCCCTGAGCAGCAGTGGTGTTGCTCTTTGCTGGTGATGGCTGTGGTTCCAGGGGCACGCCAACCCCTACTGTAGGGGCTTGCAGCAAATGGGTGAGGACTGTGCATTTGTCAGGGATCAGTGACTCTTGCAAGCAACTCGGCCTGCATAACGTCTTGGGAAGGCACACGCATTCCCTTCTTTCACCCAGCATCTGCATTACAGTTTTACAACAACAGGAGGAAATTTGCCAGGACAGACGTTTACTGCAGTTATAACTGCTGTAATTGAAGGTGAAAAGGTCCTGAAAATAAAGTACCTGGTGAAATTGAGAGAAACCTCAACATGTACACCTGGGCCTAGTCCTGCTCCCCTTCTTACATAACAAAAAATTGGTCGTATTGAGCCATTCTGAACATTCATTAATTAACTACAGGATCACTGTACATCAATGGAGTTTTAACAAGTTATTTCATTTCATTAAGCTTTTTGTTCCCCCAAGCCTGGTGCATGGTCTGTGCCCATTACCTCCTTTCATTTAGAAACACTAATAATGTTGACAGGAGACCAGTTTAAAGTGCACCAGGCCTGAGCTTTGTCAGCATTTGTCTATGCTGATGGCATTGGCCAGGGGACTGTTCCAGGGTGTAAGAGGACTACTCTGCCCTTTCCTTTTTGCAATACATAGAAGTAAGAGCTGAGTAAAAAGTATTTCATTTTTATGTTGTCCTTATTCCAGAATTCAGGATAACGCTCACCTCTGGCCCGTTATCATCCTTGGGATGTGGAACAGATGTCCAGTGCATCAGGAACAATAGCAGGGTGAGGGAAGTCTGGCTTATCTTTCCTTTAGTAACCTTAAAATGATAACTGAAAAAAAGACACCTTCTGTTCAACATTCACGTGCAACTTCCATTAGTCCCGTAGAGCTGTCCCTCTATTTTATAAGAATTTCCCATTTCTTATTGTTATTAAAGAGCAGAACGTAGTAATTTAAATTACTCCTTGCTTTCATTTGCAATGACAAAAAAAGGGGGGTGGGGGAGAGAGGTATGTTTCAATAAAAGAGCTTCTGAAATAGAAAAATTTATGCCTTTTATGCTGGAATAGAGCAGCAGACCTATGGAAAGAATAAGGTTCTGCATATCTGTTGTAATTGCACAAAAGAGGAGCTGCCAATAGCATATGCTACTTACAGTCATTTAAGGAACTCTGATAACTGTCCACCTAAAAGCAATGTATTTCCCTCAGGAAACAGAAAAGGGTTTTATTGCACTCTGGTTTTCCTCCTTTTAGTAGCTTTTGAAAATTATGTATGCATGGGTATTTCTACTGTAATCATATTTTATAATTTTTAACTATTACTTCAACCTCAAATTCAGTGCAACCAGCCCATCTGTTAGCAATGGTTATAAAATGATGGTGAAGATTAAAAATCTGATGCAGTGTCAAAATGTCCTAGCATAATTAAGCTTGTTTTGTGATGAATGACTAGGATATGGCTTTTGTCTACTTGAGCGGCTTTAAAATGGTAAACCTTTTGTAGACTTCACGTATGAAATGTGGAGGTATATATAGCACAAAAAGAAATCATTAAAATTAAAACCCCAGATCCTTTATTTGTAGATGTGGTATCATTGCAGGCCTTGGGAAATGCCAGCAGAGTAATTCCACCTCACAACCACATTCCCTGCATTTTTCAGTCCATCGAACACTGCCTTGGCTCCATTCTCCTCCCCGTACAACACCACCCAAACCGGCATTAAAAATGCGAGTTTGCTAAATTCATTATTCCTTTTAGAAAAGGCATGACCTGTGTGAGCACAGATAGAAAAATCATCATGGCCTTCACTTACTTACATGGATTGAGGCTATTGCTAAACATACTCTGTTCTTCAGTATTTGGAAGCACTGCAACATCACCTAATCTACCCACAGTAAGAAAGAGTTAACATTTTAAGCATTTTAATTCTGGCATTACTGTGAAACAGCTATCTATAATCATCTCCATTGGAAAACCATTCTTCATGGGGACAGTTTTTATCCCTTTAAAATGCATCCTTGGGAAAGAGAAAATAGCAGCTCATTTTGCAAAAATAAAACTGGATAAGTAAGTCCTTTATATAGTCTGTGTGCTCAACTTCCTGCAAAGTCTTCCTCCTCTACAAGCTCTGCCTGCAGAGGAAGGGTTTTAACCATGCCTGTATTCCACATTCTAATTTTCAATAAACAGATGCCGCCTCTTTTCACGCTTGTTTCCACATTGTTCCACATTCTGCCTGTGTTGTTTTCTGCATGTGTGAATATTCAATTATCTATTTCTCCATGAGTCTGCAACTGATGTACTAAATGTCTGTACAGGTTTGGGGGAGGGTAACCAGAGAAGGCAAAACTTACTTAGAGGAAAAAGAGTTAACAGAAGTTTGCACTATTCTGAGAGCCAGGTAGTTTCCCTGAAAGCTAAGAAAATCATACACCTCCACTGGAAACGCAAGGAGTACAAAACCACTAGTGTGCAGAAGCACACGGGCTCATAGCATATAAAAAAAGTATTTCTTTGGTTAGCACTTGGGTGTGAATTGCTCAATAGAGATCAAAGGGGCAGACGAGGCTGTCAGTGCTGCTGCTGCTTCTGGCAGTTGTGTCCTTTTTGGATAAAATGCACAAAGCAGCTGATTTATTGCCAGTGTGGTCATTTATAGCTAAAGTGAGCTGATAACACATCTTAGGACTTAAAGGTGAAGTATGCTATATAAAGGATGAAATACTACTCTTTCTGGAAATAGCCCAAAACAGAAGCTCACAGACTTTGTGGCCCAAAAGCCAACTTGCAGATGTAAGTAGCTTTAATCGGTAAATATAAGGAATCCAGGGCACAGAACTGCACTGGCCCCCAGACTCCATAGTTAGTACCTGCTGCTGCGTTATTCATGTGTTAGGATACCTCTTCCCTGGAGCACTAGCGAGTTCTCACTGGTTGCAACCTGCACTGTTACCTTGTGACTGCCTTGTGTTGGCAGCTGCTCTCGTGCTGTGCTGATGAGGCTCTAGTAATGGAACCATCAAGCATGCAAATATTCTTAATATGGGCAGTTTCAGGGCTCTGTGGAAGCCATTGCCTGGAGGACTCCCCCTAGCCCTGCTCCCCAGCCCCAGCCAGAACAGAGCCTCTGCTGCCACCAGTGGTGCTCTGCTCACACAACACTGGTCTCTTTTCTTACCGGGCAATGACTAACTGGTTTGTGCTTGCATATAGCAAGGGCTATATGGCATTTTCTGGCTTCAGGTGCAGCAAAGCAACCCCATCTGTCCTGTAGGTCCTGCAGCAAAAACAAAAAGACCCAAAAACTTACGGGCTAAGAGGTTGCCGTGAAAGACTTCCCTGTAATCACTGGAGCCTGATGATTAAGAGCCAGAGCAGAATCCTGACACCAATAGGAGCATATGTGTTGTCCTGAGGCTCTGTGGCTGTGGTACCCTTAACTAATTTAATGCAATTGCACAGCTGTTTAAAACTGCTATTCACCAGTACAGACAACTGGGGATAATAACTGGAACAGTAAAAGCGTCTAAAGGGCAGGACAAACATGATAAATAACTTTCTTGTCATACACTCCTGCTTTTCAGTCCTTGTACCGAGGCACATGCTGCTGCGCACTAGGAACCTGCCCTCCAATTCTCAAACCCAGGCTTCTGTTACAGTTTGCTGCTGCCACTCAGTAGTCAGCCAGATCCATCAGAACCTCTCCACTTGCTCCTCAGAAGGAACACTTTAGAAATTATCCCATAGCTACAGCTGTGGTAAGCTATGAGGCCTAGGAATAAAGGCCTCAAAGCTGAGATGAGGAATACAAAACATACTTTGCACTATTGTCTGGAAGTACGCTTGGCTTTGCAAATTCTCCCACCACCTGCAAAATCAGAAGTGCATATGAGGTCTGCACCGGACTGAAAGCTCATCACTTACCTGGTGTGGTATGTCCAGGAGGCGGCTCAAAGCCCCAAGGACCTCTACACACATCTTTTGATTATTTTAGTCACCCTTCTCTTGAAAATGAGGTATGTTTGTGTCCCTGCAAGTCACACATCACTAGAGCTTTGAATACTTGCTACACTTGGGCCCTGCAGCCCACGCACGGCACCAAGCAGGTTTTTGAACTCTAGGAGGGCTGGCCCTTGCATGCTGATGTCCAGGAGACCAAAGAAGCTAAGACAAACAAAACGTCCTGAGGTACACTCTAAACAGCTCACCTGGAGTCAGAGAGAAGTACTGCCTGGATGTAGGCAGAAGGGAGACGCTGTTAGCGCTCAGTGTGCCAGGCAAACATTGTGGAGCTGCAGCTCCACTCCATGTACTGAGAGAAAGCCCAGCTGCAAAACCCCACAGAACTTTCTAACCTGAAAACTACTGGGAAAGGAGATGTTCTGCGTGTACACTGCCCAGCTGGAGGCAGAAATGGTGATAAAGTTCACCTCCCTGTATCACTAACCAGCCCCTTAAAAGCTGCATTTGATCTGGAAACATTGCTCACTGGGCAAAGTCAAACCTGTTACTGTCCAGCAACTGCAGGGTACTGCTGCAGCATATTCTGCACATGGCATCTGCGTGAGCGTCTGTAGGAATTTCATAGGTCTGCCCAGGAAGCACAGTGGCAGGGAATGGATCAGTAGATAAAGCAGAGAAGTGCATAGTACCCATAAATCATAAATAGAGATTTAATTACATGCTTAGTTAATATTTACAAACATCAAAGTTGTTAGATATGTAAATAAAACACAGAAACAAGAGACAGGGGCTGCAGTAGCCAAGCAAAGCCAAAATATAGCAGGTTGGAGTATTTATTGTGAACTGGCATATGTCTGGAGTAGGGAACAGAGACACACTATATAAACTGAAAGAATAAATAAATAAATATTGACATTGTTCTACACCTGTTTAGCCTCTGGAGACCAGTGATTTGTGGGACCATATGTTGGACAAAATGAGACTGTTCGTTGATAATCGTAAATGTGGTGACCCCTTGCAAACTGGATATTAAAAATATTAAGTAAATGGCACATTTTAATTACACAGTAAAGAGGCTGTTCTCCACCATTAAAAGACTGCAGCTGTCAGGAGGAATTGATCATATGACAGAAGGTAACATTTATTTGATAGTAGACCTTGGTAAATGACATCGCAAATGATCTCTAGATTCTCAAACACATTCAGTTGACGCTTGGTTCAGCCAAAAGCTTCAGTGTCTCTTTGTCTTTCAGCTAAGACAATTTTTATCTGTTCCTTATTTACTATAGAGCTATTTTGGTTTTATTTTTGTTTTAATCTGCTTTGCCATATTTAAATGTCAAATGAAGTATTATTAAATGAGAAACTGTAAATGATGGAGTTTGGAATTGGAAGTCAATACATCTGTTATTCTTTTTGCCAAAGGTATCGAGTAAGTTGCATAATTGCCACAGTATTATATCATCTTTGTCAACATAAACAGAGCTTTATATCAGCTTTGAAAGTGCCATTAGTGAACAACTGAGCGTGCGCACTCCAAAGAAGAGCAGCCCAGGAGGAGCTGAGAGTGTTCACAATGCCTTATGAAGTTGCATAAGGAAATGAAGTAGAGACAGGTAGCAAGTAGTCACCAGCAGAAATGCCCAACGCTCTCATGTAAATGCTTCTACATCTGAGGCAAAGGAGAGAAACTGCAGACAGTTTTTGTATCTTCCTTCTTGCCTCCTGTGATCCAACTTTAAGACAAATGTGTGAAGGTAAAGCAGCAGCCCGTGTGGATTGATTCTTCTGATGCAGAGAAACTCTTCTATACACAGGGTTTGATTTTCCCTCCCCTCCACTTCTGATTTTTATGAAGTGAACATTCCTTGTCTTACATTGCACCAATCCTGTGGTGAGGCACTTGCAGAGTCTGAAGGTTGGGGCACGTGAAATAGGGAGCTGGAAGAAAGCATGCTGCTATTCCATTGGAAGCGAAGGGGAGTGTAGGCCCATAGAATACTTCTTCCTTCCCTTCCTTGCTAACATCCAGCACCTGCAAGTCAAAGCACACAAAATATTTCAGGGATCACAGAAGAAAGACGAAACAAATTTGCTGGCACACACCACATGTATTAACCCCAACAGAAAGGTAGTTTCCGCTCATTTTTAGATTGTATTTATGGATCTGGTGATGTACTGGTGTCCTCATCACCCAAATCTTAATGCTAGTCCGGGCACTCAGTAGAACACAAGTGACATTGGATCCTGCTTCCTGGCAGCAGAAAGTGCAGCTGTGAAGTAAGGTACTCTGCAGAGGTGCTACTGTTACCACAGGGCATGAATCATTTGTCAGCTTAGGGGTATATAGGGAGCAAGGGAGCTCTGTGAAAGTCGGAAAGGCCAAATAAATGACAGAAAGAAAATGAAGATGTGTGGAAAAAGTGGATTTTTTTTCTTCCAAAGAGTGCAACCTCAATTTTGCTGTATTGGAAGATAAAAGGGTTAGTTTTGCTGGTTAAAGTCAGGCACACTGCCAACAACTGAGAAGGGACAGCGCACACAGTTCTGCCAAAGCACTCATTATACTTCTTTTCCCTTTAATACATGGATTGTCTCAGCAGGCTGCCAAGTTCACGACCGGTTTGGGGATGTAGACAAATGTCCATTTAAGAAAGCAAGATCCCAGGACCATTTGCACTTGTCACTAAGCAGTATTTAAACCTAGATGCAATACAACAAAATACCTGCTGATTATAAAAGAGCATGTTGGTGGAGTACAGCCACAACCTCAATAATGTGTTATTACTCCATCTGAAGCATTGTATGTCTGCTGATGGTATCCTGAGCCAGACTGAATGACTTTTTCTAATGACAATTATTAGGTATGGTATCCAACAACTTTGTAAAACACAGTTATGCTATGACCAGAACATGGTTTTAACTGCTTATCTATTCTTTACAAACATATGCTAATAAGTGTTTATTATAAGACCAGCAGCTCAACATCTAATACACTGCCTTTTTATGCTAAATCTAACTTGTAGTCTTATGGGACAGTTTGGAGGTGAAATCCTAAAATCCAAAAAGTTGGAAGCTAATAAAAATTTTGTTTATCAGCAAAAGTGCAGAAACTGAGATGTAAACAAGTGTTTCTGTCTGTAACTGCTCAGCTGGTCACAAAGCGATGGCTGTGGTGCAGAGCTGTTTCACTCAAACACTCAGGAAGATAAGAATTCCCAATTTCTGTACAGGAATACCTGAAAGCCATGGATCTGCAGGCAAGCTGCTCTTATACAAGATGAGAAAGCAGAAGAGTTTGTTGGATAACCTATTGCCTACTGCAGGGATCAAAAAATTTCCATTGAAGCTTTGAAGCAGTAAGCGCTAGGGCAGGTTGCAGGCTGACTGAACTTTGACAAAGAACAACTTGTTAACTCTGGCTGCTCTTCAGAAAGGCAACTTGGAGAGGAGAAGAAATGCAAACAGAAGATGTGCTGAAAAAATTGTTAGCCTGTGCTCCATCATTCATTTTTGCAACCCTTTTACTTTTGGAGTTGATTGTTTACCCTGAGACTATACACCCATTATTTTATCCGAACCTTGCCAAAGGAGAGACTCCTCAATCCTGTTTTACTAGAAGATAGTAGAAGAATTGCATCTACTGGCTAATCTGGAAATATTTTTAATATCCGTAGTATTTCCTCTCTCTGTTTATGCAGATTCAGTGGGTGCATGAGAAACAACTTTAATCTCTCCATTTCACATGCATTTTTCTTTTTGAATAACCTCTGTGCAAAATGTGAAATTATTGGAAAAGACTTTAAAAGAAACCTTAATCACTCACCTGGATACATGCCAAAGGCTCATTTGTCCAAATCGAATAGCCACCAACTAAATATATTCTACCATTGTGGACAGCAACTCCAGACTCATTTTGACCTAAAGCAAAAAAAGAAAATAGAAACCACTTTCAGTTTTTAATTAACCCTTTTAACACCAAATGTTGGAGTTCTGTAATAAGATGCAAATGCACCTGGCAGTAATTTGACTGTTTCAGAATTCACAACATGGAAGAGTGAAGGTGAAGCATGAGGTCTGTTCTTTGCTCTCTGCAGGAGCCCCGTATGGTGCTGTCCAGAGAGATACCCCAGAAAAGCAATAAACTGAGGCTGTGCAGGGGACCATCTGCTGCCTCCTCAATGACACAGGTTTCTGTACGTGAGTATTTCCTAGGTGATAGGCAAGCTCCCCACCTGCCTCTCAGCTACTATCACACATGAACATCCAGATAGACACGCAGGCCGAGAGAGCTGAACGCTCCTCACGTTCTGCCCACACCTGTTCACCCCCCTGTTCCTCCAGGTACAAGTATGGTGACAACTGCAGAAGCTGCTGTGCTGCTCATCCCCATAGCAACAGTCTCCTGAACAAGTTTAGAAGTTTTGAAGGATAAATACAGCCTTAAGAAAGTCTGCATTACACAGTGCAATGGCCACATTTACCACCAGTTGCACAGATGCAAAGAAGGGCTTACATGGCTTCTTAAGGTGCAGGTTATATAAAGAACCCATCAGGTTGTATCAGGAGAGGCTACTATCTCACAGCATTTAGTGGTATAAGGTCAGCTCCAGAATGAGGGTGCCTGCAGTGCCAGGGCCTTTGGAGCTGCAAATCAGATGATATCTTTCTCAAAGTCTGTAAATACCTCCAGATAATACAATTAAATAATAAAAATAATGTAAAATAAAAACTGGAAAGCAAAAGGGATATGAAAAACTGTTCTGTTTGACAATGTATAACTCCTTTTTAATTTATGCCTCTCTCCCCAGTGTCCATCAAATATGCTGATTACTAGACCCAGCAACTAAACAACCCTGCTCCACATCCCAGAGATTAAGAAAGCCAATGAAATATTTTACAGAATGAAGTTGCCACTAGAACAGCTTTTCAACCTACCAGGAGGAAAATGACATAAGGTGACTGTCTTATTTGTCAGACATTCATTGCTCTGACATGCTGTTCCTAGCTAGCCTGAGCTTCTAGTTAAGCTCCTACATCCTTTGTATCCTTTTTAGCGGTAGATCTCAGAAATCTATGCAACATGAAACTGAAAAGGATGAAGAGTGAGGAAGGCTCAGTCCTAGGACTCCTGTAGCAGCCAGTAATGTTACTAATTGAGCTCCAATTCTGCTGCACAATAGAATGGCCCCACCATTAATGCTGTCCTGTCCTAGAAATACACCCTTTTCTGCAAAGCTACTCTGGGAATGTTACATGCCTGTCTCTCCCAGGGATTCAAGGTGGTAGTACATCTGGGAATTGTATCAGGGGGCAGAGAAGTTTGGTGGATTGGGTGGCAGGGACAGTGAGTTGCAGTGCTTTGCAAGTTACTGCTGTAACAGTTCTTCCTTCGCAGGTCCTGTATCTAACTGACCTGCTTAGCTCAACCCTGACCTGACAGAATTCCAACAAAGACACCTCCTTTCAGGTAATTCATTAAAAAGGTACCGTTCAGAAATAAGTGGTGGTTAATGGGTTTCAGTAGAAGTTTTGCCCTACAATGTCAGCAGAAAGCACTACAAACCGATGTTATCATGGTAGAGACACTTCTGCCTTTTGTACAATCAAACAGGGAGCTAAACCTGTCACTGCTGGCAAGCTTCTGAAAAATCAAAAATAGGTACTGGTAGTACTATTATTGATGGTTTAATCTTTTTTCTTTTTTAATCTTTTTTAACCCCCCTTTTTGATGGTTTAATTAGATTTATGTACACCTTTTTAAAAATTTAGTCTATGAGGTGGTAAAACAAATGTTTTGTATAACACTGAATGCCAGAACAGTAATCGAGTGTCTTGTTGGCCAGTGATGGTCCCTAAATCTGAAGCAACTGCAGCAAAGTCATGGAGTTCCACATACCAAAGGCATGTAAAGGGACAAGAAATTATGTTTTATTTTAATAGTAGGGATTTTCCCCTTCTGGTGTACAATACTCACCTGTCAACATGTTGAAGCTGCACCGTGTCCACTGGTCAGCATCTATGCTGTAGGAGTCTATGTGCCGAACCAGGATCCGATCGTTGTTGTAGTCAAGATCATTCCCGCCTAACACGTAAAGCTTCCTTTGGACAGCAGCCATGGAGTGATAAACTCTCCTCTGCAACATCGGGCTACGGCTTAACCACTTATTCTGAAAAGAGAAAGACAGAACTCGTCTCAGCACTGTTCAGAAACACACCTATAGTAGTAGTAAAGTAATAGTATCATGTTGCTGGTGTTCCCCTTACCCTTGGCCAGAAATCACGAGCGAATATACTTGTGTTGGTCACATGTTAAACGTGTGTTGGTTATAACGCTGACTACACATACTGGACTTTCAACACATGGTTATGGTTCTCGCATTTATATTCACTAGTTTTGTAGTATTTCTTTCTCTGTAGTTTTTCTCTTTAGCTTATCGGGTTTCAAAGCTTTTTTCCTTCTTTGTAATTCAGCAGTAAATTCTCCTTAAGGAAGACTATTAGATGTCTCCCTTGTATACAGTGCTAAAATTATCTGTACCAACTAGCTCTGTTATGAGAGAAGGGAGATTCTTCTGCCTTTCGTTATTCAGAGGCTTATTTGATCTTATCCTTAGGGAATGAAGCAATCAGGAAAAATAATTTCCTAAAGAATCTTCTCAAATGATTCATGTATTTGGTTTAATGCTAACCCTTTATTTGTGGGCACTTACAAAGTAATGTCTTTTTTGCATATTTTTCTTTTTGGTTAACCATATTCAAGAATTATACCTGTTCAGGGAGGGGTAGGAAGGCACAGAAGAAGAGGGATTAAAGCACGGCATTTTAAACCTAAGAAAACAATTGCTTCTGCTATGCTTACCAAATCAAACAACCTGACAACGGACAAGACTAATTGGTTTAAGTGAAGAAAGTTAAAATCTATGACGAAATTCTTACATGTGTTACATGTGCTACCGCTTTCAGTAACTCAAGGGCCTCTAATACTACTGCCTTTTAACCTCTGCAATATATAGCTATACATTTCAATGTCTAATAGTTGAATATTAGGCATTAATATTTGCATTAGTAGTCCGCTCTCTTAACACCAGGCTATAGACACCATCTGCTTTGCAAAGCCTGCCTGCATCCCCTGATTATATCTTTAGCTTCCTCCACTGCAGTGCCTGCCAGGTGAGCCGCAAAGCACTGCAAAGGCAAAGAAACAGAGGGGCCTGGTGGGGTCATTTCTAATAAGCCGGCGTGTGAATACTAATCAGTGCTGGGGAAGCAGAGGTCACCCCAGCCGGCTTGTTGGCAGGTAGCTGTGTGCTCTGTGGCAGATGGCAGGCATTATCGACTCACCACAAAGGCCTCGCGCAGAAGCAAGCGCTGGTGCTGAATGATAGAGTTATTGAGATTCTGTGCGAGATGCAAGCAGATGTGATGGTTTCCAGTACCCACCGTAAACAATATGCCAGCAGAATTTTTAAGAGGAGCTTGTGTGTACAAACATGGAGCGGACCTCATTTGAAGAATGCGAGTGTACAGTTCCTCCGTAACTCTTTACACGCCAGCTCAGGGTTCTCACTGTCAGCATGACGTGCTGAAGTAGCCCTGCCACTGGTATTTTGGGGTGCAACTTTCATGTCAGCACGTAAAAAATCAAAGCCAAAGATATACACAACAGAGAGTATCTAAACATATGTCCCGCTCATAAGCAAAGTAAGGTTGCTGCTTGTAATTACTACTTGGATTTAGGACAAATCGGCATTTGTATAATCGATGCATAAAACTGCACCTCAAAAAGAAAGAGGCAGGTGTGTCACTGCTTGCTTTCTGCTTCAGGACCTGTACGTTTAGAAAGGCAGTGGGAACCACACAGAAGTATCTCTTGGCACAATCTGGTTCCAAATACAGCAATCAAAGCCCCTATCCTACAATCAGAAAAGTCAATACCCTTCCACGTGGGTGTAAATCAGGCTATGAAACTCTGATTGCAAGCTTAGAACTTTTAATTCCTAATACAAGCAAGAGGGCATAACCATGCCCTAACCCTCTGAATGGTTACTGAGCCATGCTTACCTAATCAAAACACATACATAATGTATGAAATAATCCCTAAAAGATATTTTAGGTGCTTGGGTAATGAAATGATAGGCACCTTTGCAGCCAGCAGAATAAGACATGGCCAGGTAGCATAGTTCTGAAAGTATGCAGAAAACAAAAAGCCTTTATATGAAATTTAAAGCAGAAATGCCAGTGACAAGGAGCAGTTTTGTGATATTGACTTTAAGTATACATTGCCCAGGGCTGCTGGATTACACAAAAAATGAACAAGCAAAATAAATACTGATAAACACAGGGGATTTAAAGCACACTTTTTGTATTTAATAAGATGTTTCTAATGCCTATGGGCTTAAAAAACATAAGAAGTCAGTTTCTCCATTATTCTGTTAAACTCACATATCCGTACAAAGTGGATTTAAAACTTCACTAATTCAAATGGTCATTATTTTTAGCCTTAGAAAATCATTGCATTGATTTGTTAAGAGACCTGACTGAAGCAAAACATATGAGAAAAACACACACACAACACAGATACCCACCTGCTTGGGATCATAGACCATGAGCCTGTTTTGATACTGTGCAGTATTTGTTACTCCTCCTATGAAAGAGTTTATACAGGTTACAATTTTTCACATAAGCAAAATGAGGACCAAGATCAGGTACAGCAAAATAACCAATTCTAGGGCACCTTTGCTGACATAATTACCTTGCATAGCACCACTTATGTTTACATTCCACTGCACTTTTTAATCTGGTTACAAGAGAACAAGTGGCACATTTGTCAAACATCTAGAAATGCAAAATAGCAACAACACCCCCCCCCCCCACTTCTTTTGCAAAGCTAATTCTATGGGCTAAAACTGAGATAAAAATTGATCTGTTTATACGTGACTGTGCATTCAGCTGTTGTCAAGACACAAAGATAAAACCTGTCCCTGTTCAAGCACCTCCTGTATGAAGATAGGATGAGAAAGTTGGGGCTGTTCAGCCTGGAGAAGAGAAGGCTGCGTGGAGACCTCATAGCAGCCTTCCAGTATCTGATGGGGGTCTACAAGGATGCTGGAGAGTGACTCTTCATTAGGGACTGTAGTGATAGGACACCGGGTGATGGGTTAAAACTTAAACAGGGGAAGTTTAGATTGGATATAAGGAAGAAGTTCTTCACTGTAAGGGTGGTGAGGCACTGGAATAGGTTGCCCAGGGAGGTTGTGAATGTTCCATCCCTGGCAGTGTTCAAGGCCAGGTTAGACAGAGCCTTGGGTGATATGGTTTAGTGTAAGGTGTCCCTGCCCATGGCAAGGGGGTTGGAACTTGATGATCTTAAGGTGCTTTCCAACCCTAACTATTCTATGATTCTATGATCCTAAGAAGCACACAGAGTGTGACATCATTTAAAGGAGGAGGAGGTAGGCTTGAGTCTGAGAGAAGGAAGAGGTCAGAGAAGAGCTCTGCCTAACGAGGACCCTGATGTGGGACACTGCTGCCAGCTAGAAAGCATAATGCAAGCCTGTACTACTTTGCTTACTTGAGTATTTGAAGGAAATCCTGTATTATAGAGAGAACATCTCCTGGCTTAATTGTAGACTTAATAGTGGGAGGTTCCTCCGTAGTCACCAGAAGCAACTACCATTGACTTTTGATAATGTTTAAGCAAGATATAAAGCACCACAGAAAAGCCCGGAATAATGTCTGACCCCAGGAAATGCCACAAACCAACTATTTATGCTCAATACAGTATAGGTTTAATGCCCAATCACACTGTTCTCCCTTGGTTTTAAATGGCAAATCTCACTGGTGGAAAAATTCTTCAGACTCAAATCTCTAATCTTCCCTGCGTAAACATGTTCCAGAGGGTGCTCACGCCTCCTGAGGACATGGTGTCACTGCAGCACGGCCACAGGTCCCAGTCCCCTCGCTGTCACCACCCTGGGCCACAAATGACACCTCACCTTTCATCCTCTCAGAAGGGCTGGACATAACCAGGACATGCCAGCGGCTACAAACCAGTGAAATTCATATTGGCAAACTATTTATATTACAGTTTTAACAGCATGTGCTGATGACAGACAAAATCCACAGCAACGAGAAAGGAATTTCATCTGTCATTACGTTTGCTGATGCTCCTCTTTTTGTGAGGACATCCCTTGTTTCAGACAGAGCAGTGGCAGAGTTGCATGCATTCCTGCTGGCTGACCTATGGCCCTCCTTCTGCTGAGGCCATTGGGTCTTTTTCTAGCGTTAGCATGGCTCTGTGCTGGGGAATCCTGACTTTGCTGGCTTTTAGCTACACCTAGCACAGCATTTTGGTTCAGAGTCATACTGTGATTTTGAAGCAACTCCCCATTTGTCACATGTCATTTTAGGCTGTAGGGTGGGACTGGTGTGTATTCAAGTTAAACCAAAAGCTTTGCTTCAGATGTGCACCAGCTGTGCTCCAGTTCCTAATGGGGAGTAAGGATGTGATGGCTTTGTACCAGCTGAGTACTGGGAACATTTGGTCCAGAGAACAAGAGTAAACACAATCCAAAGCAAAAAATGTGAACTGTACATGGAGTAGATAGATAAAGAGAACTCGTCACCAAAGTTTTACCTGCTGATCTGTTTCTACTGGGCTGAGCTACTTGCTAACATGGATGTACCCACTGATCACTGCAAAATTACTTGAATTTGGCCAAGAATCTGATCAATGCATAGTAGAAACTACAGACAAATCTATCCAAGAGTCTTGTCTTCAACCACAGCAGCAGGGAGTAACACTATTGTTTGGGTGCATCTCTGCAAGCACCAGCCTGTACTGGGGCTACACTTGGATAGGAACACAAGCTCCTCAAAGATGCTTACAGGCTAAGAGACAGCTGAGGTGAGATGTACTCTTTCCAAACTGTTTCTATAATACTATGCCACACACTGCCCACCAGAGTTCCTGTGAAGTACACATGCAAGAATACGCATTGGAAAGCAGTGGCTGCTCCCGTGTCTAATCCCACAGTTTGTTATTTGTCTCTGCACTGTTGTGCAGCCTTCACAGTCTTAGCAGCCATCAGCCACATGCACAATACAGTCTTTTCTAATACCTGTTTTGCAATTTGATTTTCTTTTACATGCTTATTTTCACTCCTAGCATATTGTTTAAAAATGAGATGTCAGATTAGTATTTTGAGAAACAAAGATCATAGTTATTTGGGTGGTTACCTCCAGAATGTTAAATTACAGGAGATGCATTGGAAACACAATGCTGGGTCACGTATTTCCATTCAGAAAGGACACCTTAATATGGGGGGAAAAATATGGAGGAAGAAAGAAGTGGCTTGCTTTCTTGTGAAATAATGAAATAATCAAATAAGCAGAAGTATTTGCTCCTCTTCACAAAGAGCCCCTCATATCAAGTACACAGCTTACGTTTTTTTCCCTGCAATATTGCTCATCTGTGGTGTTTTATCATTACATTCCCTTCACATACCGCTCTTCACTTTTAGATTAATCTGCCAAAATGAGATGCTAAGGATTTGCATACAGATTTGACTACACAAAAATAGATCTGGAATTAATAACAGTCTCTATATGTTTTAATTTCTTCTAGACTCGAGTACCCTTGCCTCCAGCAGTATTCTTGGCTTTGAAAGTCATCAAGCTGATTTGTCTGCTCTTAGGTTATGATGCCACATGCTGCTACACTGTCCCCTGCAATCAAAGTGCTCGCAGAGATAGATTCCATGCCTTCCCCTAACAAGTATATTTTATAGATTGGCAGTTTTGATCTCCCCTCCCCAGGGGGATAATCTGCATCTTAACAGGTTTCTATAGATACATCTGTCATTAAATATGCCATCTTATATCTGCATCAATTTTCAAACTCAAGTTCCTCCTAACTTTGAAGTGCTATAGCAAAAGTTTAAAATTTTCTGCCAAAATTCAAATTTAACAAGTCTGCAATGCCCTCTTGAACTATTTTTTTTTTAATTTTTATATACTCCAGGCAGCTGGGAAAGGGTAAAACAAGAGCAGCCTCTTCAAAAATAGGAAAAGGGAAAAAAAAAGTTTCAATGGTACTAAAAATAATACATGTTTTCTCAGTAGACAAAACCGGGGCAATTCCAAGATAATTCCTTAAACTTCTCTGCAGTGTTTTCTATGAGGAAAGGAGGGGAAAAGGCAGGGAGGCATCATAACACTTGAAAAGAAGTATTTAAAAATACAAACTATGCTATTAAATTTGATGTCAAGCACGTGGTAGTAACCCATCAGTTAAAGAAAGGAAAAAAAATGTCTGTCTGGGTAAATGACAGAAAAGTAACAGCTTGGGCAGCCCTTGCTGGGTTTTATAAATGGATTGATGACTGCATCATATGAGCAGCTTGCCTTGAGGACTAGAGTTTCTTGGAGGCAAGGAGCACCCTCAGGACAAGCCCGTGCCTCTCTTGCTCTTACAGACATGACAACATGCTCATGAAAACCCAGCACCCAACATGTGGGCTTACAGTGTTTTTCCACTGCCACAGTCACTGCTCCTCACTCCCTTGCAGGCTATAAACACTGCTTTTGAAGCCTTCCAAGATCTATAACTTCTCAACTCATACAACAGTGCCCTTCTACACAGGGAAGTTGCTGGAAGACTTCAAGATCCACTTTGTCCAGCCCTTTTCCACACATGGAAAATATTTTGGGTTGTTCCAGCCCCCCATCAGCCCACAAACTACACTGAAAAACACCTTCAATAAAAACACTTCCAAAAGAGAAGAGTGTAGATTCAACACCATTTTCCCAATAGAAAACTTATAATCCATATTTATAACATGTAAGACCCCCATATGACTTGAGAAATCTAATTCAGTCCAAAACCCCCAGAAAATCTCACAACTCTCTCTGAAGTCCCCAAGTGCTAGGCTGCCTGCATGAAACAGAGTTCACTGGGAGACATGTAAAACTACATGTTAGCAAAGAGCTCCCATGTGTATTCCTTTCAGCAAATCCAGGGAATACATAGAATCTCATGACATGTACCCCAAGGCACTCTCCTATTTTAAAACAGAAATCTCTTGTCTCTTACATGTCTGTGTGTTAAACACAGGATAATCCTTCCTCAGCATGTAAGCCCACCCTAATGAGTCCCCTGGAAGACGCCATCTCTAATTAACACTGTTTCACCCCAGATGCAATCCAGTTTCAAACAACAGGGACACAAGCCCTAGTCTGCCTGTAGGTAAGTTTTCTCAAATCATTAAAGCCTGACATCTACATTCAATCTAGAAACAATCAATGGCACCAAATCTATAATGTCCATGCTTGAAAGGGTGTGAGAACCATATTATTAAACGGTATAACAATAACAGTCTGAGAGATTTGGTGTTGTTCAGCCTGGAGAAGAGAAGGGAAACCTTATAGCTGCCTTCCAGTATCTAAAGGGGACCTACAAGAAATCTGAAGAGGGACTTTTTATAAGGTTATGTAGTGACAGAAGAAGGGAATGGCTTTAAACTGCAAGAGGGTGGATTTAAATTTAGGAAAAAAAGATCTTCACCAAGAGGGTGGTGAGGCACTGGCACAGGTTGCCCAGTGAAGCTGTGGCTGCCCAATCCCTGGTGGTGCTCAAGGCCAGGCTGGATGGAGCTTTGAGCAACCTGGTCTAGTGGAAGGTGTTCCTGCCCATGGCAGGCGGTTGGAAGTAGATGGACAGGCGGTTGGAAGTAGATGAACTTTAAGATCCCTTAAAACCCAAACCATTCCATGGTTCTGTGAGTCTATGAATTGTAATTATAATCATAAAGAAATACTGTTCTATATACAGACTAAGACTGGGCCACTGAGGCAATTTTAATGTACTACTTAATTCCCCTCTCCTAGTAATTTCTGTGCTAGCCACACTGCAAAACCTGATTTGGTTAGATAGTGCAAATTTCTATTTATTCAAGATTGATTTTTGATAAAAGGTTTTTACAGGCATTTACTGAGAAAAAAAAATTCTTCTCTTCACAACAGCATACTGATAGTGACACTTTTCACCCCAAACCACTTGCTAATTCAGAATATTCTCAAAGAACTATTGATGTGATCTCTATCCTTCCCTTAGTCAAAATCTTCGCTATTAGCGGGAAAGTTGAATTTCCATGTGCAAGTCAGGATGTGATTTCACACATGCTGACACTGTCAGGCAACTTGGACCTCTGCAAAACAACTGAACATTTTGATTCAGAGAGGACTTTTCATGTGCTAATCTCCTGAGCATTTAAAGCAGAGGGGAAGCCTCCTTATCCCCAGCTGCAGGTGCATGAATGGCCCAGAGCTGAAGTGCCTGGCAGAGCGTGCCTGCCCCTCTCTGTCCCCAGGGGCACTACACCTATATGGGAGGAGAAAGGTTAATGTATAGAAAAGTAGGTCTCCAGATTTGCACATGCATGCCATGAAGGATGCAGGGAAATGGGCATAGTTCAAGTTTTAACCCGCATGGAAAATATTTCCCTGCTTTTATAAGGAATGATTGTTAGCAGTGTTGAACTCTAAAGGGTTTGGTGCATTTTGTTTCTCTTTCACTCAAATACTTTGCTTTTCAAGCATGTGGCATACAATTCATTTGTGAAATGGGTCACAGTGTCAGATGTTAACTGGGGCCTGTAAGATTCATTTTTCTATAAAATTTCCAAAACGTCTGCCCAGTGTTCCACTGTTAATATGGAAAAATTATTTGTTGTGGTTTAACTCCAGCCAACAACTAAACCCCACACAGCCGCTTGCTCACTCCCCCGCTGGTGGGATTGGGAAGAGAATCAGAAGAGGAACAGTGAGAAAACTTGCGAGCTGAGATACAGTTTCATAGGTAAAACAAAAGCCATGCATACAAGCAAAGAAAAACAAGGAATTCATTCACCGCTTCCCATGGGCAGGCAGGTGTTCAGCCATCTCCAGGAAAGCAGGGCTCTATCACGTGCAACAGTTACTTGGGAAGACAAAGAGCATCATCCTGAATGTCCCTCCCTTCCTCCACCTTCCCCCAGCTTTATATGCTGAGCACGAGACGGTATGGTATGGGATATCCCTTTGGTCAGTTGGGGTCAGTTGTCCTGGCTGTGTCCCCTCACAACTCCTTGTGCACTCCCAGTCACTCACTGGTGGGGTAGTGTGAGGAGCAGAAAAGGCTTTGACCCTGTTTAAGCATTGCTCAGCAATAACTAAAACATCCCTGTGTTACCAACACTGTTGCCAGTACAAATCCAAAATATACTGGCTACTATGAAGAAAATCAACTCCATCCCAGCCATAACCAGCACATTATTTAAATGAATTCCCATCTTTTTATATATATATATATATATATAAGAAAATGAAATATGATGAGGGCTATGAAAAAAATTATACAAATATAAAAATACGTTCCACAATAAATGGAGCTCAAAAATTCAAGAGCTGAACCCACTTGTTCTGACCAGAGGGTCCAACTAGTTCCAGAGTGCAGAAGACTCCCTCTGAGCCTTCTGGCAGGTTAAAAACCCCAAAGAGATGGTGGCAGCTTAGGAATCCCTCTGTCACCTGGAACATCGGCCACCCATCTCCTATTGCAGGTCCTTAAACCTGTACAGCATTTTGTTTAGCACGTTTCCATGATTTTATGCTCTATAATTTTTTGTTCCTTCTCATACTTGTCCCAAAGGAACAGCAAAGTAAAGCTGAAAATGAATCCCAATAATAGAAACTCCTTAAGTGTAGTCAGCTTTTGATTAGCAGAGCCTTTAGGAGAGAAAGGCACTGATGCTTTGGCTATAAAGTAAATGGCCAATGTGCGGGTCATATTTTTTTACTCTCTACACAAATACAAGGGCTAGAAACTTCTATTATCACTATTTAATTTAGTTACTTACTAAAAATCTGGGCACATTTTCATGGCTACCTTGCCAGCTGGTATTAGCAGACTGACTTTGAGAACTCTCACTGGTGACCTGTATTTCCCAGAAAAAGCAGCAGGGATACAGCTCAGAACCAACCCTAACGCAGACTAATTTTTTAATTAGTTAATTTTAGGCCACATACTTCAAAATTATGTTGCCTCCTGCATTACTGATTATGCTAACACCTCATATTTGATGATGAATAACATTTTTCTTTTCACCAGTAACTACTGATTTTTGAGCAATGAAACATCTCTCAGTAACTATTCCCCTGCCCCTGAATATACACATACAGCAAACTACATTCTGTCCCTAAGCAATTAATTAATAAGAGAAAGCTAGCTACAGTTATTGCATCTCCATCTACTTTCATTTTTAAAATAACTCTTTCTGAATACACAGAAAACAGTTTTCAATCTGTGAGTACATAATTCAGATCAATACCCTACTGACATATTGCATAGTATGGTCACGTACTTCATAATAACCTGTCGAAACCTAGCAACTCAAAACTGCTAAGCATTTTCTCAAAAACTATACAAAGTACAAAGAAAAAGTCCTGTCTATTTTATTCCACTGCTAAAACATTGCTCCTTACTGTGACTTCACAACCAATGTCATGTTTGTAGCATTTTCAAATATAAATCGAACAATACTGGTTGATAAAATATTTTTTGTTGGTTTTCCAAGTTTTAGACAGTTCATCTAATAGCCTTCCACTTACCTCTTCTCCTGATTCTACTGTATTAGAGGCTGTATTAGAGGCATATCCTTGGACACAATACCACACTGCTTCATTATATAAATGTAGATAGTATTTAAACACACAGGGAGGCATGCATTGCACTTACGTAACTGAGCACATTAATTAATCCTCAGCATAATTTTTCATGTACTGAAGCAAGGACCACACTCTGATGGATATTTCCAGTGCTCTTTCAATTATTTTATATGAATATACTTAACACAATTTCTTAAAAAGCCTTGGTTTTCATAAATACACTGACAAACGTAAACCACAAGAGGGAAGGAAAAAAACAGAATCTAGACACAGCATGACAGTAGCATCCATGTGCTTGAATTGCCCATTACAGACAGCACATGTCTCTCTATTGATAAAATAGGAAAGGTACTGGATGAACACAGGGTAATGCTCTGAACACACCCAGCAGGCACCCTAAAGCAGAAACCCTGTTTCTGTACCATACCTGGGTTTCAAAGTCCACCTCGTGCACACTTCAAGGATGAATATGCAGCACAAACTCTGCAAGACTCTTTTAATGCCTGTTGCTGAAGAAAACAGCCCAAAGCACTTGCCAGGGATCGTGGTGGTGATTTTCTGTGTTCTGTCATGCTTTTAATTCCGAAGTCATGATTCATTAGTTTGGGCTATATGCATAAAAATAGAACTTGCTGCCTCCCTATCAATGCTTGGGAATCCATTCCCATAAAGCACTTAATCCATGTGGACAGGAAGGTACACCTGCAGATTACTCCACTAACTTAAATGACATACTTTTAGGAGCACAGTGAAGGCCTAAGTAGCTAACCTAATCTTTCATTCATACACCATCTCTTCACTGGAGTCATCCCAGACCATATTAAAGTCCCCAGAGGATATCTACAATGAAGATGGCAATCAACGAACATTTTCCTCAAGGACTGACCTCATTTACTTATTAACTTCCTTGATAAATATTACAACTTTATAACCTTTCGTGACAGACTCACTAAAAATTGGGTATTCTTCTGTCAAATCTTCTGTAGACAGCATCAAGCTGATTGCAAAGTGACTAATACCAGAAAAGTCACTACAAAGACTGATGACACAACATCCTCAGCTTCCATCAATGTGCACATAAGTTGCACATGCTATGTTGCAAAAGATATGTTGGTTTAAGATTACAAGGCCTAGACTTACATCTCTGTGTGTGCCATAAAGCTACCTATGAAGTCCTGTGCCCTTGTTATGGACAGTCAGAGCCATGCATGATTTCTAACAAAAGTCATCTTGGCTTGTTACAATATCCTGAAGAGCAAGTGGGAGCAATTCATACATCTGCCTTCAAGCAGATTGACACAAGCCAACAAGCACTTAATTCTCCATTTCATTATCAGCAATAAATGTAGTGGTACCAGACCATTTTACAGAAACTCAGTCTTGTTTTTTAGGAAACATACAGACCCTGTCACCTGAAATTTGTTCAAAAGTGCATTATCATTCCAAATCACTGTAATTTTTAAATATCAAATGGAGGTAGCACATACATAGCTTGAAAGACAGAGAGATACCCAGCAGACAAAAAAACCTGTATAGGTATGTTATACTTCTATACTTCTTATAAAGCTTGATAGTATGCTTCCAGGATTAAATTCTTTGAAATACCCAAGTTCTAAGACAAAAGTTATCATGACATATAAACCAAAGAAGATTTATTAGTTTCATTCGAGACAGTATTTTGGTATTTTGCTAGTACCTCAAACTGTGTGAAACGTTTTCTACCTGATATCCAAAGAAGACCATCCACCACATATCCTGCATGGCATGAGAGCGATCGATCAAAGGACTGTACAAAGGTCCACTTGTTCTTCTTGGGGCAATAGCGTTCCACGGTAGGTAAGACCTGACGTAATTCATTCCTGCCCCCTACTGCATAGAGGTACTCATCCACTGCTCCCAGCACAAAGTGTTCCCGACAGTTCTTCATTGGAGCTATCTCAGCCCAAGAGTTAGTGCGGGGGTCATATCGACAGGCAGTTCTCACCGCACAAGTGCGCCCTGTGGAGTGCTCTGCCTCTCCACCAGCTACAAAAAGAAAGTCTCCCATGATAGCAACACAGTGGTGGCTTCTCCCTACAGGCATAGGTGCAAGCTCGCTCCAGTTTGCAATCCCTGCGATATGAACGTTCTCTTGATCTACCGGATTGAAGTAGCGCAATTCCTTCACTTTACAGATTTCACGTTTTTTCCCACCAATAATGTAAAGAGTGTCTGACTGGAAGCGAGGTTTTGTCCTTCTGGTTTGCCAGACTGGCTGTGCATAGACGCTCTGGTGGTAAGCCAAGGCCTCATTAACAAGAGCTGTTGCAGTTTCACTAGCTTGGACAAGAGGATGAGAAAGGGCTACGGTATGCAATGTATCCACATCCATAAGGCCAAAGCGGACATACTGGAGAAGTTCATCCATGTACTGGTAGCGGCAGTTGTGTTCCAACCACCTCACAGCCAGCTAAATGTGGGGGGAAGGAAGGGAAAAACAAGACACCCATTATTTGTGTACAATTCTGTTGAAATTTGGTCTTTTGAAAACTGCTTGCATTCCAAGAGCTGCTGTATACTTGCCTCAGTAGTGACACCTATCAATACAAAAAGCAGTTATGAAAGCATGTAAGTCAACATAGAATGTACTTCCTAAAACTCTACCTATAATATACATAAAAGCATTGTACTGCTCCAGTTCCACTGAAGAATTTCCACAGCATTATCAGATCACAATACTGCTAAGCAATACTTTTCATGCAAACTGTTAGTAATGCTGTAGGAAACTACAAGATCCCAGAATAAAGCTGCAGGAGCAATAACATTAACATAGGGACTATGTGATCACTGGAGACCATGGGCACACTAGAAAGAAAAGAAAGATTACCATTAGATGATTAGAAAGAAAAGCCCTTTCTCCCCTCCATCTTTCATTCTATTTTTGACAAAATTTTGAAGAAATATAATAAAATACATACTGAATCCTTCAATTATTTGTTCCTTCTTAATTTATTTCATTCATAAAGTGGAGAGGGGTGTAAAGAGACCATAAATTAAGCAGGGAAGAGGCTCTACTGGTTGGGACTGACAGGAAGCAGCAAGGAAAGACTCCAAAACTGTTCAGCAATTACAGCTGGTATTAATAGCCAAAACTAAACATAGTTTTTAAATTACATAAAGTATATCAAATCCAACCAGGCTTTGAAGCTAGGAAGGGCCCAAACCATTTCAAGAACTGTTGTATAAGTTATTGAAAATGTCCACTGATGAAGACCACAGAATCACAGAATCCCAAGGGTTGGAAGGGACCTCAGAAGATCATCTAGTCCAACCCCCCTGCAAGAGCAGGGTAACCTAGAGTACATCACACAGGAACTTGTCCAGGCAGGCCTTGAATATCTCCAACGTAGGAGGCTCCACAACCCCCCTGGGCAACCTGTTCCAGTGCTCTGTCACTCTCACAGTAAAGAAGTTTTTCCTAATGTTCACATGGAACCTCCTGTGCTCCAGTTTACACCCATTGCCCCTTGTCCTATCACTGGACATCACTGAAAAAAAACTAGCTCCATCATCCTGACACCCACCCTTTACATATTAGTAAAAATTGATGAGGTCACCCCTCAGTCTCCTCCAAACTAAAGAGACCCAGCTCCCTCAGCCTCTCCTCATAAGGGAGATGTTCCACTCCCTTTATCATCTTTGTGGCTCTGCGCTGGACTCTTTCAAGCAATTCCCTGTCCCTTCCCTTTACTCCCCAGGAGTAAAGAAAGAAGCTAAGAAGGCATTCAGCACTTCTGCCTTCTTTAAATTCTCTGTCTCCAGGGCACCCATTTCGTTCAACAGTGGGCCTATATTGCCTCTTGTGTTAGTTTTATCCGCTATGTATTTGAAAAAGCCCTTTCTATTGTCCTTAACCTGACTTGCAAGATTAAGTTCCAAGGAGGCCTTAGCTGTCCTAATTGCCTCCCTACATCCTCTAACAACTGTCCTCTTTCCATAATCCATAGATTCTCTTTTTCCACATGAGTTTGCCCAGCAATTCCTTGTTTAACCATGCTGGTCTCCTGGCTCCCTTACTCGATTTCCTACCCATTAGGACACTGATCCTGAACTTGGAAGAAGTGGTCCTTAAATGCTGACAAACTGTCTTGAGCCCCTTTACCACCTAATACTCTTTCCCATGAAACTTCCCTTAGCAATTGATTGAAGAGGCCAAAGTTGGCCATTCAGAAATCCAGAACTGTGGCCTTGCTAGGTATTCTATTCCTCCCACACAGGATCCTAAACTCCACCATCTCATGGTCACTGCAGCCCAGGATGCCACTGACCATCACCACTTCAACCAGACCCTCCTTGTTGGTGAGTACTAGATCCAGCAGTGCTCCTCTCCTAGTTGGTTTGTCCACCATTTGCATTAAGAAGTTATCATCAATGCACTGGAGGAACCTCCTAGACTGTGAAGATATCCAGACTTCCTCAGGAAAACCATTCCCACGCTCATCTATCCCCTCAGATTTTCCAGTTTGCTACCTTCCTTTCCTTCTCCATCTTTGATGCATTTTAATGTGTGTGCTGCACTTTCCTCTTCCCTGAATGAAAAAGTATCTCAATCCATCTTGGGTCACCTTTTCTAAACCTCTGCTGCATGGCTCACAGTTCTCTGTCATTGAAAGAAAATGCCCCTCTTTTAAAGTCTGCTTCATAAAACTGGATATGAACTTTCTCTTAGGGCTGTAGTAGTAGCAAATAGATTAGAAGGATCTCTTTGACTGTGACAATCTATTGCCATTCTTGTCTGTACATCACTACGCAAGACTCCTAGTGCACAATGTCATTGCTGCTTCACATTTAAGCTTATGGCTAAGTATTATTCCTACCTCTTTCTTTTTCTGCTGGACTTCCACAAAGTGTTATGCTTTCTCTGTCATTACTGGTTTCTACACTATTTATTTCAGGTCACTGCTCCAATCTGTCAAGATCATTCTCAATCTTAAGTAAAAACTGCATGAACACCATTCCACCTTCTGATTGTCCAAAACCATAAACCCCATATTTTTCTTTCATCCAAGTCATTAACAAAGATGTTGACTAGTTATGGATGAAGACAGACTCCTCTACTTGATACTTTATTTCATCCTGTCAAAGAACTTGTGGAGCAGGAGCTCCTAACTAGCTGTGCAGTAACAACAATTTCAGCTAAAACTTACTGCCCTGTACTGCTCATGGGAATGTCACGAGATGGAGCTGAAGAGAAAGGTTTCTACTACTCATGACTTTCATATATGTGTAGTCTATCAAATCTATCGTTAATTCTGTATTCTGTCAGAGGGAAGCCAACAAACCAAACCCACCTTCTAAGATTCATCTGAAACACTTTTTCTTCACTGTTCTATTCAACCCTTGTGAAACAAAGAACAAGGGCATAAAAAAATGCAACAGTAGTTCAGACAGTTAAATGTATCGAATTTCAAAATGTGCATTAACTATATGTGTTTAGACTTGCTAGTAAAAAAGGTGATAATTAAATACATTTGAAAGTGTTTATGGACTTGAAATCATTGAGCATTATATTCATGTTTTAAGTCCACCAGATCCATGTATCAATTGTCTCTTGCTGAGTGGTTTTAGGCAAGCCCCTACTCCATGCCTTGGGCAGCATGAATCATTCCTCAAAGTCTTCAGAAGCCTTTAGCTCTCATCATTGACTAGACACTTGAAATCAAAGCGAAATTCCAGCTACCTTCATAATGATGAAGACCCTAAATGAATTCATACCAACTGAATGAGGTGTGAGTCGCTATATTAAAAGAGAGCAATTTACAGAACCTGAGTTCTTATCTGTCATCACTTGCATCCAGCAGATTAGTTTCTTTTCCTTATAGTTCATGCCTTCATTCACATCTAAAATGGCATCATGGAAATACCACCTGTGCTATTATGACAGACTCTTCAAAGGCATTACAGACTCTTAAACACACGCACCAATGTAAACATTTGTAAACTCTTGTTCTTTTAGAACAAGAGGTAAAGGACTCAAGCTGCAACAAGGAAAGTTTAGATTGGATATTAGAAAAAAATTCTTTACTGAAAGGGATTTCAGGCACTGGAACAAGCTTCCCAGGGAAGTGGGGGAATCACCAGCCCTGGAAGTGTTCAAAAACTATGCAGATGAGACCCTCAGTGATATGGTTTAGTGGTGGACTTGGCAGTCCTGGGGTAATGCTTGGACTTGATGATCTTAAAGGTTTTTTCCAATCTAGTTGATTCTATGATTCTGTGATTCTATAAACCAGGTCTTGATAACCACAAAGCTTTTGAAGGAAATTCAACAGTAATCCTGCTAATATCTTAGAACTTCATCTTTCCTCTTTTCTTTATTGTCCTACCTCCTACCCCCCAAGAAATACTATATAAACACACAAGCAACACTACATAAAAAGACACAGTATCTGCATTCATTTCTGCATACAGAATGTGTGATGATCTGCAGTAGAAGGGATAGACGTTGCATTACATTTCCTCTGCTCCATGAAGTTGGGCAAAAGCAACTTGGTTCATACCGAGTTTGGTCTGCACTGAGGATATTCCTGGAGTTGTAAAACTGTTTCACTGAAACCAATAATGCTTAATGTTTCTCTAAAATCACAGGATTTCTAAACCACGACAGTGATAGTGCAAAGTGATTCTGGTGGCACTCATAGAAGATGTACAATCTATTCCCAGTCTTGAACCAAAACTTTCTCAATCCTTTCCTACATTATTTCATCCCCACTCATCTGTCCTGCACATTTATGAAAACTTTTGAATCTTTCATAATTAAGTTTATTGCAATTTACAATTATTATAATCCTCTACATGCTGCACTTACAGGTATCTTTGGTCTACACTGGTTCCATCTTTCCCTTTTGACAAGCAACTGCAACATGGAGGGCAAGGTGAATTCCAGGCTGTCTTTTGTGTAGGTTGCTAGTGGCTCTTACCAGACTACCTGTCCGAGACCAGTTTGCAGTGCAGTACTGCATTTTGCCATAATAATTTAGAAAGTGGGGCTAAGAAGCCTGCACATCACTATCACTTGGATGGTTTGTCAATAGGCAAGTTCTACCGGGTCTTAGGGAGGCATCTGAGGTCTGGAAATGGCAATGTGATTAGAAGCTCCTGTCCAACTCATGCTACCGTTTGACAACAGTATCCTGTGTGACCCACACCTAATCCTTGACACTGCAGGGCAGAGAAAAGGCCTTAAGAGCCAAGAGCTATAATGTTTTCATCTCCTTGTCTTGCTATTGATAACAATGACTGTTACTTGATTTTAAATGCCATAAATTCATTTTGGGAAATTACTTAATAATAATGGCTAGGAATTTAAGCTACAAATATAGGTACTTTTATGTATATTCATAGAATACAGGACCGACTCCTAAATTATGACACAATGCTATGGAACAGGTCATATGGTTTTAGGGACACTCAGATTGAAGCTTAGGCTTCTACATTTGTTATGCAGCACACACCTGTTACAGTGCTCCCTAGCAGAACGTGGTGTTTCACACTGTGGGGGCATGGAAAAAAACAGAGTTATCTGTGTGGGTGATATTCTAGTCATTGGATGGTTTGGCAGCTACTGCAAGGCTGGAGAAGTTCAAAAGAAAGAAAATTAAGTTCTCAAGTTTTTTGCTTGCAGTAAAAATAGTCACTGATAGACTGTAGTACAATTCTAAATTTCCTTCAGTATAAAGGAAGGAAATATAACTCCCATGAACATATGGCAGATTTGCAAACTTCCATGTAACATATCAGCAAACATCTGTATGTTTATCAAGACAAGTCCTACCACCTTTACTCAGTTTTTGTTTAATCTAGACTTAGAAACCTGGTGTCTACATAGAAACCCTCAAATTCACCCCCATCTACACACTAATTATAGGATATATTTTTTAGCCTCTCTGGCAGTAGTGATTAGCAACTATAATCAGTATTGGCAAAATAAACTCAAAGCCATTATACACTTTACGACACTGTAAGGAAAGACATTCAGGCTTCTCTAAAAAGATAACAATAGCACTTGAAATCACAACTGTGTTTAAAACACAAACAAGCAAACAAAAAAAAACCCCAACAAACAAACCAAAAACCAAACCAACAGAGACCATCCACAATTTCAAGGTTTAAAATATTTGTATCACTGCTAAATAATTTACAAGAAAGAGGAACGACTCCTACTCCTTGTGCCATATAGGCAAATTCTGTTTAAACTGTTAGAAGCTTCTTTTCTATTAATTTTAATGTATGAGTGTGAGAAAATAGGAAGCTACAGCATAGTGCCTATATCAACTTTAATAAATAATATATTTTGCCATATTCATCTTCTAAACTAAGCAAATGACAAAAGTAGACCCTCAGAAGGACAGGATTTTCAAATCAGATTAATTCTCTTACTCTAAAGCCTTAACCCAAGGGAATTTTCTTCTCCAAGGTTACATTACATTACTTGATTTAGCAACAGAATACATTCTCAAAACAGCAGAAAACAGATGGAAAAATATATTGTGGCACAGTTGGAGCATACTTCTAAGCACACCTGCATGTTGGATTGTGATTTCATTGCATTTCCAACAGCTGCTTCTGCTTCCAGCAGTATACTTCCACCAGGGTACTTCCACAGTCCAATTCACACAGCCTCGGAACATGGGCCTTCCTCCCTGCTGTTAATAATGCATGTACCACACACATGCCACAGCCGGAGCGGACGCAGATTAAAGCTGAATGAAGAGTTTCACACCTTTTGAAGATAAGTCGTGCAGTAAGTAGCTACCTGATCTTTTGGGCTGCTAGCTATCCCAGGTACCAAGAGAGCACAGCATGCCTGTGTCTTGCCCATTCAGCATCCCCCTGCAATCCTTCTCATGTCACTTTGCCAGGAAATGTACCAGATCTTCACTTTACATCACAGCAAGTTTGCTAACCAGAAAAGCCAAGCTACTTTGTGAGTGCAAAAAGCCTGACATACTCATTTAGACCCAGGTTTGCTTGGAAACTGCTTTCAGTCATAAACTCAGTGGCGGGGAAAGTTTCTGTCCACAGTGCTTTGAGACAAAATGCTCCTCTAAGCCTGAGCTCTGTGAGAGACAAGGGTCATGGGAACTCCAGTGAAGTTATCGTGGTCTGCTCTTCTGTTGATGTATTCATGTTGTAGCCTCACAGACTGCAAAGGAATTACTCTAGTTTATACCATCTAAGGTCCCCAGTAACTGAAATGAAGCAAAAAAACTGACAGTAGGGGGAAAAGTGAGGGGTTTTGAGTTTGGGGTTTTTTAGCAACAACAAGTAAAAGAAAACAATTTTCATAAAGTTTCAAAACAATGAATTCACACTTTCATTAAAGCAAATGAAAATATTAAATAGAGTAACATAGTGAAGATTCTCATTCTAGGAGAAAGGACAATTCTAAATATGGAAACACAAGTGGAGGGATGCATTTTCCTGGACTGAGATCAGATATATTCAACATGTATTGTCTGACTTCTGCACGACGATCTGATGATGATATATATACCAGGGAAAGAAAAAGAATATTTTTCAACACAAATCTCCCCTGAGCAGTCCTTCTGTGCTTAACATAAGCAAAATCATTTCAGAAAAAAAATATCAAATTAATATCTTTGTATGTATATATATATGTATAGCATACTGGAAAATGCTATAGAACTGCTCCTGTTGATAAATAAGCCATAGAGAGTCATGAAAGCAACATGATAGCTACAACAATCACTTTAAGGCACTAAGGAGATTTCAAAAAGCAAAACCTAGACTTGACTAGTTCAGTATATGAACACTAGAAATACGTATTTTGGAGCTAAACTCATACACGATTTAAACTTTAGCTGAATTTTATCTAACTCTGCAAGCCTTACGTGTTCCAGACTGGAATGTCTTGCCACAAAACTGCTGTCACTCTCAGCTGGCTATTGGCAGTACCATCTGGCTCTTCAAATCTCAAGTCCAGGAGCAGAATCTATGGGTAAACCAGGACATTTACTAAAGCTCTAAACCAAAGCCCACTGAAGGCTATGGAGGATCTTCCACCTTCTCAAAATGAATGCAGTTTTACACAGGGCCTGAAATTGGATCTCTGAAGGGTCTTAGTCCTCCTCTGTCTCTTCAGAGACTACAAAGGACATTTTAAGTAAAGTGGACCTAGTTGGTCTGTATCACCCATTTAAGAATAAAAACGTATGGGTGAAGAATTGTTGCTGGGAAAAAAACCCAACAAACAAACAAACCAACCACACACACACTTTTTCAAAGCCATGAGTTACACATGAACATTTTTAGAAGTTAGTAAGTAACCATATAGCACAATCCCCTTGCAATTGAATCAATCAGATACTACTTTACAGCTGTGGGCAGCATGGAAAATCAGTGGCTCAAGCCTAGATGCAGGAGAGCCTTAAAGATGGAAATCTTTTTCTTTTATTTTGAATTAAAAATGTGCATAAAAATAAGACTGTAATGAGCTGCATGTAGAACAATCAAAATTATGAGGTATTTGCATTTCTTTGCACCTTGAGCCAAACAACTACAAAATTATGCATAGGATTCTCTCAATCTGAACACAGTAAATATTAATAATCTCTGAATCAGCAATGAAATACCTTTTGCCCCTGAACCCTGAAGAGAGACTTTCCAATTCAAAAAGTTGTAGTACAGTGACTGAGACCATATTTACAAGGCACCGAGCTGAGGCATACGTGTGTAGCCTGTGAAAATAAAGCTCTGCTATCCCCCACCCTCTTTACACAGAGACATTTTAAAATTACCTGTTTGTCAGTTTTACAAATGTGTATCTACATAAGCAGCCCCCTCTGTGGCACTCTGTTAGGAAGCAGGCATGCTTTCATTTGCACATTCTGATTTTACGATCAGAATTAAAACATTTGCTCTGTTCAGGGTGAGTTGATAAACAGAGATTTTTAGATTTCGTTGTTTTTTTTTTTTTAATGTGAAAAATGAAAGAAAAATGTTCCTCTAGATGTATTATGCCTTTGGGCTCCATTTGAGGGAAGGGAAGAAAGACAGAGAAAGCTACTGTGAAGGTCACAGAGTGAAAGAACTTCCTCAGGGCACAGAATAAATTAAATCCCAAGGAAAAAATAAAATGTGATTTCCAGACTGTGAGGCACAAACTCAAAATGACAATGATTGACAGCCAAACTATATCCATGCAATATCGAAGACTGCACGTTCTCATTTACCTCAGTGTAGCCAGCAAACGCCCATTAAACATCCGTCTGATGCCCAAATTAACCTTCTTGGCAAACTGAAAGAGGCACAAACTATCATAATCAACCTTTCATTATCACAGCAGCCTCTAGTTAAAGGGTCAGAATAATTGTGCCATCAGAGCCCTGATTGTTTTCAATCAACAGACGACTGGAGTGACAGCTCAGTGATGGAGTAGTTTGATGAAACCGCACCAGGCCTAATCAGAGCAGATGAAAGGAAGGCATGATTGGTGCAAATGAACAGTCGTGCCTCTCTTTTTCATTTACAATCTGAAATTACTCTTAAATTTACAGGGTTTTTTCTCCCTTATGAGTACCTCTGAAAGAATGTTTGACTTATTATGAGTTCTGACAGTGCAGAGTTATAAAACACAGGTAGGGTTTTCAACCCAGGCTTAAGTGGGTATTCGGCATAATTTTAACAAATTCATTCTTGAAAAGCACAAAATGACTAAAGACTTCCAGTGACCTAACCTTTCAGTGCTGTTTGATTAGCAGAACAATTTGTCATGGCTCACATTCCTCATGATAAGAAAAGATTAAAAAAATTGGGCAAGGATCTCTTGCAAATGTTGTCTCTTATCCAATGTATTTATTGTGTTACTGCTCTATCACACACACACAAGAAAAAAATTAAAGAACAGTGCATTAATAACCTTTTTCCTCTTAGAATGAATAATGGAATCCAAGCAAGGGATTGTCTGGAGATGAAAGCAGAGACCAATTATCATGCCACTGACAGCATCGATATTTAGTTTTCTGGTGGGCTGTTCATTCCCACTTTTTAAAGGATGGGAAATTAATCAATCTCACTAGGTGTTTCTTACCATACTCATTGGCACAGAATCAGAGTACCTCAGAAATTAATGAGGGGGGAGGAGAAGAAAAGTTGCGGGCTGCTTAGACATTTGGAAAGAATGGAAGATTCAAGTTTCCTGCATTTCCTCAGTTACAGTTTGCTTCCCCTCCCAGCCTCACTCAATTCCAGCCACAGGGCTTCCCATCCTCATGACGACACTGTACAGAAGGTGAAGTAAATCAAAAGAACCTCTTTGTACCTCTGAAGAAAGCAAGGAAAGATAAAATATGCATCCTTCCAGACCCAACCATAATCACTGGAATCCTGTCACAGACCCACAGCTTCACCGACGGACAAGGTTTGGAGGACAGAGGGATCAGAAAATAGGCTCAGGTAACAGAGAGGGAAGTCAATTATAAATGAGTTATGACTTCAGAAAATACATGGCCCAAAAGGAAGATTAGAGAACCCCAAGGTCCATTAGATCTGGAGAATGAAAGTGTGTGTCCTCTGATCTCCTTTTAGTCTTTGCAGAAGTTGCAGTGGATTTGTCCAGAGTACTACTTTAGGAAGTTCTTGATCTGGTAAAGAAAAACTGTTGGCTGGGAGTTTTGCTGTTTTGGGATCCACATGATGTCAAGACAACAACTTCCAACATTCAGAAAGCCAACCCTGCAGTCTGTAAGCCACATTCCATTGATCTTCCAGCACTGAATAATCTTCAGCAAGCAGAGCTGTTGGCCCAAGTCTGCCCAGCAGCACAAATGATGCATTTCATGATACTATACTGTGATTAAAATAGAGGTACATAATGCAGCTGTATTAATAGCAAATATTTATCAAAATTAATGGCCTTAAAGTGATTCAAAACGTATTAAAAATGCTCCTCAATTTTTCTCGAGTGCTGGTAAGATTTATCTTCTTAAAGCATGTAAGTCATAAAGCATCAGTCACCAGTTCCCTGATTTCCTCACAGGGCTGCTAGACAAAGATCCTGTCTAGCACAATCTTCAGCGCTAGACACAGTCTTCACAGGTCTTCAACAGGTACAAGGAACCTACATGTCTTTGGCAGATTTCCTTGTCATAATTAAACAGCTTCATTAGTAACAGTTTTAATAGCTGTATTTCCATCTCAGAATTTTTTAACAAATGTTTCCACACAGCATCCTTGTGAGGAAGGGAACCATTCTTCATCCCAAAGACAAACTCTCCACCAACCAAATACAGTCCATTGCATTCTCAGTCCAGTGCTTTTCTGCAAGCTTCCTTGCTCCCTGGTGCCACATAATGATACTGGCCTTCCCAAAAGGGACGTTTTATCAAAAAGGTTGTCAGACAGTATTAGTTTCATGTTTTATGTAGGTGTTTCCTGTGAAACACACAGCAAATATCAGTTTTATCATAAGAACAGAATGTACACTTTTCAAAACTGTATTAACTCCTTTTACACACTTTATCCAATGCATTTATTTTACCATTTCTTATATTTACTGGAAATTAGACTAGACACAAATCTACCTAGAAGACATTGACTAACCTCAATTAAAATATTTCAGCTTTTTAGACTTGCAATAACTTAAGTATGATCAAAAATCAGCTTTACAAGAGGCTAGCTTAATTACATTAATATATACCATTTTATATGGTAATGAATCATACTATATTAAAGCAAAGAGTTACTATAATGGAAAACTTCAACTTTTAATCTACTCAAGCTCAAAGTGAAGTAAGGTAGGGACAGAAGGTAAACTCTCAGCTGTTGTAAATTATCACAGCTCATGGAAGTTTGCCATTTTACACCTTCTGAGGAATCTGAACTTCAAAATTATACAGCACTTTCCTTCCAAGTATCTCAAAGCAATTTATAAGCAGTAAAACTTGAGCGTCTCCCAGAAAACTGTACATTTCAACCATTTTCCCAACATGGGAATTGAGAGAAAAATTAAGGGATATGACCAAAGACAATAATGTACAGCTGACACAAACAAGATCTTTTGTTCCCTCAAGCTGTCCATAACAGAGTCTCTTTACTCAACTACCAAAATCCTGGAGATTTCTGTGCTGCATGCCGCAGACTGAAGCCTAGTGAGATGCAAGTATCTGAAACTGAGAACAAAACAGATCCCTAAATATCACCTGACAAAAATATTTGAGATACCTTTGCAGCTGAAAAGTACATCTCTATATGGGCTGCATTTTTTCTTAATCTTATTGGGGCAGCAAAGACCAAACTATCCTGCACTATGCTTCAACAGAAGTGCATTCTTACATGATCAAGTCCTCAAACCATGGAGTAGTTTCCTCTACAAAGGCAGATCTACAGATGTGCTTTTCACACTTAACTCATTCTGCTGTGATGGAAAGAACAATCAAGGCTCAGTACAATCCCTAGAAATGATATTCCATATGTACAACTGTGTGTTTAAAACTTTTAAGAGCTGTGTGTGTTCCCTGTTGCAACACACTTTACAGCTACCCCACTACTGACAACCACTATTTTCCTATGCACTGAATAACTATCACACCTGGGAGTGTGCACAAATAAAATAAATTAGCTGGGATTGCTCACACTGGAAAGGCTCTACTTGCTCCTGCAATCAAAGTAAATTTTGTTTTAACAAGATCATCAAAAAGGAGTGTGGAGGTTGACAACCTATACAAGGCAAAGCAGTAAAACCAAAACGAAAATACAGCACCCAGAGACAGAACCTCACTTTTTCCTTTCAAACAGATTCAGCCATAGACAGTTAGAAACAGGAAGCAAGCCTCTGAATCATAAACATTCCTAAAACATAGCTTCTTGGTTCCTAAAACCTACAGAGCCTAATATATCTGATTGTCTTTAATAACTGGATCAAAGGGCAAGAAGCTCCAAGGTAACAACTTCTTGCCATCCATTTTCTAACGCATCACAAAATGCTCAAGCTCAGACCCTCCACCATTTGTCATGATGGTCAAACCAACACTGCCAAGTGCTTTATTTGTGCTAAGTTTTTCTGAAGTTGCAATGAAAAGAAGCTTATCTCTTCATAAACACAGCTCTCTAACTAGGGCTCCCAACTGTGACTTGATTTCCATTTAAGGAGATCAAAGTTTATGATGGCATTTCTCTTTTCTCAAATAGGGTGAGGACAGAGCACATGAAAGGTGGAAGAAGAGACACTCCCTCCCTTCCTTCCACAGCAGCCATCACTTAAAAATCTAGAATTGCTCATTTTCATTTTTAGAGGAAACAGGCTGACATCAAATGCACTGAAACTTTACATAGCCATATTTAGCATTAAAATAACTTGCTGGTACATAATTATAAGTGGAAATGACAATCTTTCACCATCTGATACACATAATTTTTATTGCTATTTCTCTCTTGTTATTTTTCCCCCTGAAATATATTTTAGGAGTGGCTCTCTATGGAGACAGAGGATCTAAAAGCTTTCATCAGTAAAAATCGTTACAGAATGAAATAGGCACGAAATTCTATAAAAATGCAATTCAGCTATGTGGAAATGAGTCTAAATGTTTCTCGAATGTAGAAAGATTCCTATTCCTTTCTTCCCTATTGTTAGGGTATAATTTTCTATGGATTTAATAGGCAAATCCAACAAATCACATAATAATGTATCATTTTCTATAATAATCTTGACAACATCTATACAGGACTTGTATGTCATTAATACCTTAGGTCACGCACAAAAACGTGCATCGGAGTACACTCTCCTTAGTTGGTTTATATATTCGTATGCTCTCAACATGCCATGTTACTATAAAATCACTGAGGTCAATTTTAACAAGTGAAATTACCAGGTGGTTTCATGTTACTATGCTACTTTTTTTTTTAAACAAGTGGCATTACCAACGCTTACAACAAACTAAGCCCTCTGACAAGGACAGTGTTTGCTCTCATAGACAAAAGCTATCTGAGTGTTCCCTACTTTCTCCCAGCCACTTCACCCCCACAGTTATCAAACATTAGCCACTGGAGTCCACATTACACATTAGTAAACCTGATTCTTCAACTTTGAACTGCTGCTGGAACCTCATTTTAGCACGGATGGGCCCACTAATATTAACTGTGGGAACATTTAGGCCTTTTCCTGTCAGCAATTTACTTCTGCCTTCTCAAACACCATGAAGAATGTGCTTCAGAGGACAGCAGGACAACAAAGTTACATACGTATTTTAGGAGTTGGTACTTCTTTTGGCTGATTTTTCACAAACGGGTATCATTTCCCCATTGCTTTTTAAATACAAAAAGAACAAGCAAGTACACTAGTTGAAGCTCACTCAGCTTTTCTGAGAACAGAATAGCTTCCCTTTTAATCAAATAACATTTTCTTAATTATGTCAATTGTATTGACTTTGATTTAATCCCCACATGATGGGCTTCAGATTAATGTAGGACTCATTAATTCTTAAGTGACAAATTAATATTTAAAATCAAATAATTGACCTAAGAATGTTATTCATTTTAAAAAGAGACTTAAAGACTTAGAGCCACACTTAAAAATGCATTTAATATCCAAAATGTATCTTATAAATTGGGAAAATGAGCTTTTCTATGACACGTTTAAAACAAATGTATTTATTATTTAAACCAACTAAAACATCTGAAGCAAACTGAAACAACTGCAGCTGCTAAAAGGTGAACCTCATGAAATTCAGACCTCTATGGTTTCACACAAATCTCAAAACAGGCTCCTCCCTAAAGGAGCAGCTTGAAAGCTTTTCAGCACAGAGTCCCACTTCAGAGACTGATCTTTCGATCTGTCATTACTTTACCACACAGACCTCTAGCTTGGAAGCCACCTGACAGTGAGGTTTCTTAAGATCTTTCTGACAAATGTATTTGTTGTAGTTTCTTCCATTTCTCCCTGACATGAGGGAGCCCAAGGTGATCAAAGGAGTATAAGGACCCGTTTGTCATAAGGCAAGGAAACCCCCAACTCTGCAGCTCACTCACACATCTGGAAGCTGCCAAGGGCTGCCCTGCTGGAATAAGCAATGACATGCAGGAGTATTACTACTTTTCCATCTCCTTAACTCTTCACCTTCCTGGAGCCACAGGTGCCCTGGTTTCAGGACAGGAGTGATAGCAATCAACAACAGCTAGTCATATCTCAGGAGTTACACAGAACTAACCCATTTAAGAGCAGATCTAGACATACAAATACAAATTTACTTAATCTAACTTTACGCATTTAATTTAGGTCCTTAACCCCAAAATTGGATTCTAGCTATCTTAGCATATTGATGGACAAATTATATGGGTTTAGACAACCTGGAATTCCGTTTTCTTTCTCCATCTTCTTTGTCTCCATAGTTACAAATAGAGTAATGCTATCAGCTCCCAAAGAAAAACTTGTTGAAATACAGAGCTGGGAATTCACAAAAGAGCTTCTAATTTTCTATCATTTTCCACAAGCTTAAATCCATCAGAAACAGTGTTAAACAGCTTTACTTAGATTTTGAATGAGTAGAGGTTACTAACATTGCTATCTCTGAATGGAAGATATTAAGACAGTAACAACAGACCACCTCATTTGATCATCCATGGTATCTGTAGGTTTTAGACTTCATTTATGTTGTTCTTCAAGTTGAAAATGGAAGTAATGTATATTTCTAATAAGGAAAGGCTTTCACAGCAGCCAGAGCAATTTACTTTTGTGTAACCACATACCTTTGTATCAATATATTATACTTCAGTTAATCTCCAATAGATCAGCGCCACAAAGAGCATAACAGCCAACGCAGACCCCACCATAACAGACTAATTCAAATGCAGAATCCAGTATCATAGAAGAGGTCTTGCTATGTGAACATGTTGGTGCCCTTCTTTGGCTTTCTAAATCAAAGCATATATCTATTGCTTAGCTGCAGAAGTGACCTAAATTCATGATCTGTGGGCACAGCAGCCTTCCTAACACCAGTGGGATGCTCTGTGTGGTTCAGAAGTTAATCTGGGATAAATAAGGTGAGGCAATATTACTGTAGGACACTGAGGCAAAAGTAATGACCTCCAGTAATTCTTTATTGCTCAAAGCAACAGCAGCAAAATAATCAAGTTTTCTGTTTGGAACTGGCAGGTATCAAAAAGAAAATTAGAAGAACACACCATTGCTCCTAACATAAACCTAGTTTTAATATAGAAAATCCCTTTCTATACTGCTATACTTGATAAATAACAGTAACAAGATTAGCTAACATTCAAGAAATAACAGGCAGAAACTTTCAAAAGTTCAGAACAAAAGCATATATAAAGTTCCCAAAACTTTACTGTAAAGGACAAGATTAAGAGCCCATTAGATTTACATTAAGGCAGACAAAGGAGGAAGGTGTTTCATAACACAAAGGGACAGTGCCAACAGAGGCAGCATTCATTTTCACTGTAAGCCAAAATGTCATTATTATTACAAATGATGCAGAAATTGTATCAGAAAAAATGTGTGTGACCTGAGCACATCAGTAGAGCTGAATGTCAGGTTCAGCTGCCTAAATCCACTGCCTCAATCCATTGCAGTCTGCATGAGCCCTGTCTAGTCTTCAGCTCCAGTGCACACTGATCTCTTTGCAGAGCCTGTGCCACAACTGCCAGTCTCCCCTGTATATAATGCATGTCCTCCCCAAAATACCCCACATGCCTATGTTTATAAAAATGAATCCCACACAAATAGTCTGGAAAGGCTGTGAACACTATTACCATTGCACACAGTCGATCCAGATGTGATACCTGCGATTATGAAGATTAGCCTTAGGAAAAGGAAACCTACATTCTATCATAGGTTATGTTTTCACACTTTTTTTATTTGAGCAGAACTATATAATCTAGCTCGCAGGTAGTCATGATACACAATGTAACCACCACTGATCCAGCACAGTGGATATTGGGATTTGAAGGTGGCTCCTGGCGGCTCTCTGGCACTTTATGTAGACTGCTCATGAAAAGGGTACTAAAAAAGGGGTGAAAACACAGCAAAACATGCACATGCAACATGCTAGTTTTTCCATATAGGCTCACCAACTCACCTCGGCCTTGATACGATCAAACTCCTTTTTTCCCCTCCTATGCCTTTCCTGATGAGAGGCTGACAGCCACATTTTAATATGGTAGTTTTCTACTTAGGGTAAATACTCACTAGGGACAAGCATTAGACCACCAGACAGGATATCAGTTATTGCCCAAGACAGTACTTATGCTTATTTCTTGAACAGTGAAAGGTGAACATATTGTTTAAATACATCGTTGATTACCGAGATGCTTTTACTTCACATACTATTTTATGTCATTATTTGTTTTGCAGTAAAACTTAAGTTCACGTTTAGCAAGGCAGTTAGTCCACATTTCATCAAAACATACATATACCCCTGAGAAACATGAATTTTGCTCTCTCCATATTAAAAATTGCTCTGTAGAATCAAAAGATTGACAGCAAAAAAACCCAACAAAATCAAGTCCTGCACTGAAGGAATGGCAACCTTGTACTGTAACATGACAACCCACTTTAGAAATTGCTGTGCTGCATAGGAAAATGTGGACATCACTGAAGACGTATGAAACATGTCTGTGGGCCTGCCTTCAGCAGAGAACTGTTCCATTGTAACAGCCTGCTAAACTGTATATGCCACACTATTTCCTATAGTAATGAACCCTGCGGGATTTCTGTTGGAGTATAATTTTGGTCCTCCACAAAGGCCACCAAGAGATTCAAAATGGAGCTCAAATAAAATAAGCAAAGGCAGCTGAAAATGGGGCACTTTACTCCCTCTTAGAAAAAGATAAACAGGACTCTAATAACTTGAATTTATACATGTATAAATCTTTAGCAACTCATATCAATCTGTAACACTAGTCTTCTTGTCTTATTTGTCTATTTATTCAAGCAAAGATGTTTCTATTATACAGAGATTAGAGTCTGATTTTACATGTCACATCCACAGTAACAAAAGGAATAACTAAGGCAACTCTCTCATACGTGGAACATCTACTTTATAAACACAAGTTCACAAGCTGCACACAAGGAAGTGAGCAGGGCTGGAATATCTTGGGAGCTTAGCCCTGGAAAAGACACAGTATAGTTGCATACTTTCTAGCTGAATAATAAACTACTTATGCAGATTTGTCAACCAATTTTTCTTAGATTGCTTGCTTATCAGTTGATTACAAAGAAACTGAATGACATGGCAGAGTAAAAAAAGAAAAACCACAAAACACCACCAAGAAAACCTTAATTTTAGGAGATGTATTAGCAAATACTAAAATTGATCAATCCTTTAAACACTTACATAACCAGTAGCAGAGAAGGAAGAAACTAGTCTATACTGATCTCATGTTGAGATGTTTTTGCCAAATATGATTCGAGAGCTCACTGCGTATCAAGTGCAATATTTAATAGAGTAGCATTTGATCAATGTACGGTTGGGAGACAGAATGATCCAGTAGATATTTCTATCTGTAACTATTAGGATGATCCTTGAAATATGAATATTTAAGCCTCATGATGCTGAAGTTTTTAATAACAAACACGATAAGGCATAACTATTACAACTAAGGCTAACATCAGTTTTTTACTTAAACCTTTGGCTTGCTTTCTACTTGCTAAGGTTCTTACAAGAACCCTCTACGGCTAGATTTCTGAGAACACGTTTTATCTTATAGGGTTGGTTACTTTTTCAATTATCAAGGGAAGGAATTCATCTGCTTCCTTAAAGTAGAGCCAATGAGCCTTTCTAGTAATGGCCAGTTAGAAAATATTCACTTTTTACTCCATGATAAACTAGACATTTATGGTTTTGTCATGACCACTTCCTTGGTAAAACAAAGCATGTTGCACAGATCATGATGCAGAGGAAAAATACAAAAGAATTTTTTTCCTCCAACTTTCTGAATGAATCCAAAGGAATTATTGTAGTATTTTGTAGCAGTATATTGTAGTATACTACATTAGTAGAATAGTATATTGTAGTATTCTACATTAAACCATTTCCTAGTATACTGCCTTGAATATTCCTGTTTAACTTTCTCAAGCTTGGTTTTTGCAAGGTTATGTTTCATCTTATTCACTAAAATTGGGCAACTGTGAATTGGTCTAACACAGAATGTACCAGATATGAGCTTCAGTCACTTCAGTTTAAATCACATTCAAGCATCACTGTGTCTATATTTTGATACATTAAAATAACTGGCTTAATCTTTCTGTGCATTAGGATCGAATCCCCCAGTAGACACTAGGAATTTAAACTAATGAAAATACCTGTGCTCTGCAGACAGCAGCACCCTTTCCAGCTTCTCTGAGGGAAGCTTTAATTTGGGCTTAGGGCTTCATGAGGGCCCTACTAGCAAAGGTGCCTCGGGGACACACTGAATTCACATCATCATAACATGCACAGGTGTGTGTGCAGGAGGCCACACTAGTTACAGGTACAACAGACAAATCAAATGATAGCATCCCCCCATCAGCTCTTCTATTATCTGCCCCACTTTGTGCCAATTTCCTCCAGCTTTCCCAACACCACTTGCTTTGCTGTTCTTCCTTAAGACATGGGATGGGGATTTGTCAAAGTCAATGAGCACTTTATTACAGTGAGAGTGCTCAGTAATGAACAATTCAGCAATTTAATGAGATTCTGTAGATCTGTCTCCAGCCTGTCCATCAAGTTTCACTTCTATAAAGCACCCTGACATTAATCCTCTGATATACCCAATCCTCACCCTGGGCTGAATATTAGATTCTTCCATGGCATACTGCATTACCACTATAACCTTAGCAAAAATGATGAACTTAACTACACTTGAGGCAATATAGCTGGTCTGATTTGATTTTCTTCTATTGGGTTTACTATGAGGGAATTACTTATTTACAAAGATAAAGTCAGAAAAAACAGTTTCTTATTTCCTTCTGAATGCTTAAATTGGTAAATATTTATGTGTGTCTTTTAATTCATTCTGAGGACCTGTAATATTTATAAATATACATTTATTCCTGCTTGTACGGACAGAATTAAAAAGACACACATAGTTTTTGCCTACAGCAGAAAACTAGTTGAAAACAATTTTTGGAACAGCATTAGTAACCTTTAGAGAGGCAATTATGATAACACTTAAATGGACAGTGTGGAGCATTTGTTGACACTCGGAAAGCAGCACATTACCTACAAGTATCTCTCCTCTGTATGACCCTGAAACAGGAACAGAAGATTTATCATATTTGCCTCATGAAGTGTTCATTGACTGGAGTGCACACAATTAAGAAAATTATTTCTGAGTTCTTCCGGCAGGACAAGGCAAAGACACAAGTTGTGAAAACTCTTACTTCCCAAACAGTTTCAGCAGGTTACAGAGGCAATATTACTCTGGATAGGCTTGCTCATTACTGAGCTGCCTTAGGTTATTCTTGTATCTCTTTCTGCAGCAATTTTTCTGGCAAAAGTGTACCTAAGCATGTAGCTAGGAGATCTCAGTGACTCTGCAGAGAAATTATGATAAACCCCAATTGGTCAATCAGCCATGTCCCATATAGGAACTTGCACATCAAAACCTTTCCTGATAAAGGGAAATGAACTAGAACTCCAAAACATTGTGCCTGAAAAACCCAAACCAAATCCACCATCATGGTTAGTGTGCTGCAGGTTCTGTTGCACAGACATCCTCCAGAGAACAGAGCCAGGAAAGAGTGTAACCTTACATTAGCAGTTGCAGAAAATACAATCTTTGTAAAATATACCATAATCTAAAGCCTCAAAGTTTTGAGAGCAAATATGCTAGTTACCAGACTTCAGGGTTAAGTTACAGCTGCATACTGTCTTTGTGGTTTGAAGAGCTTAACTTCACAGTTTTGGTTTTTTAAGAATAAATATTTTGCTCCTGCATGACATAATCCATTTAAAGAACATGAAGTGTCCCACTTCCTGAACTGAACTTGAAATTCTGAATTGAACTGCTTCAAGTTCACCAGATGAACACACATTTCACACTTTGAAATAAAGGTGGCATATAAATGAAATCAGGGATTCAAATATACAACAGTCTTCTTGGACCAATATAACCCAGTTCCTAAAAAGAAAGCACAGGTTTCTTTCAAGCAGGTTACATTCTACCTTGAAATACCAACATTATACTGATGTCCTTTCATTATATCATCAATTGCAACTTGTACAGACATATGATGGGAAAGTTTCCAAGGATAGATCTTAGTTTAGCTTTTATGTTTCTCTTTACAAGTTACATGATCTTTTCCTATTAGGTTTCACACACACACACTAAAGGTCACAACATAATGCTTTTATTTTACTAACATTCTACGGCTAGCAAGCTGGCCCTTTTTTAAATCCAGCTTTTTAAAAGGAAATGATCACTATCTCCAGCTTCTTGCTGCAAACCTTCCGCTGAAGCCTCCACTCACCTCTGAGCAGAGCAGCCTGCATGATGATTCTCTAATTTGCCTGAGGGAAAGTCACCTGTGGGGGGCCTAAACAATTTAAATGACAACTGAAGTTACACAGCTAAATTTGTCTGAAGTGAACAGGAGAGGGAACAGAAGCAACTTTGCCACTAGATTTGTGGCACTAGCCGCACCAGGAGGAGTGAGTTATATGCATCAGCTTCCTCTTCCCACCAACAAGCTTGGATCTGGAAGAAAATCTCTGGCCATATCTGAGCAACACAAGTTAAGCAGTAAGACAAATTTATCTTTCAAACAAACTAATTGCATTAACACAACACAACGTTTTTTGAATTTCATTTAAAAATTTCCCTCAGTTGTTATTCACAGTTTTTACTCAAGTGCTTATTCTCCCTCGAGATTGCTCCAGGGTTTCAAAACAACAGATTACTGCTATGGTTTATAGAGTATCGTGCATTCTGCTTATTCACCAGTCTCCTTACCTGCCAGATTTGTTCTTCACTGAGTGAAGTGAGTCTATCACTTTTAAAAACCTCTCGAAGGAGACGGTATGGGAGTGCCAGGACTTCTTCCGGATGACTCTTCAATAGCTCAGAGAGATGTTTTACTAAGAAGTCAACAACAGCATTCTCCAGCAAAGTGAGGTTGAAGAGGTCTGCAAGCTTATACAGGTCCAAGTAATTAAAACTATTTAATTCCTAAAAGGGTGAAGCAAACAAAATGCGTCTCACAAAAAAACCCCAAACAAAACAGTGAAGAAAACCCCCCACAGGTCTCAAATAATAAAAAAAAAAGTTATTCTTTTGGAGCTGTGGAGAAGGCAGGCAAAATAACTTGAAATTAATTAGCACAGTCTCATTTAAAATGTATGTTACCGGTGCACATATATATATGCAAACACATATAATAGTACTAATTTATATAGCAAGGTTATATATGCATAAAGCATTTGTAAGAAATATGGATTAGTACATAATATAACCAACCAGCATGATTTACACTGTATGACAACAGCTTGCAGCAGTTAACAACTGGATTAAAAAAAGGTATTTGTTAACGGCAACGATTGTTACAGAGCAATTGTTTGTTCATTATTTACAGTTTTGATTGAGCTACAGCACTGTGTAGTGCAACTTTTAGTTCCAAGAAACCTCCCAAAATACAAGATGCTGAGCTACATTTTACTACATACAAATTTATCTTCAGTGAACAAACAAACGTGTTTTTTTTCCTACCACTGACATCAACCTATAGTGGATGTTAGCTTCATATACTTTCTCTCCCTCTGCCTAGCAGCAGAAAATCTGCAGAGACAAAAGCTACAGTAACTCAGGGCAGGAAGTTTTTCTCCATCCTGGTGGTAGATAACCTGTATTTACAAACTGTGTTTTCATCTTGGCATCCTTTCTAAATCAGCGTCTGGACAGCTAACTACTACTGTTCTAGAGCATACTGCTGCTTTTAGGGGAGAGGCCAAGAATTCCTCTGGTATTAGAGAAAAGTACCCAGGACATCTCAGCGTGTTTAGCCATTTTCTCTGTCCTTGCTGTATGCTCACACCTCTCTTCCTCTCTCCTCTGCAATCCTGGTTTTCATCTTCCAATTTACCGCATTGCTCCCTATCAGCCTCCTCCTCCTTGACCAGCTCCACATTCGAAACTGACAAGAAGTCTCGTCAGTTTCACTTTGCTGGTTAGTTAACATAGGGACTAGAACAGGAAAGAGAAACAGACTAAATTAAGTCAATTTCACTTTCACTGCTCTGCTGGATGGCATGGCAGCACCAAATGAAACTGACAAGAAATCTTGTAAATGTCAAATGAGCTGCGCGGCTGGCAGATAGAGCAGAGCAACAGGGAAGATGGGAAAGTGCGAAGAGAAGGTTTTTTGGAATGTTTTATGGACTACATCTTGAACGTGTGAATTGGGTGGCTGTCCCAATGACTGTGGAGCTGTTTATGCATATGCAATGGAGAGTGGAGAAAGAATTTTTTTCACCTGCTTAGAGGAGTCAGTACTGGAGGAAAGCTAATCAGATTCCTGGGGAGGCTCCTGCTTGTTACACAGTCTCCCAGTCTGTGCACATTCCCCAGCAGAGAAATCTCATTAATTATCTACTTTAACTACTGCATAGAAGGTTCATATTGTTTTCTTCAAAGAACAAAGAGAAATTTCTTTTGTTGTCAGGCCGAGCCCTAACAGCCAGCATCCCAAAAGCCACAGATATTCTAGAGCCAGGTCCTCTTCACACTACATAGAGGAGTTAAGGATGAATCTTCCTCAATTGCAGAAAGATAGAAAAAAGAATGAATTTTACGGGAGAAGTATGTGTGCTTGCTCAATGATTTAGTATCTGTAGATCAAAGATGGTACCTCACACCTCTGCTTCTGTGATGGCTATGCAATGGTGGCAACAACGCCTGGGAATATAACTGAACTAAATATCACAGCATGTAACAAGCGATAACTATGGTTTATTGTCCCTGGTTTGGAAAACTATCCTTCCAAAGAACTCGCCAATTGAATGACTGACAAACATCCAGAAAGAAACTTATAAGAGGTCAGTGTATATTTACCAAGCTATTTGTAGGCAACAGCTGCATGTGGGCGGGAGAAAAATAAACAAATAATCAAGCATTGTGATCTGAGGATCAACAGCCCCACCAAGATATAGGCCTGATTGAACCCCACTCAGTGGCAGTAGAAGAGAACAGATGGCTTTTGGTGGACTTCAGAAGAGGACAATACTGGAGATAGCATAATAAAATATTTCTTCATTAGAGAGAAACAGTAATCTGACACACAAATGCTGTCTTCCCCTGAAAAATCTTTACATTTTCAGAGATACCTGAAAGTCACCGGTAAGCCTTCATTTTTGGTTTGGGCATTTTTTTAGGATCCCCCAAACACCCCTATCCCCTCAAATCAACACTAATTGAAGTTTTTTATGAAAGCTGAGATACAGTGGAAAAGGCAAAATCTACTTATGGATGGATAAATAAACTCTCACTAGTTGTTTATTTATAATATTTATTTATATTTCTGATGCTTGCTTATTTATGTGTCTATTTATTTATTATGGGGATCTATTTGTTTAGTTATTTTGATAGATAAGCTTCAGTTGATTTTTGATGCTTTACCTAACATAATATGTTATTGACCTGCTGGAATTATGGTTTACTGCTTGGTGAATATCACAGGTATATTTTGTTAAAACAGGTCCTGGCCTGTAACTGGAAACGTTCCTTTCTGCTTTTGTGAGGTTAGAGTTGATCTACAGGTTTGTATTTCACAGCCAAAGCAGCAAGTAGTGCATTAACTTTTACAAATGAAAATTATCAGACTGTCATACCAATATTCAAATCTAAATTATAGTGCTACACATTACTGTCTCTGTGATGATACTAGAGGAAAAAAACTGTCACACTGAGGTTGCAACATGTAGATCACACCATGTTGATCACACATCAGATGACCACACTCTATCATACATGGTATGGCTTTCAGAACAGCAGACTAAACTGCAGTGTGTAAGTTAGTAACAAAAAAAAAAACAACCAAACCAAACCCAACCCAACCCCCCAAACCCAAAAATAAAACAAAAAAATCTATCAGACAGTATCAAAGCAATCACTGTCAACTCAGTCTGATTTTAATAGACTGTCAAACTAAACCCTTAATTGAATTTAAATACTTGTTTAAAAATGAAGTAAGTCACTAAATAGGAAACTGAGGTATGGTCAGGTATAAGAGTTCTGTCAGTCTCTGTTTTCCACAGATTTTATTATATTGTGTTAAAAGAGCAACTACAAAACCTAAAATTTGTGAGCAACTTTCTTCTGGTACTGTATTGCTTTAAAAAGATACAGTACAAACCAGCCTTATGTAAATTATTGAAACTTTTAATCTTGTTTTTATAAACTTTTAAATACATGCCACTTTTCCTTTTTTTGAACTGAAGGATGAAATATGAACACAAGCAGAACTGTCACTAAGCGCTGAAGAGAATTAAGGTAGTGATCATATCCCTTCTAATGTGATGTACATTACACTGCTGGGACACATTCAGACTAACAAAATATGTGTAAGTTTATATATACAGATCTTACAAATTAGAGCTGAAATAGCTCTAAAGTCTCACAGTAAACTCAAAACAATTTAATAGCCAAATTATCAGTGTCTACTTCTGAAATGAGGCGCTATCTTTGATCACAGGCATGCTACTTATTCCACATCCCCCAGCTTCCTCCTCTCTGAAGTAAGAGAATCCATTGTTCCACACTACTGGACTTGTGATTCAGTAGTATCAACCTTTGGATGCCAAACCAATTTAACAATGAGCTACTGTTTAAAATCCCCATAAAAGAAAATCCATTTTCTGAACAAGCATAATCTGAAAGATAACAATATTAAATACTCAAAATAAATGAAGTGACATTGTCCATATTTTAATGCAGAGGTGCATTTTAATATGGAGAGATGCTAAACTGACAAACAGGAAAAATAGATATAAACATTGTATTTAAATTGCTTCCAAGTCTATCCTTATTCATTTGTACTTTAAAGAATAATTGCCTTGCACAAGCCACAGAAAAGGATGTAACAGATTGATAAATTAGAGTTAATCATAACCAAGTACATGGCAGACTACAATAAACCTCTATTCCTCTGCTCCATGTTATAAATAGCAGAAAAAGCACAAGGAGAACTAAGGGGAAAGAATGCATTTCTTTATGACCTTATTTGAAAGATAAACTCCTTGGGGAAATACAATTTATTCAGATTATCAAGACCCTGCTGTGCAAATCTACAGTCTGGGAGCACACTACAGAGATCAAACAATATTTACTTTATTCTGTTGGGTATAAAAGCTTTTAATGAATGCATAATTAAGACAGAAATAGTATATACAGCTTTAGAATTCCACTGCCAAGCCAAGCCATTAATATCTGAAGTATCATACCCAGTTGTAACTCCACCTGCTTCCTATTTAGATTACAACACTATTATAAATCAAGGTATTAAATGACTAGCCCTGCTGCTGTAACACAGAAGACACTATTTCCCCTTTTCCTAAAAGGGGTTCAGCTTCTTTAAAGCAGAAGAGTAAGTGCGAGGTCTCTGGGACAGGGATATGATTACTCAAAATCCTTAAGTAATCCTTAAGAAATCCTTAAGAGAACCTTGGTCTTTCAGGTTCTCTTCTATGTTAAATACTCTGAACCAGCTGCACCATTCAGAAAGAGCCTTGACATAAATCATAGCAAAGACTATCTAAATAGATAAGGTACTGTGCCAAATGAAAAATTGTAGTGACAATTTTTCCCCTGACAACAAAAGGGATCAGCATAATTTTACGAGAAAAGAAAGCTGGTTCTGTTGGTTCTAGCTCTTCTTTCTACATCAAGGATCCAGTTCTGCAAAACCTCATACATTTGCATAAGAACCAACAGATCATGCACATACTAAAGAGCACAGCAACAGACATATATAATTCAAACTAAGCATAAGCACAAATCCTTCAAAACCCATACTTCAGATCTAACTCGAAACTTGCCTCCACTAAATACCAAAGACTTCCAGTTGAACCATAAAAAAAAATTTTGTGGAAGCCTGGTCACAGTGAAACAGCTGGGTCAGAATTTTGCAATGAATAAACCCACACTTACATTAGTAGATCAATGCAGACTGTAGGTGTATTTACAGGCACACTAAAGAATGTCTTTTTAAATGACTTATTTTATGAAATTAAATTTTTCTGGTTGATCACTGCTTTCTCAACATTTTCTACAATTCCTGCTTTTGCTTGCTCCTTCAAGCATGAAAAGTTATTTTGCATCCACACCATTATTTCAAAGTAGATCTGGGCCTAAGTACAAAAGCAAGAAATCAAAAAACATTTCAGCCCTGTTACTTTTCTTTCTGCCTTATAATTATTTTTTCTTCTCACTTAGTGTTTCCCTGTACCTGCTTAGTTTCCAGGTTCAACCTGCTGGCTGGTGCTAGCAAGCGCCCTCTTTGAAGGCATTGAAGAAGCCTGAGACCTTCACAGTGGAAAGGCATGACATTCTCAGATTGCTCATGTGATGAGATATCTGTGTGGCTTCCAAAAATAAAGTGAAACATGCCATATGCAGATACACAAACATAAAACTTAAAAACTAAACGTTTTCTAGAATCTCACATAGATTAATCTAAATTACTAAATAGTACAAATATTTTCAAATGGCAACCCAGTTAAGTATTGTAAGTGACCCTGGTTATACATGCCTATTATATAACGCATAAATGATTATGTGTGTTATGGAAAGAAATACAATAATGAAACATTAAGACTATACAGTTAAAATTCGATGTTACTATTGGAACAGCCACAGGTAGGGTACTGCAGAGTTTTCAATAGCTGATTTCTCTTGCTAAACAGAGGCTGCTGTGGGGAAGTTTTTTAATTTGGTTTATTATTTTAATTTATTTTTTTAACTGCTTCTAGCACAGAAACTCCCCAAATAAAAAGCTTCACGTCTTGCCAGGTATTCCTGGCAAGATAACAGCAGCTATCAGTATTACTTATCAAGTAAAGAGACAGGGATGAAACAGAACACTGAGATCATCTAACCTCTCACCTGGCCTTTTTTACACCATTTCAGACTGCCAAAACCCAAAAGGCGGGTTTTATGAGATTGATCAATGTTTACACATTTTGCCAATTCTGAAAGCCTGACTTTTCTTCAAACACTAGGAATGGTATAATCCTGCATGTCCAGCAGAAATCACAGGATATTGGTAACTAGTCTTTACAGATATTTTATCACTTTATAGTTTTGCAAATTCTTCAGTTACTACAGTGCTTAAGGAAAGCTGAGAACTACTTGGCTAATCCATCAACAATGCGTAATCTTCCATATTCCATGTTCACTTTGGTTTTTTTGCTAATATTATTATATCAAGAAAGCAAGTTTTGCCCTTTAGAAACCCAAAGTTCACACAAGTAGCAGTTACAAAACTATAGACAAGAGTAATAAAGAAAAATAAGACTGTACAAAACTATTTCTTCCAATTCTTTTTCAGACCCTAGTAACAGTTTAAGGCCACGAGAATACAGGAGTGGAAGCCTATTCCTTTGCTATACTGGACAAGCTCATCAAATCATCTTCATCATAAATTAAGAGAGATCCATCTTAAAACTCTTTTCTTGCTCCAAACACTACTACAAGAATGTTCATCTGATTTTGAGACTCCATCTCCTAATTTCCATCTTAATTTACACAGTTTATGTACATTTGCTCCTGTGCCAATGCTTACAGTTTCAAAAGCACTGTCTTCCTCCCTGCTCCCTCCTCGTCCTTCCCCTAGTATTTATTATATCATAATATTTATTTATTTATTCCTTTGGTATATTTATAGAAGACAATCATATTCTTCCTCAGCCCTCATTTTCCGAGGCTAAATAAGCCAAGCTCTTTTAATCTACTCATGTAAAACAAGCCTTCCTGATCATCTTAGCTGCCCTTTTCTATACCTCTCCCAGTTTGCCTTAATTTTTTCTTCTGCATGGGCAAAATCTTCACAGTACTCTTATTTTTTAGCAGTACACCAGCATTAATATTTCTTTACCAGTATAAATTACCTTTCATGAAATATCCTAGACTCAAACTACCTTTTTCTTAATAGTATCATGTCAGTAGCTCAAAGTTACCATATGATTTAATGCATGAGAATTCTTGGTAAACTTGGTCCTCAAGTGAAACACATTACTAAGAAAGAGACTGACAGGAAAAGACCATTGCTCTTCCACATTAAAAATATTCAGAATGGAAGTAGCTCAGTATGAGTTGCTGTCACTTGAAGAACTTCCATTGCCACCCCCTCATCAGCCTCTAGAAAAAAAAAAAAATAGTCTGGACATTCTCAGTAATAACTTCTTTAAACTTTGCAGCTAAAAAAATCACATCCCACTCTAGCTACACAGTTCACAACTCGTTCCACAGCTAAGCAAGATCATGTCTGCACTATTGTGGATCACATCATAATGACAAAACCTGAAGGCTGGAAGTCTGTTTCTGTTTTGCTGCTTAGGATTCACTTTGGAGCCCTGGCAGGCAAGAGAAAGACAACACTACTTTCAAATGCAGAAGCATGGAAAAAAACCCAGACCAAAGACCAGGAATGCAGATCCAAACAAGAAGCCCAGAGAAAACAACTGTACTGAACTGAATGTAGCAGCAGAGCTAGGATCACAATCCAGAGAAGACTGGGTGTTTGATAGTTCTTCCAACTGCTCTGCTTAAATGCAAATGAATAATGACAAAGATGGATAATAGCAGGATAGTCACTAACTGAGAAAGGAAGTCAACACTCAATGTTGCGCTAAAGAACAAGCAACATATTCCCAAATTATCAGCATACTAATGTTAACACTGTAGGTATAAATACAAACAGAGGAAGTGGTTGTGTGCAAAGAATATATAACATGATTCACACAACTTTTTCATAATCTTTTAATGACATTTATTTCGGGAACATTTCAGTGATACATACACGTGCTCTGTAATAAACCCAGCAAGGGACCACTTTTCTTGAAAACCTGTTCCTGCTTTAGAACCTCAGGTAACAGCTTGTCACCAAATGCTTAAGGATTACAAAGCTAATAAACACATCTGAAAACTGGAAAAGGGTAACTGTAGTAAGCTGGACATCTAATATCACCAGAGAATTAAACAAGCTATCTAAAATGCGTGGAATGATGAGTTAATTAACACAGACAAATTCAAATCTCAAATGTATGCGAAACAACCCAGAGCAACAAAACTTTCTCAGAATTTTAAGGCATTATGTGATACAGTACAGAAAGGCCGAATCCAGCACAGGATAACACTGATTATAATTGATAGACAACATAGAATCAGTCACGAATTTGAAACCAGTAGTTCCCAATGCATTATAAAAATCACATCACCCAACTATCTACTAACTTTTGACTGGTGTGAAAGGAAGAAGGGATTGGTAGGGGAACTGCTTATTTGGAAACCTCAAAACAGCTAATCTTCATAAATTTACAAGAAATATTGGCAGAATACAATGGGATAAATTTAACACAATGAGTATTATGAAAAGTTGAGTGTTATATTTCATAAATTTCATGTATTACATACTTTTAGTAGGATGGATCAAAGATCTGATCTCAAAATGAAGTTATTAATGTTAAGTTATAAAGCAGTTTAACCTTTCCCAGCAAAGTCCTCAATGGATTAGTTCTTGATCCAATACTGTTAACGATTTAATTGAACTAGACAAAAGAAAGTTTTGCCTGCAGAGTTTACAGAAGGCTCTTCAATAGCAGTGGAATAACAAGTTATGAGAATGACAGAATATGACAATTGTATGGCTTTCCTGGCAAAGTGGTCATAAATGGCAGCACCAGTTGTCTGAAGAGAAAAAAAAAAAAGGCTTAGAAAATGCACATCAAGTGCTGTTCAATAAAAGACACACACACACACACACAGACACCCACACACACCCACCCCCTTTGCTGCTTCAGCATTGAATTTTTAAGCTACGACTCAAATATTGGTCCCAGTTCTGAAGTCCACACTTTAAAGCTACAAAAATATTATAGGCCTGCAAAACAACTTCGCAAGATTCAAGGTGCTCAACTTAGGTTTTTAAAGAAAGACTCCTGGGGAGTTTGACCTTGAGCAAAGATATTTATAAAATGGAGAGAATATATAAAAGCAAAAAAATTCTGGCCAAATTTTCAGAAAATGGTTTCTGCCTCATGAATGTAGGATCAAAGTTATCCTGGCCACTGGACTAGGAAGTACAGGACTGTTTGCATTGCCTTTGTGTAATTATGAACATTTTGCAACTTTGCAGTAAAAAAAACCCAAACATCTACTGCGATGAAAACTATTTTTTGCCAACTGCCTGTACAGTAAAGGAGGATATATTTGCACAATCTGATATCTGAGGTTACATGCTTTCACATCCCTCTGAAGAGCAAGAGACTTGTTACAGCTGCAGGAAAATAGGAAGGTAATCAGCAGTTTCAAACAGGGTACAAGAACCTGATTGTAAATATGTGAATGTTAAAAAGGCAACATTTCTATTTTATTTATCTGCATTTCCTCTGGAATGTCTATGTTCCTGCAATATCTGACCTCAACTCAAAAATCACCAAGAAATTTTTTGCTCACAGCACTAAACAAGGCAAATTCTTATTTTACAGAGAAAAAAGGAGAGGAAGAGTAATTTCCCATGATGCAGAAGACAGAAAATCAGAACCTTGAGTGCTTGGAACCCAGTCCAGTGCTCTAGCTCTAGTAGTTACATAATTCTGTTTCTTCTTCACCACACCCCCAACTTTAACACAATTCATTTATACAGCTCAACATATCAGCAAATGTCTGTAACATGTTTTGTATAAGCATTATTTCTCAGTAAAATAAAACCCTCTACAACACTCTGTCCTAAATTTATGCAGTGAAAAGAACATCTCTCCCTCCCCTGACTAGGAGCTGTGCTGATTAGTAGGTTTACTACATAATAATCAGAACTGATTTCAGGAGGTAAACAGGATAAAAATGCATAGTAATAGTTGACACAAAGAAAAGTAAAAGAATGTAAAGAATTCTGGAAACAATACTGAATGAAAAAAAAAACAAACCAACCTCCACTATATGTGATGATCAAGGGGGATTTGCTTCTATACTAAATATTGTTAGGGATTCACTTATCACTCTCAGTCAGCAATTATTATAAATATAACTCTCAAACCCAGAAGACCTAGAAAGAGCAAAGCCCAAATGTAAAAAAGCGGACATTGGCTCAATGTCCAGTCCAACATTTCTGACATCTGATCTTCAATGGTACCAAACAAGTCACAAGTCTTCCTCAAACTAACGCATGTGAACGTTCACACTGCTGAAGATGCCAAGTATCAAGAAAGCATGAGCCTTCAAAGATCATGCTGACTTTTATTCATTTAGTGTCTAGCAGCTCTTACTAAGAATAAAAAATAACTCCCCTGCACCCAAAATTTCAAACAGCTAACAGTCAGGACTTCTTTTACAGCTAATGGTCAAGATTCCTTTTGCTTTATGACCAAGGCTTCCTTGCTCTATGACCCTCACTATCCAAAAAACACAGAAGAGAAAAATACTTAATCAATGCATTGCATATTTAAGAGACATAACCAAATGAAAAAATTCTCTCTGCCTTCAAGATTTCACCTTGAAGACACCACCTTTAAGAGCAGAATAAATCATTGCAGGCACAATTTCTAAGAGTTCACAACTATAGACATATGCCAGTACCTAAAAATCATAAAGTATATGAAGAGACCGTCTTCTGTGTCCCCCTTTAAAGACAATGAGAAAGAAGCCAGACACGCTTCAACGGAAAATTGGAAGGGCACTTAAAGGAGGGATATAGCTCAGCTACTTCAATAGGAATGTATTTCTGCAGCTAATCTAACAAGAACAGTCACTGTTTCTTAAAAATGAACCAGAGCTTACTGAAAAAATCTTTAGCCAATGCTTATTCCATGCAATGTTATAAAAATCAGTGTAGTTTTTTTATTTTCAAATACAAATTTTAGTAAGTGTTACTGAAACATCCAAATTTCAAAGATTTTAACCACACACCTAAAAGCAAAACACTGACAACAGCTTACCACATATATCTAATGTTGCTTCTTTTCCCCCCCACTCTGAAATATTCGCCACACACACTGATAATTTTTGCTGCTACTTTCATTCCTTTTCAAAAAGTTCCAATAGCCTGTTCAGCTTTTGGTCCAGGGCTGAATGGTGCTATACAAGTCCAGAACTTCATTAGGACTTTTCACCAGTGGTGTAAAATACACATGCAAGTTAAGACTCACAACAGTATCTAGGTAGTGAAATACTTTCAAGTGTAGTTATAGCAAACACTCAGTATCACTCTGGGTGTCCTTGACATCACTATTGTATACAAATACTTTCTGCATACTTCAGTGGCCTATGAAGATGGTAATGCTGCAAATATGAGTAAAAATATTGTGAGGCAGGCAAAACCAAAATATAAGCACGCAAACACTGATTTCATGCCTGGTGTGTGACACTGGGCTTGTCCCCTAGCTTTTTCCATGTCTGCACTACTCCATTTCAAGACAGTGGGAATTCCTATCCCACTGTATTCTGGGGGCTAAACATACCTGAGGTTACTACAGTACTTTCCCCATGAAAAACATGCTCATTTGAGATGCAAATTTGAGGCCTTTTGCATATATAATTAGAACACGTGGCTTATAGTAAACAAGAAGAAAACACTGAAACTGAATTTAGAAAAAAAAACCTCCTTTGAGTGGGTCTGGCCACTTTCACAACGAAGGTGATACTGCAGAGCAAGTCCAGACAAAATACTACTACCCCTCTAATCCAGAGGGACATGACAGTTCCTATAAGCATTACGGTAGAGAAAAATCCATGCATTACCAGCTCAGTTCCCACTGAATCACAAATAAAAGTCCTGGTTTCAGTCATCCAGGATCCAGTGCCACCTTACGCAGCTAAACGTACTCTGTGGCAGATATCACAAATTCTGTAAGACACTGTTGAAACAGATGAGAAATCTAGCAGCAACTTCCTCCAAATTAATAAACAGCTGTTTAGAATAGATTACACAGGAAAAAAAAGTGAATAAAGTTGCAAATATTATTCAGTTTGGAATAACACACTTGAAGGACATTATTGATCATTAATAAAGTTGTTGATACCACTAATCTTTAGGTTTGTACCTTTTAATTTTTAGAATTAGTGACATGAATGATGCCAATTTATAACTTTGAAAACTCTGATTACATATTGGCTGAAGACTCAGTAAGACAGCATATATATGTTTATATTCATTTGGGGCTCAAAACCTATTCAATACCCTGGACAGGGTATTTTGTTTTTAATAGAATTAATCTACATCACAATTCTATAGCAAAATACTGGCTCCCTGGCAAAGCCTACTCTGATGCAGTTGTGCAAAAAAAACACAGATGATGGAAAGTGCAAAAATGCTGTTTTCACTAACTGCTGCTAAGAGATCACTATGGAAAAGTCTAAATTGCAAACACTGCCAAACTGGGGGTGTATGAACTTCGATAGCTAACCAAGTTTTGAAAGGACAGTCTCATCTATTAAACTGATTGTAAAATTAAAATAAAATTTACTGGGTCTTTTTAATAGCTTTTAAAGATGGAGCACTATTTTCCTCAGTTTAATATTTCAAGTGCTGAGTTGCCTCTCAAATTCCATCAAATAATACATTTTCTCATTCATTTTCTTAAGATTCTCCCCCTGCTTAACATTTCCAACCTGAAATTGATTCTCATGAAAATAATAAAATGTTTAAAAATATAAAGTATAGAGGAGGTAACTTCACAATTATAAGGAAATTAAAAAAAAAAGAAGTTTATTTTGGCTATGCCAACAAGATGGACAATTAACTCCCTACCACAGTAATACTTATGAGATAAAATCAGATTGTAACTCACTTCAGGACCAGTGTTCTCTTCAGGTTCACAGGTTACAAATGATTTATAGTCACTATGTGGTACTTAACATTCTGGCTTTTCCCACATTGATAAATACTTTATAGCCAAAGCATTTACATGTTTCAGAAATACCTTTGCTAAAATGGCTTAACACAACTAGAACTGCTTTAGATCAAAGCAAAATTAAATAAAATGTCCCTCTGCTTCTTTACAGGACATAAAAAAATAAAAATGCTCCGTATTATCTGGTGCCTGTATTCCTGTTCTTTCACATTAGAGCTGTAAGTCTCCTCTTTCAGGTCACGTCTTCCACATAAAAGTGCTAAACTAATGCCGCTTAATGACAAATTAATGTCCATGAATAAAAAATACACCTCTAATAGCATAGAGTAATTTGCCATTACAATATCATCATTGGACATGCCCCTGGTTTAATACGATGTATTTAATTCATAACTTAATGAGTGATATATAAAAAGAGAGAGATGAACCCTGCAATTACATTTATGTGAGTCTGTCACCTTATTTGTAAAACCTTAGAGTCATTTACATTCAAATTAGAACAAATGAGTGATTTCACAAAGTGCAGTGATAAATGACCATTGCTGCAAAAGACAGAACTGTATTTCCTGTGAAAACATTAACAGTTTCCTATTATTTGTTAAAAATTACAATGCATATTGCCCAGTGTTGTGTGAATAATGACTTTTTTACTGATTAGGTCAGAAGACTAATACGGAGTAAAAATAAATAATTTTTCTTCTCATTTTTTCTGATTTTCCCTGGAATTTATCTGCTCAAACTGTTATGGACTCACAGTGCCACCTGCTGCCCACTCCTAGGGAGGAAGGGCTCGACTGCCTCATTTCAAGTCCTGTTCAGTCTTTTGGGTTTCATCTCGTGCAATCAAACGTTTTCCTGCCAGACTGCTAACAGGGCATGTCGCTGAGGACATCAGCGGTTAAGGAGGGCTGCACTACCCAATTACAAATACTGCCATTTCTGGGGATCATGCATCTAAACTACCTCAATTAGTAAGGGGAATTAAAAGCCAAAGACATTGGGGGGGAGGAGGGACAGAGGAACATAAAACATTAGTATTGATCAGATGGTAATAAAACCAAAGAAGAATTTTGTGCACTAAGCATTCTGGGATTCATCAGCCTCTCTTTACAACTTTATAAAAATACTAGAAAGATTCAAGGCAGGAATCTTTCAAGGGCTCAGGGACAGAAAAGGTCAGGTAAGGAAGGCCATATTGGCTAGAAAGACAACATGAGAAGGGCAGGGAGGGAAACAGGGAAGCAGTCCTGCTTCTTTGTTCCTATTTAGAAACACACACCATAAGCTGCTCTCCTTTCCTGACAGGAACTGCAAAGAGAAGAAGATGTAGCAGTGTCTACCTCTTCTCAGCTTCTCACCCCTCCTGTGATTCATGCAGAAGACCAGCAATGTGTATCCATACAAATAACTAAGCAGCTTGGAAGCTTTAAACGTGCCAGCAACAATAAACTTTGATACTGCAGTCTCATTCTTCACACATCCATCAGCAGTTCCAATTCGGTTTTATCAATTATTACTTCATTACGAAAAGCAGAACACACACACAAAGTCAGCAAGTTCCTCATGATAGTTGCACCACTTTCTTTAAGAGTTAACACCCCAGGAGCAGAATATCCACTATCGCATTGCAGCTAAATAGCAGCAAGTGGGTTACAGTAAGAATGGGATTTAAGGTGATGTGGTTTACAATTTTTAAGCTCCTCATTGGCGCCAACAGAAAAAATGGAGAAAACCCCCATAATTTTTTTTCCCTAAGTGACACTCTAATTTGAAATCCTCAGTACTGCATTCATGTTATATATATGTGTATATATATATATATATAAACTTGTATCTCTGTAATTTAGCGTATCTGTATGTTAAAGAGAGGAAATAAATTCCTGAAGTTATTTTTTGAGCTTTATACAAAAACTTTTCTAATGTCTGTCAATAGCTCAATGACTTGACAGCTGACAAAACATGCTCCTTCAAAAATCAGCAGGCTAGCACGCCAATAACTGACTAGCTACATAGAACTGAAAACCAGGAAAATGCAAGATGACGTTATTTCTGTCTACTTTGTATTCTTAGTATGGGAAGGTCCCTCTTTCCACCATGGGATAAAGTTGGTAGACTCAAGTTTGATAGTGGTGGCTTTATAAAACACCACTCTAATTCTGGAGGAGTGGAGGGCTGGAGAGTGTGCATGTGTGTACTTCGATTAGAAACTCAGTATTAGTTAAAAAAGGCAAGCCTGGGTTGCTACATGACCTTTAGATTATTTTTTTTCCAGCAGTTTAATTTGCTCTATATTAAAAACCCAGGAGCTAAAATCCCAACTGAACCGGGGCATCTAGCAATGCAAAGGTGATGCTCTCAATCTCAGGTGTAAGAATTAATTCATCTCTGAAAGAGTGCATCTTAGTGAAAGTAGGGACTGTGTTGTTGGCACTGTCCAAATGGAGACGTCACATTAAAAAAAAAAAAAAAGCTTTGAAACTCTCTAAACCATGCACACTACTTTTAGATCCACAGGCAGGTTCATTTGTAGCTTTTTCCTTTTAAAATCAGTAACATACTTCAATCTATAAACACATTCAAATAGTTTAAAATTAGTAAAAGAAAAGATCCGAATCATTAGGTGTTCATGCACTATAAAAATTCTTGTTTCATAAGCCTAAATTGACCATTACAGTAGAAGGTTAAAAATCAAATGCCCCTACCCAAGACAATTTGCCTGCTTCACTTACTACCAAGAATTATTCCAGGAGGTTTTATTTTATCATTTGAGGGTTGATTAATCTAATTTTTGCATTCTAAGGCTGATCATGCTGTCTGCTTCTGTGTACAAGAATCCAGAGCATACAATACAGAGGCAGTTCCAAGAAAATTCCAACTGACTGCTGCTATAGAGTGCTGGATTTTTTTCAAGCTCATCTTAATCACCCACCTAAAAATATCCTTTTCATCTTAAATTAGCCCTCTTTAAAGACACTACAACTGACATCAGTAGCAAGAGGCAGCTATACCTGTGGCTGAGTTCTATTTACTCTAAAAGGTAATACAGTACAATTATGAATTAGCAGGGAACTTAATGCAGTTAAAATTAACAGGAAAATCGGCGTAAAACTTTCAGCTTCCACTGACACAAAACCATTTATGATCCCCAGAGCAATTTTTAACAATCAGAGTAACTTTAATGGCAATCAGAGTTGCTGCTTATGTCTACTGTACTTGCTGCTCCTAGCTGCTGTGAGAATAGGAAATGAATTCCAGCCATTGAGTACAAGGGCAGTCAGCTAACATCCCTTGTAATAAGGCTGCATTTAAAATATGCAACTGTCCAAACAATCAATATAAATGATACCCCAGACTCTGTCCAACATGTGAATTTATTTTGTTTTTCACAAAATCAGCAGAAATTTATAGGGGTAAATGCTAACAATCCTGCAATGCCCTGCCTCTCAGAAATGAGTGCATTGCTTTGGGCAGTTCTGCAGCTTTAAACCCCTCACTCACACCTGTCACCTTATTACCTTGAATGTAACTCAGGCTGTATATAGAACTCCACTGAAAACAATAATACTGGATTTCAGAAAACACGGAAAAATCACTTAGCTTTAAGATTTCAAATATAGTCCCAGATCCCTGAATGCCAGTGAAAATCAGCCTTTAGTTTTAAGATCTGATTACTAAAGCTACACTCACACAATATTGAGTTGATGTTGATCACTGGAAGGTAGTTTCATTGAAAATGCATATTCTCAATAGTATTCCCTCATTATTAAGACTCTGACTGTTGAAATAATTTGCAGTTTGTGTCTCTCTTTGTTACTGAATACACAAATAGCTGAGGAAATAGACAAAATTTCTTACATCTACTGCCAGTTATATAACTCAGACATGTTCAAACAAACATTTCTATGTTCTGAATGAATCTTTTAACACATTTCTTCTCTTGCATAAGAATAAAGTTGTCATGTACCCTTCAGAAAAACATTTACAAGCTTTAAAGTACAAAATAGGTCACCAACAATCAACAACCAAACTACCTCAATTTAAGTCCATTCTTGGGTCTCCATCACATTCAACACCTTCAACTAGCTTTCTCCTGCCCTTTCAAAGTCCAAATAGTAGGACAGTTGCAGTCCACTGGAACTCTAAAGGCTAAAACTTCTTCCAAAAAGGAAACAAGACATTCCAATAACCTGTTCCAATTATATTTCAGAATCTACCTGTTGGCTGCAACTGTCTGCATTAGCCTCCTTTGAAAAACCTCAGCTAAAACAGACAAACAGTCTGAGCTGGAAGAGGAACTAAGAAAAAAGGTTTTAGAGAACTGGATCTGCACTCTGCAAGCAAATGCTATGCGCAATCACAGACCTTAGTGCAATTCAAGACACACAAAACTCAAGTCTTCAGCTTAACTTTTCCACACCTATGCAGCAGCAATACAGCTAAGAACAATCATACTGTCTTATTGTTTGTTTAGGTTGAGACAGATGTATGAGATTTCACGCCTTATTTCAGTGTTTAAAGTACCTGAAAGTTATGCAGATGACATGATCGGAGAGAGTCATGAATATGTATGCGACTCAAACAAAATACGTCAGCATGCTTCAAAAAAACATTCCCCTCTACAAGTGAAGCTAAAAACAAGCCCCCTCCAAACAGCAAAGGCCGGGGAGTAATCGTAATTCAAGATATGACACTGTTGAAGCAAGTGAGGAAGCCTGTGAAACACAAAGCTGGAATTTAGACCTAAAGTAAGGGATGCTTGGGCATTCCTCTTGTTGGCAAGTAGAGAAAATATGATCTACAATTGTTTTAAAATAAAACCCAGTAAATTTTCAAGCCAAAATGAGAAGTTTTCCAGTGAGAAAATGGAATCAACATTAGATGCTACAGAACATTTGGTAATGTGAAGTTTATAGATGATAAAATGCATTTAATAAATTAGCAGTGTTGCCAGAAACCTCCATTGCATCCTGCTATCATAAACATCTTGGAAATCAATATTACTTAATTGGGTGGGAAGAAAGAATGTTCCCTCTCTTTTTTTCTGTCTTTACTTTGATCAAAAACTCTTCATAAAAATAAAAATAGTGATGCAAACTATTTGTTACTGACATTTTATTGAGTGCTCTAAGCTGGTTGGTCCATAAGGGAGAACCTGTCTTACAGTCAAAATAACAACTTGTTCATTCTGAGAGAGCTGAGATGAAAGTCCTTAAAGATCAGTGAATATGAAAGGCAGCATTGGCTGGAAATGAATCTGCCCCAGCGCACTGCAAATCACCTTCAACAATTAGACACTTCAACCACCACCTTCAATGGATTAGATCAATGCAATCTACTTTGGAACCTCACAGACTACCAATATGTCTTCAAATTGATATGCGTATGAGCTGTACCAACTGCATTTGCAGAAAAAAAAAAAAAAAGTCTTACTAAAATCCATAGAATAATTACAGGCCCCAGATAAAAGTAGCAAGAAGAGATGAAACTGTCTTGAGCTCCAAAAAGCTGACAAGCTGGAACATCTAGTGAAAGAGAAGAGCTGGAACGAGCTCTAATAGGAACAGCACTATTATACAGGAAAAGCCTGGTCCTAAACAATCCTAATACATTGAAAGTTCTGTGTTGTCATTATGCAACAATAATAAATAACAGCCAGATTCCATATACTGTATTTCCTGAATTTATGCTAAACTAAGTTCATGATACCTGAACAACTCAAAACAGCAAGAAAGAAATTAACTAGTACAGTAAATGAAGAACTCTGCTGCACTCAGGTTCATCAGAAAGAAGAGAAAGGGCAAACATTATTCTCTTACCAGCATCTTTATCATAGCATGGGGGCTGACAAGACACTCCAGTTACCAACCGCAGGAAGCATAAGTGACTACAAGGGAAGCCTTCTTTAGCTACTTTGATATTATTTTTAGATAGTACTAAAATAAAGCTATAAATACTTTTTAAATTAACCAATAGTACGTAGAAAATGAACAGATATTTCATATAATTAATTTGAACCCTAAAAGATATCACCGTCGTTATGTATGGTACCTTGTTGACCTCTGCTAACAAAGCTTACACAACTATTCGGGGTTGAATTGCATGGACTGCAACTTTGCAGAACAAGACATTAATTCTTACTGTGATCTATTTAGACCGCAAATCTGCCTGCAGATATGCCTTGTTGTGATGAATCTGGTATTAAAAATACTGCAAAAAGAGTAAAATGCAGTCTAGTGACTGATATGATGTAAGTTACAGTCATCCCACAGATGTCCATGAAGTTTTGATGCCTTACAAAAAAAGATCATGATTCAAAAATACTCTCCAAAACTACCACTGCTCTGTCTCCCAAGACATACTCTCCTCCTTATTCCCTACCTCCACCACTGTAAATCTGGACACTGGGTCCCACTTCCTCTTCGTTCTTATACCAGTGTAGCTCCAGTTACCCTATCTTGGCAGGCTACTTGAAGTACAACAGAGCTCTTGCATGCTATTTGTGTAATCATGTTGACTGTCACTTCCAGAGAATTTTTACTGTCCATCTGACAGCAATGTTTGTTCACCCTGTTTTTGTTGGGGTTTATTGTTTGGTTGGTTTTGTTTGGCTTTTTGGGGGGAGAAGGGAGGGTGTGGTTTTGTGGTTGACTCTTTGTTTTGATTTGATTGCGGGTTTTGGGGGCTTTGTTTTCAGGGGTGGTTGGTTTGTTTTTGTTTGGTTCGTTGGTTTTGTTTTAAGTTAACTAGTAGTCTGTTCCTAAATACTTGACTATGGCTTGCACATCATGGGCAAGATCCAAAGCACTGTTAATTCTACAGTTGTCTGTATTTCCACTGCAGTAATTTCAGGATTAGAAGTATTAAGGTGGTGCTAAAGGAAAATCTGCAAATACCAGAGGTTACTCAGCATAGGTCATGGCAGAAGACAGCACAACAACTTAAGGTGGGCATATACCTGGTCCTTTCCTAGAACCCTCTCATGTCCCTATCTCACCAGCACTACAATACTCAGATTCTTCCCTACTCTTTAACACTTCCCCTAGATTCTTTGCTGCAATGGTCTCTTTGGTTTAATTTCTGACAAAGACATTGCATGTAAGCAGCAGAGATATGCTCACACTATTTAGGGAGGAATTAAATACACTGTAATGACTATAAGCGTTAGGCTTGTATTTTCTTTCTCATTGCACCTTCTTTCTTTTCTCTTCCCACACCTGCCTGACAACTGGTAGGCCAAATGGTTTTGTGGCTTTTCTGGCATCTCATATTTCTCAAACCAACCATGTTTCCCATTCCATTCCATGTCTATTTTCTCAGAAAAAATAAATCCCTTCACGCATTCTTGAAAACAAACTGAAACAAATTGCCAGCTCTTTTAACTGTTTAATCAATTTACAGTGCACATATTCATACCACCATACTGAACACACATTTTGAAGACTTCCTTAAGGCTGACACTCAAAGAACAGATTCTTTCTCTCTAAGACACAGAGCCTTCAAGTACATCCTGGAGCTCTTAACATGAGATCCTGCATGCTAGGGTACTCAGTAGCTCAGTGTGCTGCCAAACACACTCATTGAGTGTTCAAAGGCAGTTATGCTATTGGAAGGCAAGTGCATACAGAGAGGATTGTGCTGACATGCACTTCCATGCCCAACTGTTGCACAGATACAGCCAAATGCACCTTATTTCAGAAACGATACTGAAAAATTACAATGGAAAGGAAACAGTTCTGTAGAACTGCTATTGCCTTTTTAAAAAATAAGGCTTTTCATAGATTAACCTCAAAGTTATGCTGTTGCTACCATCATGAGCCATCTCCTATACAATCCAAGTACAAAAGATCAGTTCGCTGGAGCCAGATTTTGTGCTTCATAATAACAGCCCTAATATTGATAATATTATCAGAATTGGGGGGGGAGGTTAAGCATAAGGTGCCATTGTAATAAGGTCTACCCCTTCTGTGATAGGTAGTGCCCTTGAACATGCATCAATATTCTCTTGTGAACACATATGTATCTGAATGCTTCACAACACACATGACTGCAGTAGGGAAACATTTAAGATTTGGTAAACTGAGGCAGAAGAAAGTAAATTCTCTGGTAAAGGAGGAAATCAAATTCCCATGTGCATCATCAGTGGACCATCCTTGTTTTCAGAACTCAAATGGACAAAATGGATGGGAAGAGAAAGCATCTATCACAAACTGATCATCAAATTACATTCAAAATTCACGTCCCCTGAAATCCATTTACTGCCATTTAGGTTACACCAGGTATGGTACTAATACTCTCCTACTGAGATTAAACTTCAAACAAATGTTTACCAAACAGAACTGGCTGATAATAAGGCAGAGAAGCCTCACCTGAATGAGATAGTGAGAGCACAAACTGAGAAGCTCCAGCAGCTGCAAATGACTCCCAGCTGCTAGGACATCCTGTATCACCCCTGGTTCCAAGAGGATCTGTAAAGAAGAAAATGGAAGGTTTGCCATGTAGAACTCAGAGTACATGTAGAAAATACTAACAGGCCTTTGTTATTTCAGACATGTAAGTTAACATAAAAGAACAGAAAGAACACAATTAAGCATATGGAGAAGTCTTTGCAGGATGGGGATGGAGTTCCCATCCTGCAAAGTTCACCTGAATTACCCAAAGGATTTTTAAGCAGATGGTCCCGTGAGGGCCCATAAACCACATTAACTGCTACATTTTTTAAAAGTAAATGCCTGTTATTTATTTATAAAGGAGAATTTTCAAAATAACACAACCTCCTTTTGTTATCCATACACCTGGATGCTTCTATATATACGAATCAGGTCAACAGAATTGACTCAGAAGCCTCCACTATTAGTATTATTCATGCTTGTAAAAATATATATATAGAGTAGGAACACCCTTTCCATTCTGCATGGTGCCACTTCCTAATTTTCCTAACCACTGTGTTCATTTTCAGAGCAAGGCTGTGATAGCACAGAGTGAGCATACTGCTGGGGAAGTGCCAGAAAGGGCTTAGAAACCAAGACCTATTATTCTGGCACTTGCTCGCACGAAACTCCTACTCATTTCAATTAAAATCACGCACAGGCACAGCCAGGATAATTGGGCCTCAGCGCCTGGTCTGCTGTCTCAAGGTCAGCTTGTTAGAGCATCCCTTTCAGGACATGAAAGTCAACTTATCAGCAATCACATTACAAACTATCCAAATTAATGTTGTATTTAAATACAAGTGGTGCAACATCCACAAGTCAGAAATGCATGAGAAAAATTAATTTTTCAAAGACACTCAGTTTATTCAGCTTTATCCTTGTTGTACTTCGCCTGGCAACACTGGTTTCACACCACATGAGGTCAGTCTCTCACTGCTCCACAGGGAAGTAAAGATGCCTTTTTTTTTTTTTTTTTCAGCTGCTTTCTCTTCTGCCCACACAATTTGGTTTAATCTCATGTATCATTTATATGTCTCAAATGCAGTGGAACAGGGAGGATGGCAAACAAAAGGGAAGACACTGCATCGTTTGCAATTAGGCTGTTTCTGAGAGAAATTAAAATAAAAAAAAAACACACAAGTATTCGCTTCCTCAAGCAAAACCACAAAGTATCTTTGACATCATGGATATATTAGAAACAAGCAAGAAAGGATTGATTCTTTTTTTATATCAGAACTCATTTACATTGAGTCCTGTCAGTGTATGAAATGCTTAAACCTCATACAAATCACTATATATAGTCATACTAGGTTTTAAGTGAACATATATGTAATTTACATACTGTATAAAAGTTCTTTATCTAGTCAGAAAGACATGTAAGGATCTTAATGTAACTGAGAACCAGTGCCAGCACAATCTGAGTTTTTGGATGGTGCTAATGAGGTTGCTATGCATGATGAGTGGCAGTTCAAATGGAAAGCTAGAGAGGATTTCAATTACAAAAATATCTCCAAGAGGTATATTGAAAAAAAGAACAGCACCGTAAAATAATTCCAAGTGAGAATTCAAGGTCAGAATGATGAAACAAGCTGTTTTAGACCTTGCAGTACTTGTTATTCAGATATCATTTACACTAAGGAAATTGTCATCCAATGTCATATTACTTACTAACTGCCGGCCACCAGCTTAGCATTGTCAAAGACGCAACATGAAAAGAATCAGAACCCTAAGCAGATTACTACCTTGAAGGCACAGACAAACTATATTTAACTGTGATGATATTAATGTATTTTAAAGCTACACCAATCCATTTACAAATAATACCAGTAACATTATGAGATGAGAGTTAGGACAAGAGACAAGGAGGGTGACTGGTTACTAACCAGAGGTGTATTTGATTTGCGCAAAGTCAGCAAAAGAAGTTCATTTCAAGGTGACAGACATTTCTTAGATGTTTTTCCACTTCTTACAGCTTCCCTATGCCCATGCAATACTTTTTGTGCTGAGATAACATACTCACCTTTGTCTTTGCCAAGATAACTGAGAAAAATCTGTCTCTTCCTAAGACTTTCTCTTAAATGGAACTGAGTATTTATTCGATACACATTTATGTTTATGAATTAGCTCACCACCAGCAAACTGCATGCTGGGGAAACCCTCAAAAAAAAGAAAAGTAAGTAAAGAAGGAAGAAAATACTTCAAGCCTCTTTTCTATCGAAACTGGGATAATTAACAATTATTCTATAGCTCTTATTTTCCATACATTAATCAATTACTTGATTTTTAATAATTACCAGCATAGCTGTTTATATGCTATATAGGCCAACCAGCTGAATTTTAACAGTAAATGCACATAAATACCACCATATTCACACAAGTTCACACAGTGACTGACTCTCCTGTTTGTCTAACCCTCAAAGAAATAGCTCTGAGGTCTTCAGTGTGATACCTGCAGAAAATTAAGAAGAGGGAAAGCAAGATGTACTTTGGATTCACACTTTAAAAATTCATCACAAATTATTAATGTGTAAACTTGAGAGAGAAGCTTAATAATTTTCCCTACTCCATCCTTAACCCAAAGGTTACAAGGGATAGTTATTAGGGCAGAAAGAATAATATGGAACCATCAACAACTTCAGACGAATTTTGCAATCTTCACCAGTGAAGGATGTGCTTTGTATGACACATGCACTCTTCAGACCAGTTTCTCTGCTAGATTTATATTAAAACTAATAAGTGGCAATTCAGGTATTGCACCTGGCTGCATTTTACAATCAGTCTTCTAATCAACCGTTATTTCTGAAGGGTTAATTTTCATTATGCTCTCAGCTTTTCTCTGACCCATGAATGCTACCCAAGAAAATCAGCTCAACACCTCCCTGCATGCAATGGGCATGTCTTGCAGTTAGTCTGAGTAACTTATTATCCCAAGCCACCAGGTCTGATATGCTGTTTGTTTCCAAACTGATTTCCTTTGTCAAGCTATTTTTATCCTCCCTCACAATAACTGTTTTCAATCAGGAATCCTGTTCTTCAAGGCAGCCATTCTACACCCCATCCTCCCAAACCCCCTTCAGATAGCATGCACTAAATCCAGTTCACTCCCTCTTGTGGTCAAATCCATAGACTAAGGGATAGAAAGGATGCAAAAATGTGGTAATTTGGTGTTTCTTTGCAATAGAATGCTGAGTTCACAAGAGCCAGCAAGTCAGATTAAACAATTTCTTAGATCCACAATTCTTAAACATATGATTTACATCTATCTGGAAATGCATCATTTATGCTTTGAGATACTGAGGAAAGCTGCAAGATGAATGCAAGAACTAGAAACTTTTGCAAATTAAACCTGAGTTTCTGAATCACAATTCTGAGGCAAAAATGGGAATTGTATATTCTGCCCCATGGTCAAAGGTCACAGATACACTCTCCCCTGTACTCTCCCCTGTACAACTACCCACAGTTAGCAGGTCTAAAACTGGAACGCATTACTCCTTCCCCCAAGATTTCCCTCTTCCTTTCCCAACTCTCCCTGCATCCCCTCTAACCCAGTATATCTTTGGGGTCTGGATAAGCATGGAAAAGATTAACTGGGATCGCACATCTTGCCTCTCCAATCAGTTTTCTTTGGGAGACTTCCTGGAAACGCAGAGAAACTAGCAGCTATGACCTCTTGGGCTAGGAACTATGTATAAGCCACTCTCCTTCCTCAAGGACAGCTACTCATGCCTCACATTCACACTGCCCAGACTGAGAATATCATCTCTTTTAATGCCTCTTGCTCTCCTACAACCAACAAACCAGTACAAGACAACAGAAAAATTGTAAGGTCATAGCAAAGAGGGCAGTAATGGACAAGAGAGTGAAACTCCTGCAGCTGTCCCTTCCAACAAAGAAACTTAGAGCCTGATTAACTACAGTCCAGATTAACTATCACCTCTATGAAGTTTCACAAGTTTTCTATCTAGAAATAACAATTAGATTATTTAATCTATTCCCTGTATATTGCAGGGCATTGTATTTCATCCAAACACTTTTAAAGACACTAAGCTAAAGCTACTTTAGGCCCAAGGAGGATAAACTGTGTGCCCAAAGATGGAATAATGGAAGAGGTATTTCTATCGCCTTCATTACAGCTATTCATTTAAATACCTCTATTTCCTTCTCAGCTGTTTGTGGGGCCATGGAATAAGTGAGGTGGTGGCACGATTGATATTAAAAGTAAACTTGCATTATGCTATGACAGTAAGAAAATACATATTGTCATGTCAGAAAGTTCTAGAAAGTAAACCCTATGGAATTTAACACAGAAAGAAGAAAAAAAATATCTAAAATTCCTGCCAGTCTGATGCAAAAGAAAATACCTTCCCGACTCCACTTGCAGTGATCAGCATTTCCGATGAGACAGGCATCTAAGAAAAGTACCACTTGTTTTTCCCTGCTGGAGACCATTCTGTGTGCTTCAGAGCAATCAAAAAAAACCTTTTCTTTTAGAGCAATTTAAACTGCATTTCACTGGCAACCAGTTAGCTCTTCTGCCCATCTCCCTGTTTATTTGGCTTCAGTGGAATCTTGAGTTCCTTGCGCATTGAGAAGTGTTGTTTCAGAAAAGTGTGAGCAGGGGAAGAATGTTCTAGTCTGCTGCAGGCAACTGCCCAAAGGCCTGATTTGTAATGTTTGATAGCACTTGCTATAAAATCCAGATGTCTCACTAGTTAATACCAGAAGGAATCCTGAAAAGCATTTCTTTGATATGTCATAATATTTTTCCAGAAAACCAAATGAAAATCTGTATTAAATGCACAGCATATAAATCATAGAATATCTTGAATTCAAAGGCACCCTTAAGGATTATAGAGTCCAACTCTGCGCTCCTTGCAGGACTACCTAAAACTAAACCATACAGCTGAGAGCATTGTCCAGATACAAACCTGAAGTAACAGGCTTAGTGCCATGACCACTTCCCTGGGGAGGCTGCCTCTCTGATTCTTTCTTTTCAGCTTTGGTAATTTAGAATAATTTTATAACTTTAAGAAAACAATTTCTATTAGTAAAGAAACAAGATATTATGGTTTAGAAAAAGAGAGACCAGCCAGGACTTGGTCAGAACTTGGTATTAAGCCCTAATAAAGCTGTTGGCTTGCTGTGCTTGTCTTTAGAAATTTATTTTTCCCCAAACAATTTCTTGTCTATGATATAACAGATGAAAGCAATTACTTGGGTTTTTTTAATGCATTTTGAAGTCCTCAAATAAAAATTCTAGCTAAATGCAAAATATTTCTATTACCATAAAGACATATGATAGAATATAATTACAAAGAAGAAAAGTTCAAGTCAGCAAAACATTTTGGTATACACAGGACCCCGACTGTGTATTTGTATTTTTGTTGAATTAGAATCATTATCATCTACTGCAAATTAAATCCAGTGTTCTTGCACAATTCTTTCTTGAAACTATGACAAAGTGCCTGTCAGCTGATTCCAACAATGGTTAGCACTTAGATTTTGCATATGTATATGAGATCAACATAAATGATGTAGTTTGCTGGACCTAAATTTGAGGAGGAATTCAAAAGCCTCATCTAAACTCAGAAGGCTCAAAATTTCAGTTTGAATTACTTAGTCCCCCAACACTTAAAGTTTATAAAAGCCTGTTTTCAGCACTGAAACTTTTTAGATGCCTAAAGGTTTTCCTTTGATCAAAAGCACCTTTTCTTACAATGATGAGCGACTTACCACTCAACTACACGGACCCATTTAGGGCCTATCTCATTCCTCCAAATTAGATTTTCTCTCTTGGGAACAGAAAAGCTAACCCCCCCCCCCCCCCCAGAAATAGTCAAAATGAGCAGGTAACAGTGTCCACAACACTCTGAGCCAGTGGTTAAGACTTATTTTGACAGAAGAAATTGTGAGGTCTAAACTTTTCACCAAGAACTGTTTCTCTATATTAATAATATGAAATATAGAGTTCTGTATTAACTGTACATCATCCATCTCCCTTCCAATACATAATCTGACACCTGTAAAATATCCCTGTGAGAGGGAAGGGTGAGCAATCTAGTCACTGAGAATCTGGCCTGGTGTTACTGCTGTCAATTGTAAAGTAAGAGAATCACCTTAAACCTCTTTTATGAAGAAAGGATATGCCAACTACAACAGGTAAAGAGTCAACTATGACAGGAAAAGAGTAGTATCTCTGAGTACCAAATATGAGGATTATGTGGTAAAATGCCTATAGCCAAGAGGGAATGTATTTATGATATTTTTTGCCAAAGATTTCATATTAGAGTATTACCGAGAGCCTACACACATAGAACAAAACCGAATTCTGCTGCTATTCCTTTTGTTACTCAGTATTTATTTCCATGCTAACATTTAAGTCTTTGTGATGATTATGGACCATAGTACTGGCTCAATTCAGTTGAATTATGATATTAATTATATTTAACTTGAGCTTTACAACAATATTTTCTTCTATTGGACAATCAATTTTCCCTTAAAAGCAAAATATTTCCAGCAGTAATTATGGTAAGGCACTGTCTGCATAAGCAGACAGGAAGATGAAGTTTGTATTTTCAGTCCTCAGGCATATTTCAAAGGAAAAGGAAAAAAAACCACAAACAAACCAACAAACAAACCAACCCACAAAAAAACACCAAAGGAAAAAAAAACCTACAAAAAAAACCAAAACAACACAACGAAAAAAACCAAGCAAGGATGGCTGTCTCATTTCAGATTACAATGCCATACTAAAAATAACATTTCTTCATTTTAATAACTAAAAAAACTGCAGGCATCCAAAATTGCCATCATGCAATATGAAGTATTTCCACCAGATGTCTCCAATAGATTATTTTACATAGAAAGTTATATTTGAGCTACTACACTTCAAACTGGATGCAAGTTTAGCAAAGTATCAAAGAAATAGAGAAGAAAGTTCAAACTGAATATTTATCTTGTTAGACATGGATATTGTATTTTAAAGCCAGCTGGTAACTCAGCACCACACAGCCATTCAACTCGCTCCCTTCTTCTTCCCCTCCCTACTCCAGATGTGATTGAGAGAAGAATCGAAAGAATGTAAACCCCATGGTTTGAGATAAGAACAGTCCAGTAAATAAAGTACAATATAATACTACTACTGCTACTAATGATGATGATGATAAGGGAAATAACAAGGGGAGAGAATAGTAAACTAAAAAGATAAGGGGTTAAAAAAAACCCAAAACCCAATTGTCCTGGGTTCAGCAGTAGCAGTCTTCTTTTTTTTTCTCCTTCTTAGTAGCTGGTGCAGTGCTGTGTTTTTGACTTTCAGCCTGGGAACAGCACTGATATCACCAATGTTTTTAGTTACTGCACAAATGTTTAGACTGCCCACAGGACTTTGTGAGCCTCATGTTCTGCCATGGAAGAGGGGAAGCCGGGAGGAAGCAAAGACAGGACACCTGATCCAAACTGACCAAAGAAGTATTCCATAGCACAGCATGTCATGCCTGGGGGGGTAACTGGGAGAGTTACCCCGAAGGACAGGGGGTCTGCTGGGTCGAACTCATTTTTCTGCGGGTGGCATTGTATTTTCTTCCCTTGTCATTTTCTCCTGTCATTGTTGTCGTTGGTGGTAGCGGTGGTGATTTGTGTTGTACATTGGTTGCTGGACTGTTCTTGTCTCAACCTTGGGAGTTGCATTGTTTCGATTCTCCTCCCCATTCCTGCAGGAGCAGGGAAGGGGGAAGCCCCTGGGGGGGGGGGGGATGACACCGGATGAGGGCCTTGACTGCTTCCAGCCTGGCACCACTCACTAGGAGTGAGTGCACGAGCTGTCTGGCTGGGTTTAAACCACGACACCAATAAACACAAGCGATGCACAATACAATCACTTGCCACCTGCCAACTGATACCCAAGCCAAGCCAAGCCGCGATCTGCCCTTCCAGGTGACTTGCCCCAGTTTATACACTGGGCACAATGTCTGTGATGTGGAATATTCCTTTGGCTACTTTGGATCACATGATCTGTCTCTGCTTCCTCCTGGCTTCCCCTCCTCACTGGCAGACCATGAGAGTCAGAAAGTCCTTGATCAGAGTAAATGCTACTTAGCAACAACTAAAACATTGGTGTGCTATCAGCATTGTTCTTAGACTAAAGCCAAAACACAGCACTGCACCAGATACTAGGAAGGAGGAAAAAAAACAACACCTGTTTGAGCTCAAACCAGGACAATACCTTAGGACTGGCACTAAACTGTTGTCAGTTCCACAGCATTATCTAAAAAAATATCCACTTCTGGGACAAAGACTTTGTCCAAACATGTTAAAAATAGACACATCAGATCATGTCTTGACACCTACATTTTCAAAGTAATATCAGGTTGTAATTGGCATAAGTGAGTTTTGGGTTAATAAGAAATATTTAGTTTCTGCTTCTTACATCAGAAAGACTTCACAGACTCAAACTAAAGGCAGCTGTTTTCAGGACTCTGATGTAAGCATGCAGTAATCCCTTATTTATCAATAGCATTTGTGGATTACTCCCACTCACCTTGAAACATTCACCCAGATTCTGTTAGCCTGAGTCAGTATGTAAGCAATGCTCAACACATATAAAACCAGTGCCAGAAGAGAATTTTAAGGACAAAGGAAAATTTGACACTGCAAATTCTCAGACCTGCATATCACTGAGATATACTTCAAAAGCATCTTTATGAGAGAAGTACTACACAATCCTTCCCATTTCTCTGTGCTTCAAAGTAGCACTTGGTGTATCTGATAGACAGGACAGTGCAAACTTTCCCTTACATATATGAGCAACTCTACATACATGCAGATCTGTATTTAACTGAAGGAGCACACTCATTTATTCAAAGTAGATTATACCTGAAAATGAAAGACTCCAAAGTCTCTAAAGGACCGAAAGCACATATTTACTAGTGAGCTGAGGATACTGTCCTGGAAGTAACATGGTGTGAATTCTTGGCTTACATAAAAGCCAAATTCATCCTTTCAAGTTTCTCAACCTATTTTGCACAGGTTTATTAGACTCTGAATTTGGCTGAATGATAGGGAAGTACACCTCTATTCACAGCAGACAGGATGGGTGAGACAGAAATCAATTACAATCCATCTTCTTGAAAGATACTTCCATTTAGCAACAGGAATTCCCTCTTCAGAATAATTGACCTATCAAAACTTTCAAGTGGAAAAAACAAAAAGCATACCAATGACAAGTCATGCACTGAGATCTTCAGCCTATTCAGTAATATAGCATGATATCTCTGTCTCTCATTTATATCAAAGAAATCTTTGAATAAGTGATCTGCATAACAGAAACACAGAAATTTCAAGTGCTAATCTCTAAGGCCAATGCTAAAGTAGAACGGTTGTGTGGGCTGGTGAAAAAAAGTAGCTCCTTTAAGACAAGAAAAAAAAAAGTGTCTTCCTTATTTCTATCTAATTCTTTTTGAAAAATGATAAGGCCACATACTCAATCCACAGTATGGAAGCAGATGCCTTAAAGCTGTACAATACAGCAACTCTTCCAGAGTAACATAATATAGATTTAACCTTTCCTTTTCAAAATTAGATAATAAATAAATATCCATCAATGGATTCAGTTGTTATAGCAATATTTCCAGAAATAGTTTGGTTATATAGAATTTTAGAGTCCAAAGCAGAAGTAGCTCAATTGTTTGAACTCACTATCCATAAACTCTGAACTGAGATGAAGTCACATAGCAACACTGTCCAAGCATGCAGTGCAGAGATATGGCAGAACCTATATACATTTGTTTCTTTTGGTGGGGTATAAGAGGGAGGAGGAGAATCGCTTTGCATTTCCTGAAGTAACATGATACATAACCTGCTATCATAAAAAATGCTACAATAAACATGCACAGTACCTATAAGCATTCACAAAGATTCTTAGACTGCATCTGTCCAGAGAATAAGACTATTTTTCCCCTTAATTATATAATTTGTCAAACACAGTAGAGTTTATAAATATTTATTATTAGAAAACCACCAAGGGTATTTTTACTTTCTGTCCATGTAATATAGCATACAGAATCAATTCACATTAAGGTTTTATGAACACCCCAGCCACCATAAAAGGGACACACAAGTCCTACATGGTTCACTAGCTGGCAACAATACACATAAACAGTATTTTATTCGACAATCCCTCTAAATAACAACAAAGAAATCAAGCCAACAAACAGTATATGAAAAGTAATATCTTAAATCAAAAGAACTTGTACTGAACAGCATACAATTTTTAGTACTTCTGTAAAGGTCATCTTCAGTTTTTATTGCAGTTTGCTTTAATTTGTGTCTCTTTACTTGAAGAGCTGTACAATACCTGTCCAGTATATGCAAAGTCCAGGGCTTGTTTTAAACCAAGGCTTGTGACACCATGCAAATTCACCTCATCAGCTTCACTTTCAACCATGCAGAGACTGAACATTGCCTATGGAAAGAAAATAAATGTTACTAACCATTAAAAAAACAATGCCCATTCAGGATACCAGAAGAGGAGTATTGAATTTTCCACCTCCACTAACCTTTATTTGTCCTTGGATAGAATTTTAAATAGCAGCAGACTTGCAAATTAGAATGAGATCTATAACAAGTTTTGAATACTAACCCCATAACAATCAATCTTGCAACTGAGTCCTTTTAACAATAAAGAAATAAAAAAAACTTACTGTGGAAAACCTGAAACAAATCCCTTTGGTCCATGTACATACTTCCTAACTAAGTAATTCAGATGAAATCAATAGGAACAGTCACACAATAAGGTATCACTCAATAAAAAATGACTAGACTTTATACAAGCACCACTAGAAATAATACTTAGGTTTAATGTCATATGTAGGACGGAACAATAAACCCTACACAATTACCCTTATGACAAGGGGCAGTTATTACAGCATCTTTTATAAACAGTCATTTCCAAATAAGCGTCTCAGACCAGAATGTGAATAATACTCAAGTTATTGAATAAGAAGGATGGATGGAGATGCAGTCACCTAAATTTACAACCTCCCCTTACTTATTACTGCCCCAGTTTCTCAGATCATAAAACCTAAACTGAAGATTGACAAGGTGCTATGGAACTTCTCTGAAAATAACATCGAGGAGAGACACAGTCCTTTCATCCAGTCTTACCTTCCAGATCATCAGTCTTCAGTGCCCTCCTGGACTGAAACAACCCTACTCAGTCTCTAGATCCTCATTGCAATTTTTTTTCTTCTTATCTCTGAAAAACTTAGATGGCTGGTTTTGCCCTTTGCTCTTTCCTCTCAGCCTGCATTCCTGCTGCAGTACCCCTACTTATCACTCCTTCCTTCCTCTTATCAGTCCTTTTCTCCATTCCTTGTCACTTTCCCACACGTTTTTTAACAAAATATACCACTCACAGTCTTTAGACAGTAAACTGTGAACAAACAAACTGAACAGTTCTACCAGCTGTCATGAGTAAAGAGTCTAAACTTATCCCCAGTAGGTTTTGTGCCAAACTTAATGCCTCTGTGGAGGCAACCAAAATTTACCTTGGAGATCTCTCATAAAGAAACACTTCTTATGAACATACCCTCTGTCTCTACTCTGACTGATACCTGCAGAAACTGAAGCAGCCAACAAGCACACTGGATTTCATATGTGAAGCCTGTACACTGAGCCCTGCTGAATTTAAAGGAAAAAAAAAAAATAAGCCCTAATCCCTCTTAACAGTTTACCACATAGCATCCACCTAGACCCAGGTGACCTTTTTAAAGAACCAAGTGTTTCCTGCAAAAAGTAATTTCTTCTGAAAATGCTATTATGTTCATCTAAACCACCATAATTTTATAATAAATCTGTTGCCTGGAAATCATCCAGTATAAGCAAAAGTTACATTTATCACACAGTCGCTCCCTGTATTTTTGCAATTTCTATTTAGGAAAGTCATACCAGGTCTTCTTCCAAACTGTCAACAGAAAAGAAGCTTCAAATAGTTTAAAAGATTTATCAAACAAATGCAAAACTCATGAAATATACCTAGATAGGACGAAAGAAAAAAAAGTCTAGCAAGCTCAGGCAGTTTCTAATTCTATTAAAAATGTAATCAGTTGGACATTGCATTGTCATTTAGATGTATCAAAGGAGCTCTAATAGGTACCATGAGGCTCCAGGGCTTGCCAGAAGCTGCAAGGTACTATCAGCCACCTGCTCCTTGCAAAAGCAGACCTGCAGTTTGTGTCTGGAATAGACAAGCTTTTCTTCTCAGAATTTCAATACTAAATTAACTTTCTGACTAATATTCCATTCACACACCAAAGCATAAACAGAGTGTGAAGTCTCAAAGCAACACCTGTCTACATAGGGGCAGATTTGCACACCTTCTGTATACTTTGCTCCATCACAGACTACCTGGAGTAAGGCTGGAAATGCTCAGTGATACAAGATCCTGCATGTTCTGCATTCTCTGTGCTGCAGCAACTGTCTGTACACTACTTATTGGTACACAGGAATCAGCAAGACAGAGCGGTTACTAATGAAGTTTCTATACTGATCAGGGGCTGATGTCCCATACTATCAGTTAAGCTCACAAATACAAAAAAACAACCTGATCTGTAGACCACAGATCACTTCTGTGAAGAACTGGCAGACTTACTAACTTTACCTTTAGGAGGCTTCGTTTACTATTCTTCTATTGTAACACAGAGACTCCAGCATAGTCTTACACAGGTTTTATTACTATACCTAACTCAGTAAACTCAGCAGGCTCAGGCCGCTGTCACTGTAATCATCCATGGTGTTTGACAAACAGAGCCTCCAGCATGGCTTTGACCTGCTGCCAATTAGCACTCTCCTAGGGAATGCCTAAGCCATAGCTCACTACAGTTCAGGGGATAACCCAAGCAATGGCTGTTCCCAATAAACAACATGGATAAAGCCAACCTGTTTGCACAAAGGAGAAGGTTTAGACACATGGGCATGAGCCACGCTGTGCAAATCACTCCTAAGGCCAGAAAATCCCTTATCCATCTTATTTGCTAGTACAGGCATGGTCTAATAGTGCAATGGGCTATCACATTTGTAAGACAATGGTTTTGTGTGCCATATGCTATATGGAACTAATTTTGTCTCATACTATCCTCTGAGTATTCTGTGGAAGCTCTTGATAATGTGTATGAGCTACAGCTTGCTTTTTCCAGGGGGCAGGTGCAAGGCCAAAGAATATGACTGAAAGATAAGGTCTGCAATGGTCCTTAGCCACTTCACTTTCAGCTGACCTGGATTAGCCTCCAGGAAAGCAGTCTCCCACACAGATGAACTTAGTACTGCTCAGTGATCCACACTGCCTTCACCAGCAGGCAAATTTGCTATTCAGCCTGGTGGTTTAAAGGTTTAATCCAGCATGAAAAAGGCTGTTCAATCAGGGGCAGAAATTAAGCTCAAACTCAGTCTTTAGTTTGCCAATTGTAGTTTTAACTGTAGAAACATGTGCATCATTTAATTCTGGGTTGAGACTTCACCAATACCCGTAGAATGAGTTACATTTGGACTGTCAAACTCCGATTGCAGATGCATTTATGAAAGTGCTCTGAGATTTTCTGAGCTTAAATAGATCCATCAGTCATGCCTTTAACGCAAGGCTAGTAGTCTATTTTTCCCTTGGGTACGTTAAAAACAAAGCAATAAGATAAACATTTCAATGGATATATTCCATTTGTGGAATATACCACACTTGTTTATGCCACAAATTAGGATGGTCTCATTTTTGTGGGGCAGGCAGACACTTCATTAGTTGTAAAAAAGAGGTGGAAGGAAGGAAGGAATAAAAATGAATAACTCTCAGACTCCTGGAAGTTTGACGTCAAAGTAACGTGGCAAGTAGGTGGACAAATAACAGACAGAAAACTTACATGCATTTTCACTACTTTGCCCCCAGAAGCCAAAGGTACCTTTATAAAATGGTTTCTTCTGCAAACACAGGACACAAGAGACAGCAAAAGCTCATAACTGAATAGCACACAACAACAGGGTGACTACACTAAAATGTGCCAGATCTGATATTACAGGGCAGAACAGCCTGAGTAAAACATGTTTAGCACAGTCACTGGGTCTAACTTTCCTTACTCAGCTTCTGCTATTACTTACCTTTCAAAAACCCCAATGCAAGATAGGTATAAAATACTACCAAATCAGAATAATATCTTACTGTTAAAATAAGTACAATTAGATTTAAAAAGAAAAAGAAAAGTCTAGATAGATTGATTTTATCACTCAGGCACCACTGCAGCAACCTGTACAGACTCCTTCACAACATACAACTTCAAGAACAGACAGCGGGGTCACAGAAACACAAGATGACATTCAAAATCCCCAAAATAAAAATTGCTCACTGTCACAATGGTGAGGTACAAAATAGCTCCTTGCCTTTGAGTCATTTTCTTACTTACTCAGATGTTCCATATCCATGAGAGTAATGAGCTTGTCCTCATTTTTATACATCAATCTTACAGCCATGTCAGGCATATCAAGCAGTAAATCATGACAAAACAACCAAGCTCTATGGTATTTTACACAAGTAAACTTCAGTGAATTCCACACAACTTCTGGTCTTTTGAAAACAAGAAACATAATCAAGACATACACAACCTCGCAAAACAGATAAATGCATATAAAAAGAACAAGCTGTTAAAAAAATAAAAATACAGTGACCAAACCTGTAAGTAACTTATTGCTATGACCTGGGGAAACAAACTGGAATTCTTCTTATTGAGCTTTTATAAGCTTTCTGCAGGGAGCAAAAATAAAGAAACATATACATCCATCATATTTGAATAATGTCCATCATATTTGAAAAACCATGGCAGTCAGGTGAAGTTCCAGATGACTGCAAAAACGAAAATATAACCCCCATTTTCAAGAACGGGAAATGGATGACCCAAGGAACTACAGACCAGTCAGTCCCACCTTCATGCCTGGCAAAATCTTGGAGCAGATTCACACGGAAGTCATGATAAGGCACATGAAAATCAACAAGGTGTTTGGTGACAGCCAGCATGGCTTCACTAAGGGGAAATCCTGCCTGACCAATTTGCTGGCCTTTTATGATGGGGCTACAGAACTGATGGACAGTGGTAGAGCAGTTGATGTCATCTACCTGGACTTGTGTAAAGTATTTGATACTGTCCCACATGACATTCTTGTCTCTAAATTGGAGAGACATCAATTTGATGAATGGACCACTCGGTGGATAAAGAACTGGCTGGATGGCCGCACACAAAGAGTTGTGGTCAATGGCTCAATGTCCAGCTGGAGACCAGTAACGAGTGGTGTCCCTCAGGGGCTGGTGCTGGGACTGGTCTTGTTCAACATCTTCATCGCTGACATGGACAGTGGGATTGAGTGCGCCCTCAGCAAGCTTGCTGAAGACACCAAGCTGTGTGGTTCGGTTGATACACTGGAGGGAAGGAATGCCATCCAGAGGGACCTTGAGAAGCTTGTGAGGTGGGCTGATGCCAGCCTTATGAAGTTTAACCATGGCAAGTGCAAGGTCCTACACCTAGGTAGGAGCAATCCCAGGCACAGCTACAGATTGGGTAGAGAAGAGATTCAGAGCAGCCCTGCGGAGAAGGAGTTGGGGGTATTGATCTATGAGAAACTTAACATGAGCCGGCTACAGTGTGCACTCACAGCCCAGAAAGCCAACTGTATATCCTGGGCTGTATCAAAAGGAGCGTGACCAGCAGGTCAAAGGAGGTGATCCTGCCCCTCTGCTTTGTTCTTATGAGACCTCACTTGGAGTATTGTGTGCAGTTCTGGTGTCCTCAACATAAAAAGGACATGGCACTGTTGGAAGAAGTCCACAGGAGGGCCACAAGGATGAGAGTTGGAAGCAGATGATTTTAAGGTCCTTTCCAATCCTAACTATTCTATGATTATATATATATATATATATGCACACCTCAGTGTTCAAATATATATATATGTGAACACTGAGATAACCACTGGCTTCTAATTTAGAGCTGTATAAAACGTGTTTAACATTTAAAAGATATTTAAAGGAAATTAATAAAGGCATTAAATGAACAATAATATGATACATGGAGTAAATACTGGATATAAGGGAAACTGGTAAAATGCCTGGAAACTTGACAGAAAAGGAGATGAAATTGTCATCAGGGCCTGTAATAACAGTATCTGAAGTTAGGTAGCTATATAACAGAAATAAGTAGAAGTGTTTTCTGGGTAATCAATAGATAGAAATAGGCATGTTTAGGCACCAGTTTACGGAACTCCTTGGGATGAAGTATCTTTTCTTCTCTAATTGAACAGGAAGCCTAAACACATAGCCTAGCCTAGATGCCTAAAATAGGTGAAAACTTTAATTCTAAGTGTAAAGGGTTGAGTGAACTGAAGAATGAAAGTTGAAGAGGTAAGATTGAATTGTGTCCTTCTAGTGTATTCATTTTAGGAGAAAAGTAACTTCTGAAGATGAGTATTTCTCGAATGAAAGCTACAAACAATGACAGCATCAATAAACTGAGAAATGTTTGCACCTTTAAGTTTGTTTCCTGTGACAAATTACTATATGTAAGAACCAAAGTTTTCTTCCACTCCTCTGAACTCACGTAAAGTAATATTCAGTTTAAAAGCGTTAGGTGAGTGGGTCTTAAAAAAAACAGACAGTTACAGATCACCAATTATGAGAGGCTGAATCCACACAAAATGCCTTCAATTTGTCTATCTTAACCTTCTTAAGTTCATCCTTTATTTCAGCTATACCAACCCCTAGCCAAATTCTTCTTTTTTTAAGCTTTCAAAGCCAGAAAGTAAGCTGAGCTTACTACAGCATTCTTTAGTAACCCAAAGAGCAACATTTCCAAATTTTCCCCCTCTTTTTCTTAAACACCCTTTTGATAATCACCAGCAGCCCTGGTTCCAAGGCCACTACAATACAAAATGAACATTTGGTCCTCCCACTAAGGCATAGCTCTGACCTATACAAATTCTGTTCGACCACCAACTTAGCAGGGAACAGCAAGCACAATAATAAAGTCCTTTAGAATCGCCTGCATTAAAAGCTGCATTCACATGATGTTCATAGGGTTTCAGCAAAGCTTTCTGCTTGTTTTGGTCAATATATATTAACTCAGTCCATCTCCCACTCAGCTTACCCTGTCACCTTTCGTCCTTGACTAACTGGCAGTGGAAAGCTTTTGCAACTGATGTGAAAGAGCCTGCCTTTACCTACAGCTGTTGCTCTTGTGTGCCTGTCTAGGAGTCGGACACATTCTCTACTGTAAAGTGCATAAGCATTTGCTGCACTTCCTCACAATCACCACCAGATAGGGAGAGTGGAAAGTTGGCACAGTGAGCTAGCATTCTTGTAGTTCCTCTGCTTGCACCACACTCAAAAAGATGAACATCCAGGAAGACAAGAACTAACAGCAAGTTAAGCTCAACACACATGAGCTTTCTCATCTCTAAGTCAGTACAGAGTACTGTGTTAAAAGAATCGCTCTTACTTTTCCTACTAGTTATCAACTATTTTGTAAGCACTCTGGTCAAGTATTATGGGAAAAAAATCCTATTAGTCTTACTATAAACTAAACCTTAAATATGTCATTCCACCCATCCTCTTATTACCAAGGATGAGCTCAATAGGAAAAAATTAAAATGCACCAAGCAACTCATTTGGTAATCATGTCAACTATTTAACAAACTTTCCCACCCAATTCAGAAACATGCCTGAAAAAAAACCCAAAAAGAATGATGTATACTTACAGCTGAAAAAGAACACTACAACTATTTTGAAAGTGATTAAACATCTATCTATCCAGCAAACTAATTGGTAAAGAACTCATCAATGACATCGTCAAGGTTTTCCTTAGCTATTTATCTCCCTGCACTAAATTCTGAAAGTAACTACCACTACCTAACATTGTTTTACTGGCTTAGAAGAACAGAATTGTAATTTCAAATTTCTGCCTCCACAATTCCACAATTATGTTGCTTGAGATCTCTTTAAAATTATTTTTAAAATAGATAGGCATCTTCATTAAGTGCAGTGTTTTATTCAAATTCACTTCCCAAGAATATGCACTTCTATATTCACCTGTTTCACATCTTTTTCTTTACAGAAAATTGATCACACTTATGCATCAGAAAAACTATGAAGCAAGTAAACTAACACTTCTGAGATCTTGGATCAATTTCCTACACTGCTCAGGGAGCTCAGTTTTGATATGATGCTTCAGGACATTTTTACTTTATACGCAATTTTAAGCCTGTGAGGAATCTTACTGGCATCAATGGAACAGCTCAGTTGTGCATTCTTCCTAATTTGGGACCTAAGCCTATCATATATAGGTCACTCAAACTTATAAGTATCCTATCCTGAGACTTAATCTATTTGGACTTCAAGGTCTTCCAGGCCAAAGTATTCTCCTTTGCAGTTCATACTAAAAATAACAACTCACTGTTTACATAATAAATAAATCAGAATCTATTTAATCTCCTTTGTTGTACTACTATTAGGTAGTTGTTGCACTACTATTAGGTTAGCTTCATGTTCTAATCTTTCATTACATTAAGCAATATTATTTCCTCTTTGCTGTTTTCACCTATCACAACAAAAAGGAAAATATTCAGAATGTATTAACAGGAGTCAAACTACTACTTTGACAGATGACGATGTCCACATTGAGTATCAACTATGTTATAGGTATGTAATGGTAATATATCCTTATCCAAATAACTAATTTAATATGTGAATGTTTCTTTACTGCATGTAAAAATGCAGCTTGCTCTTCTCTCAGCTAGGCGTGTCATATTTTCCTTTGTTTTCCTCCCAGTTTATGCCTGTCTATCCTAAGTCAATCATCAGCCGTGTCCTCTGGAGTCCTGCACACTGAAAACTGCATCTATCAATACCAGTGGCATGAAATGTGATTAAGAGGCTCATTACATGATTCTTCTAAAAAGGTTCTATATAAATTCCCAGAGAAAATGTCACATAGTGTCAGTCGCTGATAACTGAGCCTGCTGTAATTCATCTGCTCAATGAAATCTACTAAATACTGTTTTTTTAAGCATTTGCCAAGCAACTAAAATGAATCCTGTAAAATGAAAAGGTCAGATATCATTCACAGCTTAAAGAAAATATATAGTTATAGAAATGAGAAGAAATAAAAGAAAATCTCAGCAACAAAACATATGGGTTTATGCACATACTGAAGTCCCACATATAGTACTGTTAGCAAAGAAAACTCCACGGAACCTTTCATGTTTCTTTAGTACATCACAGTGATATATGAGTACACAGTCCCTAAGAGCTTACCAAATCAATGATACATGAAATGCATTTATTGCATTGCATTGTTAATACAAAAAGATATCATTTTCTTAGTATCTTTAGAAATAAGTAATGAAAATTGAAGTAATGATCTAGCCTACAGTTTAGAGGGCTTACGGATGCAGGGTTTTTTTTCTTTTCCTGTTTTGGGGAGTAATCCAGCAAGAACAAAGTAATTTTCTTGGTTGTGATAAGGCACAGGATCTTCAGTCCCAGTCAAAATAAAAACAATATAAGCATTTGTTTCTAAGAAGTTGCCTTCTTGGCTAAACCTGCATCCAGCCTGATTTATGTTTTGACAGTCAGCTTAATAGCCAGTGTAATCTGTCTTCCTCAAATTGCTGCTTAGATGCACAAACATTATGACACAAAGAAAAAGGTTACATTGTAGCACACTACTATTGAGTTGCTGCCTCATCACTAGACACATATTCAAAACTAGTTGAAGTTGTGCAGTAGAAACTCAATAATTCCACAATTCTCATGTGCAACCCCATACCCAAATAATTAAAGAAAAAAAACTAAGCTGCTACAGCCATAGTAACCTTATCAGTTCCAATATTTCAAAATAAATCAGTCATCACAGGTGGTCCTGAATGCTAAAATCATTGTTTTCATTGTGGCAGAAGCAAGAAAACAGAATTGTAAAGACAGTGCCCTGCAAAGCACTGCATAAATCCCCACTAATGTACAGTCTGTCCTAACAATAGTCACTCTTAAACAGGCCTGTCTTTTGGTATATAAAGGGAGCAGCACAACTATAGCCACATTTTTTTCCAGCATCTCCAGTCAAGCACAGAAAAGTATGAGTCACATTTGCAAATTTTGGCTTAAATTGGTTTAATGCTTCCTAGTGAATGCATAATCCTATTGTTCCTGTCCTATGATGATTTTAGCAAGTGATATCAAAAGCAAGCTCAAAATAAAACTGGAAAAAAAGTCAGCTCTAGAATTAGCATTTTAACTACCACAATACATTTCATTCAGGGAGGCAAAGCTTCTTGTGATTTACTTTTGCAGGGAAAAACCATGATCAAATCATTGACACCTTTAAGGAGCTTATTTTTAAAAGCATACTTCATATAGTACCATCAAGACATATTTCTTACTAACTAAATAATTGAACAGCAAGACTTAATCTAACAGAACTGGAGTAACATAATCTTAGTTATTATTATAATTAGCTTCTTAAGAAGCCATTTATAGTGTGATGCAAATGTCATTAGACACTAGCATCCAAATGTTCTAACCAACAGTAAACTATGTCAGTTTTCTATTCTGCAGCTTAATTGTAAAAGCATACTTGTTATGTGAGAATCTTACTGTTGAAATTTGAAATGGTTAATTTTATGAAGGTTTGAACTAGACACCTTTCATATATTAAAAAAAAAATCCTATTTTACATAATTATTAGAAATCCTTCTTTCCAGTCAGAATATAGCATGATTTTGCTAAAGTAGTACCCATAATTCCCACTAACTTATTTACTAAATTGCTTCATACTAAGACCAAAGAGTAAAATCATCTCACTGACCATTTTTCATCAGTTTTCCACATCCTTTTACTGATAATACAGTTAAACACTAACAATACAGATACACAATCCATGGAGACATTCAAGGCCAGGATGGATGTGGTTCTGAGCAGCCTGATCTAGTTAAAGATGTCCCTACTTATTACAGGGTGGACTGATGACCTTTCCATGTCCCTTACAACCCAAACTATTCTGTGTGATTCTGTAAATATGCTAAATAAAAGAAGGATGACTTGGCTAACCAAGCTTGTCTTAACATGACGGTCATTTGTCACAGTAGCTTTCACCATCAGCTGAGCTCTGTCCTCCATTAGCTATTTCTCTGTAAAATCATATCTTCACTTTAGTTTTAGTAGTCTTGGCTCTTCCTTCATCTCCAACAAACAAACGCCCTCCAAACCAACAGACCACAATGACATCAATTTAATTATTCTCAAATCTTATAGTATTGATACATATTCCTTCTTGGTTGAAATTTAACCAAGGTAAGATCCTTAGGTGGGAGGTTAGGTAAATCCTTAAGTGACAGGTATGACAGCTTCTGAAAATACATTTCACAAGGCATCCTAATAGTCAGTAATTTTCATTTCACATGGGCTTTGTGCACATTTGTTGCCTATTTTTATAGCTGGTACCCTATGACCTTGGAAAGCCAGGTTCTTTCGACAGTACCTGAGAATGTACTAAGATGGTAAGTGATTTCATTTTTGCACACATACACACACAAACATAAAATTGTTTATACATTTTTGCAGTAGCTGCAGCCTACTGGGGAAGAGTATGTTATGTTGGGCTCTAAAGACTACTTTTCCACAAAGTGGATACCTAAAGCTTTTGACAAAGGCCTTCAAAGGCCTTGAAGACAACTAGGCAAGAGAGAAAAAGAGATCTTTTCCTTTAAGTGACTGAATACATAAAAAACAGTGAACAAGAGAAGAGCAGGCCAGTTTTCACAGAAGTTTCTGGTCTGTTTAATATACACAGAGAAGATCTAGAAAAGGGCAAGAACAGTGCAGCTACAAAGTCCATGGAGGCAAAGCTATTGAAAGGAGTAAGGACACAGGCAAAATGTGATAAACAGGACTGTACAAGATGAGGGATTAGTTTCTAAAATGGCAGCTATAAAACTAGCATATGAGAGTTCCACAAAACAGTCATCCCTGTGCTCACCCATAGTAAAAAAAAAAAAAAAAGTAATCAAAGCTTAGAAACTGTTAGGCAAGAGAGAACAAAACAAAGATCAACCCTATGCCCATGCAGAAATCTATGCTTTGCCTACTGCTGCATGCATTTCTCTTACCCTCATCTCACAAAAGTTATCCTAGAGCTGGATAAGCTTCTGAGAAGGGCAAAAAGGATCATGAAGCATATGGAAAAGCTTCCACTTGAGTAGCATGTGAATGTCAGGAATTTCAAACCTGGAAGAGAGATGATTGAGTGGCATGAGAATACTTAGGAACTGATGGTTCATTGTCTTTTCCAATAGAAGAACTAGAAGGAAGCAAAGGAAATTGGGGGGAAATCAGATTCAGAATGAAAAAGTAATTCTTCACACATCAGGCCACCTTGTTAGAGAATACAGTGGATGGCAAATCTTACACAGGCTTTATGGGAAACAGGATAAAAGCTTAGATGAGAAATCTGTTTAGGGTTGTTGAATAGACAGGAAATCACACCTGCTCAGGAAATGCCTCTGAGCTGAAAACACCTAGCGAATTTTCAGACACACCAAGTACACTTAGCCTGGATTTACTCTTTTCCCCCAGCCATCAAAACCATTTACTGCTAAAGCAACTAGCCAATAATTCAACACAGTTGTCACCCAATGCTGTTAAGGGCATATCTCTCTTTTGAGGCATTACTTATTAAGCAGTAGAATGAGAAGCAGTTTAATTCATTCATCACTTGCACAGTATGTCATCCAGTAAGAGTGAATTGGGACTTAAGAGAGGTTTTAGATAAGTCTGAAAACAGGTTGACTTAGGAAGATTAACTCCTGCCAAAGATAAGCAACCAGCAACATTTTACAAAGCTGTTCAGGACAGTCAAATGTAGAGGTTCCACTTCTTAAATCCAATCTTTTACTAGATTAAGGTCTACAGTGACATGAATTCAACTAGCCAAAAATCACATTTCAGTATACTAAAATGAAGTTGTGAACAGGGTGTAGAAATAATGGCACTGTTGACAGACAATTGAAAGATTAGTTTAAAGAAAAATATTTTCTCTAAACTTCCAACCAGCATGATGTGCAACCCAAGAGGTGAAAGCATATGCACTGTGATGAGATTCTCCTTATAAAATTGAAGGGGAATGGAAGAAACCCTGAGGGAGGATCCAGAAGAAAGCCAGCGATTTCAGTAATGTTAAAATATCCCAACACCGGCTGTATGTACAAAGCACCCCTGCCCATGGCAGGGGGTTGCAACTAGATGATCTTTAAGGTCCCTTCCAACTCTAGCCATTCTATGATTCTATGATACGGATTGTGTTTTTAGCCCTTTAGCAGTCTTGCCTCTTTCTTTGGATACTTCTCATGTTACGAAAATGGTATGTAGGTCCTAGTCACTGATGATAGAAGTGACATGCTGCTCAAATTATAGAATGGTTTGGGGCAGAAAAGACCTTTAGAGATCATCTAGTTCCAACCCCCTGCCATAGGCAGGGATACCTTCTACTAGACCAAGCTGCTTGAAGCCCTGTACAACCTGACCTTGAACACTTCCAGGGTTGAATGGGGCCGCTACAACTTCTCTGAGCAAACTGTTGCAATGCCTCAGCACACTCATAGTGAATAATTTCTTCCTAGTATCTAACCCAAATCTCCCCTCTTTCAGGTTAAAGCCATTACACCTTGTCCTGTCACTACATGATCTTGTAAAATGTCCCTCTCCAGCTTTCTTGTAGGCCCCCTTTAGGTACTGGAAGGCAGTTATAAGGTCTCCCTGGACCCTCCAGGCTGAAGAAGCCCAACTCTCTCAGCCTGTCTTTATAGGAGAGGTGCTCCAGCCTCTGATCATCTCCATCTGGACACACTCGCAACAGCTCCATGTCCTTATTATGCTGGGGGCCCCAGAGCTGCACACAGTACTCCAGGTGGGATCTCATGAGAATGATGTAGATGGGGAGAATCATCTCCCTCAGTCTGATGGTCACGCTCCTTTTGGTGTAGCCCAGCATACAGCTGACTTTCTGGGCTGTGAGCATACATTACCAAGTCATGTTGAGCTTCTTGTTAACTAACAATCCCCAGGTCTTTCTCCTCAGGGCTGCTCTCTAGCCATTCTCCATGTAGCCTGTATTTGTGCTTGTAGCCTGTGCTTGTGTATTTGTGCCCAAATAATTCACTATGGTGCTTTCAGCTTCACTACACCCACAGATTAATAGCTTTAATTTCTCCTGAGGTTGTGTAGGAAGATAGAGACTGAAAAATACAGGAGTGTCTACTGCACCCAATGATGTTCTAAAATATAAGACTTCTTCAGCAGACTATAGGGACTGAGAAGAAAATAGGCATGAAACAGTTCTCTACCACAGGCCTGCTCCGAGAAATTGTCCTTCCATGGGCAGACACTGAGCAACACAGAAACTGCAGCTGAGTCCAACCCAGATTCAAAACACTTTGTTTAGCAGCACTGCAAAATTGAACCAAGGTAGCCTGGAGCAAGCAAAGAAGATGGTAAAGAAAATGGGCAATTACAGCAACAGGGCTACATTGACTCCTTTCTATCCTGCTTTTAAACTGAGAAAATATATCAACTGAATAGTAAGCAAACACCACATGTTTTTATAACACTAAATTAATTTGAGGCAATGAGATAGTCTCCTATGGCCTATCTCACTAACTGCAGGGTTGATTCTGCCTTACTTACTCATGGTACACTTACTGTATAAGGACTTCAAAAAAGAAAAAGAATTAAAATAATCAAGAGGATATCTCAGAGAGTAAGACACCGTTTTGTCTACCATCTACCATCCAACACTGGCAGAACTGCAAATAATTCATTTACATTTAATGTGAATTGCAACAGAAACATATTCATTCCAACAGCATAACAACTGTTAGAAATTCATAAAAAGAATACAGAAGAGAGAAGATCTTGTAAATGGTTTTGATAGCACCCACATTGCTGGGCTGTGGGAATTCTGTCTGCAGCAAAGGAAAATTGCTTCATAGAGTCACAGAATAAAAACCCATTAATTGCAGAGATAAGGATGAACAAAGTAAAATAACACAGATATACTTCCCTACTTTGTCCACTTTCAAAGAATATTATAATACTTATTTACAAAGGTTTACAATATTTGCAATCCACTTTTGCCTATACTTCAAATGTAATATTTGTCTAAAACTTTTTTACACAAGCCACCCCACTCTTGCCCATACTACATTGCTTCCAGTGATTTGATTAAACTTAGCAAAACCATTGACAGTACCTACAATAAAAAAATATTTTAAATGAGGGAATGTGTTGTTTTATTTACATTCAACTGTAACTGGATTACTGAATAATTAGAAACAAAATTCTAATTTGTGTTTAAACCTTCGTAGTATGCTGGGAGTACAACTTTGAAAGAGAAAAAAAAAATAGAGTCCTTACTTTAGGCAAGGTTATGGGGTTTTTTCCCCCCCTAATGAGAAGCAACAGCACCCAGTTCTCATTTCCCAACAAACAAAATTAAAATGATCCCAAAAAAGTTTAGACACATAAGAAGAGGATGTATTTCTCAACCTACAGAAGCTAAAAATGGGGTATGAGCACCTTTCGGCATGAAAGTCTCAGTAATGACTTGATAATACTAGAAGAAGAGTTAATTTGGACCAGTGGAAAGAAACTTTTTAAAATGTTATTTGGAAAGACAATTTCTAAGTAGCAGCACTCCCAGGGTACAATAGCAAGGAAAACGCCATTTTTTGGTATGTGTATATCAACGGTAAGATACTGAAAACCAAAACCATGTTATATTGCAAAAGCAAAAGTAATTTTGATTTCTCAGAGCCAGGTCCTTAGATCTAACCCTAAAACGTGTTAGGGAGAGCCTTTTCCTCTTTATGATTCCTGTAAGAAGACCTCAAAAGCTATTGCATCATAAAGCCTTTCATACCTCAGGGATTTCTTGCTAAGCATTAGTTCTCTAACCTTATCAAGAAACATGATATATTGCAAAGACAAACAATCAGCAGTGTTGTGTACACAAGAAGAAACTATCTGTTGACAGGGAGGAAAGACAGCACAGAAGAAACCCTGACAAGAAATCACTTAAGAATCAACTATGTCAATTATAATAACAAAATTTACATGCAAAATTTATATCTACTACTTGATTTCAGAGAGAAAGATTCTTCTAAGAAGAATCATTGAGGGGGAGGGAAGGAAGAATATTATTGACATTTTATAATCTATTCCAGCTATTGATATAATTTTGTTCATCCAGATTACATGGAAAATCTGCATCTTCTTAAGAAAGATCAAAATCCTTTGACTATAAACCCACTCAAATGAAAAATAAGGAAGAAGAAAGTTGCTCTGACTGGAAAACCAATCCATTTTGCACAAGAAAATCTTGATGTTATATAATCACCTGCCAACACTGTAAATGCCTACTAATGAAGTCATGCAGTAACATTTCATTTTGCTCCCAGAGGGGAAAATGGAAAAAGAATCTTTTAATTGGAAATGACTTAGCTTGTGAGAGTTATCACAATGCACACGTACTCGCTAACTCAACTGCCTTGTCTCACTGCAATAGACAGCATGTTGTATGGAAAAGTTTGCCCTAAAATGCCGTTTCTTGCTTAAAAAAATTCATAAGAATATCTATGTTTACTCTTCATATGAATCTTTCAAGGCATGGAGCTAACTACTGCATTGATCAGCTCATTTTGAAAGAAGAGTTCCTTCTGAAGAGAAAACAAATAGATAACCCTAATTTTCAGGGGGTTTCTAATCATGCAGTTTAACTGTATTTTTAGTGCAGTCTTTCTATGCAATTTCCTAAGGGATTTTTTCATACAGAAAAAACACAATATTTTTGTGTACAAACGTAACGAATTCTCAAATCAGATGCTATGCTTAGGATTTAAATTCCAATGTTTCTGCATAGCTGGAACTACAAGACTAACTAAACTGGAAGAAAGGATGGCAGGCTGTTATCCGAGAAAGCTGGCCCTTCATATTTTGCTGAAGTTCAGGTCTGCAGCTTGTTTTACTTAAGCAGATGAAGTTTATTCCAGGCTGTAACCTCAAAGACAAATTGATAAGGCAAGCTGTGTGACCTTCTCTGATCTTCCACATAAAACGGCTCAGATTCCCTCAATCTGTAACATGACACATATTTAGTTACCCTTCTAGTGTTAACAAACTTTTCTTTGTGATAAAAGAAAGAAAAGTTGTAATTTGAAAAAAGGTAAAAAATGTTGTTCAGCTGCCTTGTTATTATCATCAAGAAAAAAAAAACAACATAATCCCAGAAGCAGCACTACCTAAATCAAAGTAGACAAAGATCATGTAAAAAACCTTAAAATGCTTGGTAAAAAGCAGATATCCAGTCTCATGTACAAGCTGTCCTACTGGCTAAAAAAGAAAAAACAAAGAAAAAAAATCATTATTCATTCTGATGGAGCCCTGTGTAGAATTAAACATATTTCTGGAGCAATCTGTGAAAGCATAAGAATTTGATGACAGCCTCTTCAGACAGGGCTGAAGATAGGCTAGTATACTAATCAAATCTTTGAGTCACAGTAAGCACAAACTATGGTAGGTAAGTTCTGCATGTCACACTGCTGTATAGTGGTATCATCTTAGTTTTATTCAAGGCAACTCCAACATCTGATGTTCCCAGAATCTCATATACTGCAGTGGGTGAGCTTACATCTCACAAAAATTAGTGAAAGGTAAGCTTCCCATGGCAGTTACTTCTTCATAAATTACTTCAGGGTTAGAAAACCTGCAAGGTTTGGCCAAAAAATTCCCCCAAGAAAATCCAGGAAAAACTAAGGGTAGAAATCATCTTACGTAATATTAGCAGCTAAGTTTGAAACATAGGAGTCTGGTCTTTACAGCCAGTGGAGAAAGATCTGGCACTTCCAGATGGTCATTCATTTCACTCTAAATAAATCTTTTATCCTCCTTTATCATCCTCTGGAAATGCCTGTTTCTCTTCACTGACTCTGAATGAAGCTTGGCATCATTCTCCTAAATCCTGGAAAATTAATACTTTGATAGCCCAAATTAGACAAAATCCCCCTAGATATAAAATCATTAATAATCACAGTTTAAATACAAAACACTACTACTTTTTAATCAACTCTTGCTTTTTCTACATTATTAGAATCAGGAACAAAGCATATATAGCAACTTTTTTTGCTATTTTCCTACAGAAGATAAATCTCATTTCACAATTTTCTAACAAGGCTTTTTGCCCATTAATAATAAAAATGGTTTGGCAGATTTCAGAAGGCATGAGTTCCACATTTATAGCTGCTATCTAAAGTTAAAAGAATATGTCCTACCAAATTATAACAATTTTGATGCAGATCAAATTACTAAATGCTCCACTGATCATTCTCTCAGTATTTTTTAATAGGAAAATATTTACTTGGCAATCAGCAATCTGATCTACTGTAAAACTGTTGGGTTTGTTTTGTTTTTTTCTTTTCTGTAGGTCATTAAGATTTTAATTTGCAATAACTGTTCATCAAATACCAAGTAACTCAATTGGAAATAAGGTGAGTCACAGTGCCCCAAATCTTGAGATAATCAGTAAGTGACCAAGGTAGAAGCTGTCCTACTAAACTGCTTGAACAGTACAGCTGCTCACTTTATGATGTTTCTGTGCACATGGTATGACGACCTCTTAAAGCAATATACATCACAGGTGCAGAGGAATTATATGACACCCTTATTAAAATATTTAAATCAAACAGAACAGCAGCCCTGTAGTATATCTATCATTAACAAGTATATAGAGCACTTGCTAGAGCTAGAAAGCTTCCAAATCCCTCTCTGTCCACTGGGGTAAAAGGAAAAAAAGTGGTAAACAATCTGTGTTACAGCAGGCCAGGGCACCATGACAAACCAACATTAGCAGCTATGGCAGTACAAAGTCAGAAGCAGCAGAACACATAAGCATGCAGAGAGGCTTGAAAAACCAGCAATCAATTGGCTCACCATCACCACAGTGAAAGTAACATCAAGGTTAATATTTCTGAAGTACACAGAATAAATTAACTCTCAATTCTAACCAAAAGAGAGACGCAGAGTTGACAGTAAGACAAAAATTCTGCTCAGTTAATTAAGGATGTAGAACAGTTGCCATACACTGTATTACTATTGTAACAAAACCAAAAGGTCACCATAAAGAAGTTTGTAGCAGGCAATTACAGTGCAGGCAAAATATTAAATAAACTTACTTTGTTAGAGAAAACAGACCTTTAAATTAATTTCAGCTTTAGTCTCTGAATAGCAATAGGATGACTCATGCTTAGAAACACCAGTCAACTGAAGAGCTATAGACAGTCCAACATTTCGCACTGGTGCATTATAATGAATGTTAGTACAATTGCTTCATATAAAGAAAGTTCTTCCTATTAGAAACCTCAATTTTCCAGTTACCCCAATTTTAGCACCTGGGTTCAATATTCCATGCTGAGTGCTTGAATTAGATTTCCCATGGAATATTTTAATCTTTACATTTCAGAAATGCTTGTTTCTGAAAATAACTTTTACTACACAGAAACTACTGTGGCCCCCTTATTGAGAGTAACCGTTTACATCCCTACAAAAAAATCCACTTTTGAGCTTCCTTAAATTGCATTTATTAACATTTAAACTCCCTTTGCCTATCCTTCCATGCTCTATTTGCAACCATGTCAAATGTCTGCATTCTAAAAGAAAAAAAAAAAAAAGTAAATCATAGAATAGCTAAGGTTGAAAAAGACCTTAAGATCATATAGTTTCAATCCCCCTGCCATGCACAGGGACATCTCACACTAGACCATGTTGCCCAAGGCTCTAAAAATCTTCCACTTTCTGACTTTACCAGGGCATAAGATTCACATGGAGATGTGTACTGCCTATCTCTATTAAGTGATGGAAGAAGAATAATCATAAATAATAATAACAAACCCTTAATAATCTTAACATCTCTTTCCTATAACATGCATGTGGATATTTGAAGTTGTGTACTTTACTGAATGTGCAATAGTCCTGACTTTTCCATAGGCTCAAATTTAAAGCTTGTTCAGTATGGTATCTATGCCTTCCCTGCCCCTCCTAGATAATTTTAATATCATTATAATAAAAGAAAAGAAAAAGAAAAAAAACAAACATATCTTTGTACTTACTCGGAAGTAGTCACTGCAGGCTGCCAGGACGGCTTTATGTGCGTGGAATTTCTGTTCTTCAGCAATAAGGGTGATATCGCAAAGTATGCCATCACTTCTTTGTTGGTTCAGAGCTGCCAGAACAGCATCGTTATGGGAGCTGGACTGACAAAGCCTCTGACCTGTCAGCATTTCCTGAACGCTGAGAGGTGAAAAGAGGAAGATTTTGTCAAAAAAACTGTAGGAAGTAAGCTGGCTCTGTCTTAGAAAAAGTTCTTCAATATTTCTGACAAGACTGTTTGATAATTCTTGGAAAGGAAAAAAAAGTCATGAACCCTGTCAGGCAAAAAAACATTATATGGTATAGACATAACAAGAAAAGCTCAGTAAAACAAAGTATTATGAAACCTGATTATATACTTGAATTTAAAAATCTCAACTGTTATGATTTTCATTTGCTGCACTGGAAGCCAGTTGGACTCATAGGATTAATTCAGAATAATTTTAGAATTGAGAAGAATAAAGGGCCTAAGTGCCAATGGACTGACAGAAAACTCAAACTGATGCATTAGTGGAAAGCTGTATATATGTATGTCCTACTGGTCCTACTAAAAAGGATGGAGGCTAATGTTAGATGGCCTGCTTAGGTCTGATACACTGCATTACTGATTTCAGGTCATTCACATTTATGAAGTGGTGTGGGTTTTTTCCTGTTTGTTTGTTTTGTGGTGGGGAAGGGATGTGTGCTTGTTTTTAAAATGCTGAGGCTTACCACCTCTGAATATGTATGAATACAAATTTCCATGTCATCCAGTTTAAGATTGTCTGATCGCAGTTTCTTATTCTACAGCAGAAGAGACAATATAACTGTTGATGCAAAGAGAAACAAATCAAACAAACCTGCAAATCCTCTTTGCCACAAAACAATGCAGTTTATTTGAAGTCTGTGAGAATAAAGCATCTTTTATAACTCAAGAATCTAGGTTTTCACTAAAGGTGAGTTTCAAGAGAGTGATTCCCAAGTAAATTAAAATTAATTTTTATTTTTTTTTTTTATTAAGAGGTAAATAAGCTATTGTCTTTCCACTACACTCATGTAACTCACTCTGCATACATGCTATACAGGAACTGTGTGGCTGCTGTATTCTCCTTTTCCAGCAACACACACTGTCTGTACTGCCTATCCCACTCCTGCACCTTGGGCATCTGTAAACTAATGCAGACCTGCCTTGCAGACTGTTTGCTCTAATCTAACCTCATCTTTAACAAAAAGCCCACGGATTAAGACATTACTTCTAGAAGATGGTTGAAGTGGAAATATAGAGGAAAAACATGTATCTGAATTTCACCCCCTCTCCAATGGTTTAGGTTTCACACATGGACAAACCCTGTATACATTTCAAACTGATGGATTCAAATGATTTTTTTCTTTCAGCAGTTCTGTTTGTGGAACGGCACTGATATTCTAAATGGCAGTTATCAAGAAATGTAACTTGTTAAAATACAAGGGAATTATTTCTAACAATTACTTCTGTAATTCCTACAGCAAAGTGACTAAATCAAATTGGCACAAGTATAAAAACCTAGGTATAGCTACAGATGGCATCTCTTTATTCCTGTTTTTGTTAGCCCCTCACCCAATGTTGTGAACCAAGACCTACGTTCCTACACTGCTTTTTTCATCATCATTCAGAGGTCAAAATCCTTTTCCACAAGAAAAGAACTATTCCACTCCACAGAAAACAGATGAGAGAGACAAGGTACTAGGGTAATTTTTGTGGGGAAATTTCATATACACATGTGTGAATACATCCTTCCATACACACACACACACACACACACACACACACAAAATCAGGCATCTTTGCTTTTAAATTTAAGTCTACCATAATCCTTTTTTCAATTCAATGACCAAAGCAGAAAATCAATTGCCTGTAACCCTTGCATTAACAACATATAAAGAATGTGTACATATGCAAGGCAATACAACTGGAATTTATGAATGAGAAGGCATTGACTCATAACATGGCCACCTTGTAGTGATACTGTTAGTTGATAAACAGCTGCCAAATGCAAGGAATTCCTGATTCTCTTCTGCTGCAGAAACATGGCAGGGAAAGCAGAACACAACTGGAATGATATGATGTCCCATTAATATCATCAGGTAGATGTCTGAGCTCCCATATCAGGCCATGAGTGTTAACTACTCGGTAAAACAGCAGCATATCAGACTAGTGCAAAGTTATGCAGAAAAGCAACTAGACTGATAAATTCTGCCTGAAAGTGCTCTCAAAAACTAATTAAACTATAAATAAATTACCTGATGACACAATGGACAATGCAAATAAATTAGAAATATTAGAATAAGATTCTTCAAAAGGAAAAGAGAATGGGATTCTGGAAGGCAGGAAGACGAGTTTGGAAAGAATGCTTTGCAGCCATTTCAAAGAACTGAAAGAGTAATACATGTCCTAAATAGTTGAACACTATACACACACATGATCATCAGCCACCAATTCATGTGCATGAATTCAAAGTGCCAGTTGCTACCACTATAAAAAATTTCAAGTATAGACAAAGATAACATATGAAGAGACTATGGGTCCCACATCATTCCCATACATGCTTCCCTTTGCTAAAGATAAGTGGTAAAAAGAGAGTAATATTTTGCAGATTATAACATGGATATGTATTTAATAATGTGAATTCCTATCTAATGAACAAAATCATTAGTTCCACATTTCTGCTTTCTGTTACCTGATTTGGTAAACATTATCCTACATGTGAACAACCTCTTACATGCTACCAAGTACTATACCTCAGGCACCTCTCAGATGGCATCTTTCAGTTTTGCTCTTCTGAATATCAAAGTTTATAATCCTGCAGGGAAAGCAGCAAGCATTCCAGCTAGAAAGAGAGAAAGGAAAAGTACATTAAAATTCAAAGCATACACAGCCTCAGCCTTACAAATCAATACTTTTCAGGATGTGTAATTCAAAAGCAACTTTTTTTCAATTCTTCTATTGAAGAAAGACATGCCATATAGATTAGATGAAATTTTATTGGCTAGATCGAGTACAGTCTGAAAGTGGCCTTTCCCCTAGTCTTTTCTAGAAATTCACACCCTACCATCTGAACTTCCTGCACCTACTGCCCTAGAGGCACGTCTCCTGTCTGCAAACTCTGGGACACATATTATTTCAAGAAAGTAGAAAGGTGGTGAGGAAGGAAATATCTTCCCCAAAATCCCTCAATTTGAGGAGTTGGCCAGAAGCATCTATAGGTGTTTGCCTGCTTCCCAGAATAACATACAACTATAAAAATCTTATGACGTTTACAGTGTAATCTCACAGGCCTCTCTAAGGTCTAGGATGTTTGCCATATACCTGAACTCATACTTTGACTATATTAATTTATCCTGAAAACACAATTTAGTAGGGGAGAGGGAATACGTTTACTGTATACTCCAAAAGGCAGCTCCCACTTCCCCCAGAGCAAAACTCTCAATTGACTAATCAGTGCTATGACCAAGTACCTCTGTTAACCCAGATGACGGGCAATGAAGGTGGTGAAGAGTCTAGAGCCCAAGTCCTATGAGGAGTGGCTAAGGAAACTGGGATTGTTTAGCCTGGACAAAACGAGACTCTGGGAAGATCTTATCACTTTCTACAACTACCTGAAAGGAGGTTTGTAGTGAGGGCGGTGTTGGCCTCTTCTCCCAGGTAACAAGAAATGGGACAAGAGAACATGGTCCCATGTTGCACCAACGAAGGTTTAGATTGGATATTAGGAAAAATTTCTTCACCAAAAGGGTTGTCAAGCATTGGAACAGGCTACTCAGGGAAGCATTAGAGTCACCACCCCTTGAGGTATTTAAAAGCTGTGTAGATGTGTTGCTTAAGGATATGGTTCAGTGGTGAACTTGGCAGTGCTAAGTTAACAGTTGGACTTTGTTATCTTAAAGGTCATTTCCAACCTATGTTACTCTATTACTCTATGAACAAACCTTCTGGCAAATACAAACAGTCCAGTACCTACAAGTGATATTAACAGAATTATTAACTCTATAGCTTTTTTTTTAAAAGGCAAAATATTGAAGTCATCACATACATTAATCCATGCTGTTTAATGACTACTGAAAGTTACTTTGTAACAAAAAGGATAAAGGATATTGTAACGAATAATTATTCCCCAAAAGTTGCCATACGATTATAGGTCTTATACCGATTTCCCAGTACCTGAATAAGGTGACACTGCTGGTTGCCAGTTTTTCCTGGTAAAAGTAGTCATATTTACTACAAGGGTTTTTTTCTGTTTTCCAATTAACATTATGCCCTATTCAGAGTGCTATCAGAGGCTTCCACCAAGATCAATACTGAAACACCACAAACACCCTTTTGTAGTGTTACTAATGAAAGTGCAAAGAATCCTGGGTTTTGCTTGTATTTGTTGATAATTTTCCCTGTGAATCTTACACTGACTGGCAGTTTTACTTTGAAAGCATAATTTCAAATACTTTGAAAGCACTAATTTCATGGAGACTCTGCAATGGATGTGTGAAGCAGAATTAAGCCCTTAGTTGTTAGACAGTTAACAAACAAACGACCTGCAAGAAAGGACAATTAAACCTTTTCTTATTCCCCTCAATTACAATTCATTCTACAGACAAAACTACAGTTCTTACTCGCCAGAGAGGCACTGCAACATGTACCTTTCTGCAAGTGCTGTCACCTGCACCACCACAGTAAAAGGACCACACGAGTTTTAATTTTGGAGTCTGGTAACATTGTTTAGCTGATTGTCTAGGAACACAACAGAAGGAACACTTGAGATTCCTTGTAGACTTCAAGTCCTTATTCTAAACCACAGAAGGAGCAACAGCTACTCAGTTCACACACAATTGTGTGTTTAGCTAGGTAAAAATGTAGCTTTTCTCCATCTCATTCTCAAAAAGAGCAACTCCTAAAATTTCAACCTGGAACAGGTACCTGGCACAGACAGCTAAATACTCAACAGTTGAAGTGCCCAAAGAAATAAGCTTTTGAAGACAGGGTTGTATGGCCAATTATTAACTGATGTAACAGTCAGCACAGCCAACACATGACATTTCAACTCAATATATCATGTATAAAAGAAAAAATAGATTTTAATGGAATAATCAACAAAGATATACTGGTTTCTTTGGCTGAATATTTAAACCATGTGTGGATCATTTAATGTAATACTTCATTGCCACTGAGTTACAATTCAACAAAATTTGAGGAATGGAGATGTTTCCTATTTTCCTCCCTTTTCCGAAAAGACCATAATGCTGAGCAAGGCAGTGAGGTCATTGAGAACTCATGCTGATGATTCAGCTGGATGCTCAGAGAACTGGTATGCAGTGCTTCCCAGTGATGGTTTCTGAACATTTCATTCTCACCATTAACTTCATTTCCAGTTATATTAAGGCACTTCACTTCATAGTGGCAGTCAGGCGAAATTCCCAACAACTGGAAAAAATGAAATATAACCCCCATTTTCAAGAATAGGAAATGGATGACCCAAGGAACTACAGACCAGTCAGTCTCACCTCTGTGCCTGGCAAAATCTTGGAGCAGATTCCCCTGAAAGTCATGATAAGGCACATGAAAAACAACAAGGTGCTTGGTGACAGCCAGCATAGCTTCACTAAGGGGAAACCCTGCCTGACCAATCTGGTGGCCTTTTATGATGGGCCTACGGAACTGATGGACAGTGGTAGAGCAGTTGATGTCATCTACCTGGACTTCTGTAAACCATTTGACACTGTCCCACATGACATCCCTCTCTCTAAATTGGAGAGACATCAATTTGATGGATGGACCACTCGGTGGATAAAGAACTGGCTGGATGGCCACACACAAAGAGTTGTGGTCAACGGCTCAATGTCCAGCTGGAGACCAGTAACGAGTGGTGTCCCTCAGGGATTGGTGCTGGGACTGGTCTTGTTCAACATCTTTGTCACTGACATGGACAGTGGGATTGAGTGCGCCCTCAGCAAGTCTGCCAATGACACCAAGCTGTATGGTTCAGTTGACACGCTGGAGGGAAGGAATGCCATCCAGAGGGACCTTGACATGCTTGTGAGGTGGGCTAATGCCAGCCTTATGAAGTTCAACCATGCAAAGTGCAAGGTCCTACACCTGGGTCAGATCAATCCCAGGCACAGCTACAGGCTGGGCAGAGAAGAGATTCAGAGCAGTCCCATGGAGAAGGACTTGGGGATGTTGGTTGATGAGAAAATGAACATGAGCCAGCTTCAGTGTGCACTCACCAACCATACCCTGGGCTGCATCAAAAGGAGCGTGACCAGCAGGTCGAAGGAGGTGATCCTCCCCCTCTACTCTGCTCTTGTGAGACCTCACTTGGAGTATTGTGTGCAGTTCTGGTGTCCTCAACATAAAAAGGACATGGAACTGTTGGGACAAGTCCAGAGGAGGGCCACGAGGATGATCAGGGGACTGGAGCACTTCCCGTATGAAGACAGGCTGAGAAAGCTGGGGCTGTTCAGCCTGGAGAAGGCTGTGTGGAGACCTCATAGCAGCCTTCCAGTATCTGAAGGGGGCCTATAAGGATGCTGGGGATGGGCTATTCATTAGGGACTGTAGTGGTAGGACAAGGGGTAATGGGTTAAAACTTAAACAGGGGAAGTTTAGATGGGATATAAGGAAGAAATTCTTTACTTTTAGGTTGCTGAGGCACTGGAATGGGTTGTCCAGGGAGACTGGGAATGCTCCATCCCTGGCAGTGTTGAAGGCCAGGCTGGACACGGCCTTGGGTGGCATGGTTTAGTGTGAGGTGTTCCTCCCCATGGCAGGGGGAGTTGGAACTAGGTGATCTTAAGGTCCTTTCCAACCCTAACTATTCTATGATTCTATGATTCCAGAGACAGAAAAGCACAGCATAATAAGTAAGTGGCCCTGCTGCTGGCAACTAACAAAGCAAACATTTCCTGGTCAATGCACCTGCTACGTATACACTCATATGTGATCTATGCAACATTTCAGTCATCAAAGCAAGGTTTTCTTTTAATTCTAACTTTGCATTAGTCAGTACCAAAAGGGAAAACTCAGCAGTTAAGTTGACTTATATACTGAAAAGTTTTAACTAGGTCCTTAAATGGCGTAAATCTTGTGCCAAAACTGCTAATACAAAGCCAATATCTGTAACTATTACACCCCTGCAACATCCATATAAATGCCCGTGCTGCTCATATTGGCACAAAGGATTCTAGAGCAAAAATTCCTTACTCCACCACAGTTGTGAATATGGACATCCAAATACAAGGTTTGAACTCTGTTGTTTGAGAGACAGTGGCCAGAAGCAACTCTCCTCTGATATGCAGAATTCCTTGTAACATAAAACAATGCATTATAAACAGAAATCAGAAATATACCTAAAGAGGTGCCTGAATATTCAGCTAAATCAAATGAGAACTTTTACAATAATCAAGTCTATGCAGATAGGCATTCTGATTAAATATATAACATATATATATAAAGATATGTATACTAAATACCTGCGTAAGAATAAAGATCATAGCATACTGGTTTATTAGCCACTGTCCTAGTCTAAAGCAATCCACCTTGATGTCACATCTGAACAAAGGTACTTTTTTCAGTCTCAGGGCATCAGAACATAACATTTTCTGAAGAATGAAGGAAAAATAGCCATTCTTCTCCTAGGAATGCAAGTTTAAGGAAAAATGGCCATTCTTCTCCTAGGAATGCAAGTTTCAGAATAGGAAAAATCTCTTAGATGCCTTCAAACAGCTTGATAGCATTTTCAAGGGGGCTTTCATCAGGGTTTGCAAAACATGTCTAGGATACATTGCCTTTTTTCCACACTGTTGGACTTGTTCTCATGCCACCCTGCAATCACACACAAAGGTACCTCAAAACATGGGCTTGACTGGGCCCTTGAGTGCAGACAGGCTACTAAGGGCTTTCTCTCTATTTCTGTCCCTCTCATAATCCAGAGTCAACACTACTAGAAATACAGCTCAATAAACTGTTAAGCTTCTCAATCAAATCATCAGGAATTTCAGCAGGCCACCCTCTTCCCTACTCATCATGGCACAGCGGAAGCAGGTATTTTCATAATGGTGAGCTCTCCTGAAAACAGCAGGGCCCAATTCACATTTTTATAAACAGGAGTAGGAAACTTTAATCAATTCCTTTTCCTCATCTTCTCCAATCTGCCAATTTTTTAAGTCAAGAAATGTCCAACACTCCTGATATTGCTGGCTGCAGTTAGGAAATCCTACGCCAGCCCAAGACTAGTAGGGAAGAAATTTGAGCTTTTTCTGACCTTTTCAAGAAGTCCAAACTCTCTAGCCCACAAAAAACCCCAAGCAGCAGTGAAAGCAAACAGTAGAAGGGCCAAGACAAGGGAAATAACTAAGGCCTATTCTTCAAAGAATTAACAAAACATTTAAGCAGTCCTATACTCAGTTCAATGTTTTACGCAGGCAAATCAAGCTTCCTTAAGTTCTGCTATACATTCTTTTTCCTCCCCAGTGCCAGTGCAGCATGCTTCACTTTTTAGTAAGTCTACATCACATTATACAAGAATACTGTAACATTATAACAGCATCTTAATAATTTAGTCTATACTGCACTGCTTTTGTTTAGCCATATAGAATTACCTTATGCAACTCAGACTTTTTAATAATTGGAAATTCTCATGTATTTCTCCTTGTAAAAAACGGCAGGCACTTTGACATGTTGCCTGGATGCGCTGAGTCTGACAGTTCCAAAATTCTGTGTACTAAGAGTTTTTCTGTTTCAGATAGCTGGATCTCTCTTCTTTATGTAAACTGTCTGATTTATAAGGAAACTCTTTGCATTAGAAAGTTTAAGACATTCTATTGTCTTTCTATTTAACTCCTTTAAGTAATTAAATCGGTTTAAAAGATTAGTTTATAAATTTAAGGATAAGACTTTTAGTTTGAATGAAAAAACTTTAATTCCACCTAAATCCTTTTGTTCTAGTGAAACACTCCATTACACTGGAGATTAACAGCAAAAATCTAGGCCAAACAGAAAACACTTTCTAGATCTTAGGTTTGATATACATGCCAAGTTTGCCATTAAAATATTTATTTTACATACCTCTTTGAGACATTCACTTACAAATAATGAAGATCACTAACCACTGATCCTATAACTTTTATTTTCTTATTACTTCATTATTTTGTTCACATCCTAGAAAATCACAAAAATGAAAAATCTGAAAGATTTAGTTAGTGCTGAAAGAATATAACAATGGTTTGGTAGAACATGGGGGAGACCAGTATTTTTTCATGAAAACACAGCAGTGTTCAGGGCCATGTTGGACAGTCTTGGGCAACATGGTCTAGCATGAGGTGCCCCTGCCCACAGCAGGAGGGGTTGGGACTAGATGATCTTAAGGTCCTTTCCAACCCTAACTATTCTATGATTTCAAAGAAAAGCAATTCTAAAGAAATCACACTGTCCATGAAAATGATCAGGTCCAGCTAACATATCAAACCAGGGTTTGTTCTGTGGCAGGATCACAAAGTGGTAATTTCTCTATATATTCTTTTGTCTTAGTCTTACGATGTAGCAGAGTAAAAAGTAGGTTTTTTACTCTCCCAGGAAATCTTGGAACAGTGTGCCACTCTGCTGCATCCATCGCATACTGTTAGGCTACGCTGCTTCTCCAGATATGTAGCTCAAGAACTATTTGTTCAAACATTATTAAAACAGTATGTAAGCAAGCAGTATTTCATCCTTTAATTTAGTTGATTGCAATACTGGTTTGGAAATACTAGACAAAGCAGTTTCTTTCCAAAAAGCATTTACTGACAGAATGCCTGTGTCCTTTTTCAGAAAAAGCTCTCATTCATTTAAATTAGTTTAATCTCAAGGAGCCAATACCACATTCAAGGTTTACACAGAATCCATCTGAGGCATTAAGAGAATTTCAGTTACACGTTTATAATCATTATTCCCCCATTCTATCTTTTAGAAATGAATTGCAGGAAAGAAAGTTCTTGAAACTACAAGCCAACAGAATATGGATTAGATTAAGGCAGGGAAGGGAACTGGAAAACAAAACAAAACTCATTTAGTCTACTTCATTGCTGGAAATAAACTTGAATGCCACAAAATTCACTATTTATCCCCCAATAAGCTTTTTTTTCCTAGCTCGTATTTGCGATTGTAAATAGGGACTTAAACCATAGCCCAGACTATCAAAGGACTAATTCTGTGCATGAACAGGCTCTGTATTTCAGATTTGATGCCTCAGAAACATTTCTTCCCCTCTAATCATGCTTGCTTTGTCTTGAAAGCTAGTAAAAAAAAAAAGATATTCATAATGGAAATGTGTATTAATAATAACCTGAAAATATATCTTTTCTACATAATTCAAGTTCACATAAAAAAATATCACTTTGACAGTTTCATCAACAATTTTCATATTTCCTTTATGCAAATAAGGACCGAGCTACAATCACCCTCAATATAAACTCACTGAACATAAGCATTATTTTTCATCATAAATGGAAAGCGGGATGTCTATTGACTATCTAGAAGTCGGAAAATTCCATTTTAACAGAGCTGTACAGACCACTTAATCATTGGTCATTAGCTATCGCAGTTTACTGAGGAGGATCCTCTTCTACCTTGGCTGGGCTGCTCTTTCCATACACCTGCTTTCTGCTTATCTGCCTCTAGTTCCAAGTAATGCACTGTGCTGCTGTGTGAGAAGTAAGGCTCTGCCCTTCCCAGAAATTTGGCAAAGGCAGACAAATTGCAATTTGAGAAAAATCAAAGTGAAACAGGCAGCTACAGGGCACTTAAGATTCAACTGGACAGGGTGCTGGGACACCTTGTCTAGGTTATGCTTTGTCTAGAAAGGTTGAACCCTGAGGTCCCTTCCAAGCTGCCATACTATAATTCTATGATGTTTTTGTAAACAGACAAGACCCTTTCTTGCAATCATGGCCAGCATCAGAACCCTTTTTAAAGACGGGTCATAAAATCACACAGCAAATTAGACCTTTTCCCTCACCAAAAAGTGTAACTATGAATTTTTGCAACACAAAATTTGAGCCAAATATATGTCAGACAGCTCACTGAGATTCACACAGCTATCATACAGAAACCTTCATTGCAGCCAGATTTGACACCACTGCTCTTCTGACAGTCCATATTTGGAGTGAGGTAGGAGAGCAGGTTGCAAAAAACCCTTACGGGCGTCTTCAAGTGGAACAAAGCAGGTACTGCTCTGCTCCCCACAACAACTCCTGCTGCTTCAGACCTATTAACACAGCGACAGAAAGACTGGCTTGCCTTTCTGGGAAGATCTACATTATTCATCTCCTATTAAACAATACTGTGAGAAAGTTAGGGAACTAGGGAGTCCTTTACAGTAGTACAGAGAAGGCTTTTACCCAGTTAATCACAAATAAGGTTGCTGATCATCTATTTACCATTAAACTTCATAGAATGTCACTGTATTATTTCAGTATTACTCCTCTAGTGTGTGAAAAGCCCTTCAATTTCTCTTTTTTTTCTTTTTTTTTTTTTTGAGTTGAAAAAGCCACTCTTTCATCTATTTCCACATTACTTAAAACAATCCTACCTATCAAAAAATTTATTTTAAATTATCAATTTTAACACTTATTCAAACTAACTAGCCAAACCCTGAGGCTGCTCAGAGAAGACGTGGCTGATCCATCCCTGGAAGTGTTTAAGGCCAGGTTGGATGGGGCTTTGAGGAACCTGGTCTAGTGGAAGGTGTCCCTGCCCATGACAGGGCAGTTGGAAATGGATGATTTTAATCTCATTCGACATATGTAGCTTTTAATTATCTTTCTAAACGGTCTCAGTTTTCAGTAACCATTAAAACCTGTTGATGTGTAATATTTTATACACTAGATGTGATTATGTTTTTTGTTTCCATGACTACAGATAATATATCATTCAGTTAGCAATATTTCATTTAGATACGTTTGTTAATATTCTTAATTCTGACTCTTCAGTTATGTTAGAAAATGGTGAATCAACATTACTTTTATCAAATTTGCAGTTTGCCAAACTAGATTAGACAGAAACTTAAGAAAGTTCATATGCAAAATGACTGTTAACAAGACTAGAAATACTCAATATATAAGGAATTCAAGAGATTTAGCATTTTCAAGTAGCTATTTTCAATTAGTTATCTTCTTTCCCTCAAGGCTCTCTTTTTCAAATTATGTATTTTAAGTACTGAAAACTAATTTCACTTTTCCATGCTTCTTCATTTTAAGTTAGAAGAAAGAACATCATAAACCAGTTGCAAAAATGAACTGAGGGATCATAAGCATCATGTTACTCTTTCCTATAGGAAAACAAAATTTCAAACCAACTAGATATGTCATGACATAAGGCACTTGTATTCTTTTAAGTGTTATTTTCCCTTTGACAACTTCAAATATCTGGTTTAAATTTGGTCTTTATTTAAAATGAAAATTCAACATTTAAAACTATCAGCAGTACACTCCATCCATTTCCTTCCAGAATGACTTCATAACAGATCTTTAAGGAGACTGTCACAGACACAGGGATAGACCATTAAGATTTACCCATGGCAATTTTTGTCCTAGTTTAGATCCTTATTCATAGGAGCTTTTTGTTTTATCTTTAAAGTACTCTAGGTTTAACAAGTCAGAATAAATCATCTTTTCAAGCTGTAATTCACCTTCTCTGGGTAAAAGTCACTTCAGGAAAAGGAATATATGAGCTTATTATTCACAGAAAATAAAAAACTAGAAGATAATGCTGTCCTTTCTCAAATTAATTTGTCAAAAGGGAAACAGCTAAAAGAAAGTTTGACTGCAAACTTGCTCTTCTGAGCACTTCTCCCCCTTACCTAGAAGACACTACTTTTCCCCTTTTTTGTTGAGATATTTGAAGATTGATTTTTTCATTCCATACAAAAACATTCAAGAATGTCACTAGTGTGAGAAAAACTGCCACTTCCCACTGCTGTTAGTGAAATCATAACTCAGCTCAACCACAAGATTCTCATCTAATGTAGTGCCTTAATATAGTGACTTTCAAGAGAAAACATTCATAGTAGTGAAGAAATACCTTAGATTTAATGAACATAATACCAGCGAAGTAAAAAAATGGAAAACCTAGATTGTTTGGAAAAATAGGAGTCGGTCAAAAGATTGCAAGAAAACATCCAGAAAAATCAATTATAAAGTAAAAACATAGTAAAAAAAAAACCAACAAAAACAAAAACAAAACAACACCACCACAACAAACCAAAAGCCAAACAAAAAAAAAAAAAACGCAAACCAACCAACCAACAAACAAACAAAACAAACCAAAATCAGGCTGTTACACTATTCTGATTAGTTACAAACTATTTTCTTGTGAGACTGGAAAGGTCATTGCTATCTTTGGGCCACCAGATACAGTTGTAAGTTTATTGTCTATGACTACCAAATTGCCATCTGACTTTAAAGAATCATTAAGATTTTAAACCACAGAATTTTAAAATGAAACCACAGGGATAAAGGATGTATAAGCAAAACCAGATCTTCACATCTTTATATCCTCTTTGTAGCTTTACATCTTCTGTGTATCTGGATACATCTGTATTTGGAATATTTTTTTCTGAACAGGCATTCAGATTAAAAAAGAAAAAATAAAAAGCCAGGTTTATGGTCATCTGTGTGCCTTCAGGCAAATTTTACCTGCACTACCACTTGACCAAAAGGTTGCTGCATTCTACTGTTAAAACTGCATGCAATCATATAACTCAATGCAGTAGCATACTACCCATGAAAGGAAAAAGTCCACAGTTCTACTGGAAGCCACACATTTGGAGTCTGATGACTTTCCAAACACATTTGTTTCCAGGATGTGTGTTTAATATCAGTTTTATACAATTGTAATAACACAACATTGTGCACTATCAGCTTAGCTTGTCAAGGCTACTCACTGTTGCTGTCATTTAAGCTATGATACTAATTACTCATGTGGCAAAAGAAGTCCATTCCTTAAAGCTGACCCACATGTCATCGTTAGGGAACGGCTGGAACGAAAACATCACATATTGATCCTGATCTAGTTGAAGATGTTCCTGCTCATTGCATGAGACTGCAATAGATGACCTCTAAAGGCCTCTTCCAAACCAAAGTATTCTATAATTCTACTAATTTCCTCGTCTTTCTGAAACTTGAACAACAACTGTGCAAAGCGCTCTCAAAGTAAAATACCTAAACCACACATTGAGTCTCCAGTCATTGCAAAGTGACAGGGTGAAAACTCTCTGGTATTTTAGTTTTAAGGCATATTGCTGCTGGTATGAACCCAAATCTTCAGTTACTTTGCTGAAGTATGCTTTCAAGATTTTTCCTGTAGACCTCAAGAAAAGACAAGACAGGATGAGTTCAGCAGTCTGTAACTGAACTTTCTTTTGTTATTTCACTTGCATATTCATTGGATAAAAACTAACAGAGTAACACACACACACACACCCCCCAAACCTGTTCTTTAAACCTAAGCATTTTTCTTCTGGGAAATTTGACCTGTTTGTTGCAAAATGTTTTCTCTAAATTAAGTCAGAATGCCTTATAGTAGAAAGCAATATAGATTTAACTAGTGAGATCATAATTATTTCTCCTGATAACTCTAGAAATGAACACTGAAGTTGTCACACAAGAGCAAGGCATGCTCTGAAACGCTGTCAACTTCATCAAGGACTCACTCAGATAAGCCTTGGGGTTTTAACTGTCACGACCATCAAGGTGCTTTTACTGAACACAACCATCATTCTTTTCTAGAATAGTAAGAGTAAAAAATACATGGGTATGTTTTTGTAATCCCGTCAAATCTGCATATGGAATATTTATGTCAGACAGAAGTATACAGTACTGTAGATAGTATATAATCTTGGCAATTAGTCTACATTAACTTAATCATTTTCATCATATGACTGAAAGATAACTGATCATATTTGCTGCTTAAAACCACACAAAACCCCTAAGAAAAGCGTGATTGCTGCATATGCACCTTGCATAACTGAGGTGTCCAGGTGACCAGTTGTGTGTCTACATACTACACTATCATGAGATAGTAATTAATGGCTTTGCCAGAGAATGAGTATTTGTATCTTTCAGTAAAAGCACAGAGAATTTATATATCTCCACAGGACCTACAGTAGTCCTTCAAATTTCTCCACAAAATATTGTGGAGAAAATATATTCAAAAAAACCATTCATTGATTTTAAAGGAAAAAGGCTATGAGTACCAGTAGCTAAGTAATCATGCACCTTCTAAGAATGACCTTCAGTAGCCACGAGGTGGCAGAACTTGACTCGAAGATAATTACCTCCAGGACAGTGACCAGTCTATTTCAAGGAGTCTTTTCCTTCCGACTCCCAGCATACTTGCATATAATAGCATAAAATACTTGCTGTTCAGTGGGTATTTTCAACAGCAGGAATCAGGAAGAAGAAAGAAGCCTGTACATAACAGTATGACCAACTGGCAGTTCTCCAAACATCACACCACTGCAACAGATACTGACCTCCATGTTTCTGTTTTGACAATTTATTCAAGTCACACGGTAACTGTTCAATAAAAACACTATCAATTTTACCTTATATCATTAAATTAGCATGAAATTTTTCATATACTTTAACAGGCCAAAAGAAATCCTAGACACTTCTTCATTGGAAGTGCAGATAATTTCACCCACATGCATCTTCAGAAGGCTGGGAAAATTTCATCAGTATTAGCCAATTTAACTGTGCCAGCGCTGGTTCCATTGTCCATACAGCCAACTAGCCCACATTTTGTCCCTTGTGGCTCCCAAAACAACATAGCCATATTCAAACAACTAATTGGGAAAACCCACTAACTCCCAGGCTATGCCTGGAATTATTTTGGGAGAGCACTAGATGGGTCATCAGGACGAGACCTTGCCAGAGACTGTTGCAATGGTTTGACTAAGAGGGATGTCTGAGTTTCAAGCTCTGGCATGGAATGAGCAAAGTTACTAGCACAAACAAGGCTTTAGAATCCTTACATCAAGCACAAGTGGTGTGCTAGAATATTCAAAGTTGTCGCAAACTCCTAACATTGGAACCATCATACGTAGTTTTAGAAAATTTGTTTTTCTCTATTTATTACATTTTCTATTTCATAAATACACGGAAGCAGGAAAGAATAACCTCATCTCAGTAATGGAAACACATAGAAGTACTCAGTGAATACAGAGATATTCTAAACAGAGAACCCTGAATATCTGTATTTTACATCAGCTCTGCTTTACAGCTGACCAAACAAGAAAAAGTAAACAAAAATCTCCCATTTCCTTCATACATGTGCACCAGCCTGTACATGAAACTTGCAGTACAGCCCTGTTTTCAAAACACCAATTCAACATTTTGGTCCCAGCTCCCAGGACAGAACCAGGTCTCCCTATCCCTAGAACCACCTCCATCACTAGCGAATGGATATACCTGTTCTTACTCACTCTCCTTCTGACCCAAAGTGTATATTCTTCATTGGACAATAAACCACAACAGCAGGAGAGAATCAAACATCCCATGTGTACTTAATTCTGCCTGTAGTTTGACAGTTATTTTACTTACTGTAGGAAGTGAGAGAAACAGTTTCAAATGTTCATCACAGCAAGGACAACTGAACTCAGAGCCATTATTAGGCGGGTGCTGTAACAACACTTACTAGATTATTAAAAAAAAAGAACAAGATCAAAACAAACCAGGAGAACCTGAATTTCAAATGAAATAAGTAAACCACTTCTTTTGTGAAACACCTTGCTACTTAAATTCATAAGGGCACTGTGAACATTGGTAACCACTAAAGACTGCAAGGTTACAGTTAAGTGTTTACTGTCAGAAGAGTGAGAAATTTTAAACACATACACCATTGACTTTTTCCTATTAGCTAAAGTGACCTCCTGTTTTTCCCTTCATATACATGTAAACTTCTTGTGGCTTGTTGAGAATCTTCATTCTCAAGAATCTGTCACTGCCTGGACAGTAAACTGGGAAGCTCAACAAGTCTGTGGAGTTTGTGTATACTGCTCCTAGAACCAAACACAAGATGATTTGTGGAGACACTCCTAAATGCCAAACTGAAGTTTGTGAATTGCATGCCAATCACTAGAAGCCCACTGCATTTAAGAAATATAAAACCGTGCCAAGCCTAATTCCTTGGAGAAAACTGGAGCTCAGCTTTTGCTAAGACGACATCTTTATACATGACAATGCAAAAAAGGATAAAATCTAAAAAGGCTCTAGGAATGCTTGTTTCTAAAATAACATGTATGTTTAAAAAATTATTTAGTCAATAATTACCATGTTAAAAATCACTAAATGCTGCAAATAGCTACTCATAATTTAAGTTAAAACATTTCTTCTTCCATAATGTAATAGGCACAAATTAACACACATGACATTCCACCTGGACACACAAAAAAACCAATTCTTACTGTGAGGATGGTTAAACATCAGAACAGATTGTCCAGGGAAGTTGTGGAGTCTCCATTCTTGGAGATACTCAAATCAATTCTGGACACAGTCCTGGACAACCTGCTTTAGTTGACCCTACCTGAATAGGGGTGGGTTAACTAAATGATCTCAACAGCTCCCTTACAACCTAGATGATTCTGTGTATTGTGTGATTCTCTATGGTACAGCTGAGAAGATTATGAACATACAGTATGCATTAACTTACACAAAATATATCACACCCTACTATTTATTTTAGGTCAAACTTTGCTATTTTCAAATTCATCAATAATGTGGTCGAGGTCTTCCATGAGAATCAGACTAAATTCACAGTTTAACAGCCTACATTTCTGTGAATCTTTATTGCAATGTTTCATACTTTGCTGCAATAAATGCTGCTATATATTTGAAAAAAGTTAGTGAAATATTAATGCTAGATCACTCCTACAGATGCAGATAGGCAAATTATGAAATGCTTAGCTATTGGCAAACAGTTCTCCAAGGGTAAGTACAAAACATTCCCCCTACTGAAGAAAGAAAAAAATAAATCTTTAAATAATCAATCATGAATATTTAATCACCACCTTGCAGTAAAAGGAACTGAGCTCATTACACAGTGGAAGATAATTTTTTACACTCCGCCCTCATACCTAGGATTTCAGCATGGAACAGATCTTTGGCTTTGAATGGGAAGAACTGGAAAAGGCAGTCAGGCAATGGCAAGCCACAGCTGAGCGAAGTGGGGGCAGGTGCAGTCCCTGGAGAAGATACACTTCATTCAGCACCAAATCAACAGTGTTAAGCGTAAAGCCAACCTAGCCAGTAGTTGCATCTTCCTGTGGGTAGGCTCCAAGACGGTCTTCCTAGAAGCCCTGGTTGACATGCCTATCAAAACTACACTGTTAGGCAGAGGAATTCAAAAACAAAGGCGACCATGAATTACAGAAAGGACAATAGTGGTCTATTACTGTTATTACCATATCCCAGAAAACAGTGAAGATTTTCCTGAATATGGTAACATTAAGATTCTACAAAAGAACCCTGAAGACATTTTTTCCTCCAAATTTTCTCCATGGACACATTTAAGGATAGAACAGTTCATTCTGACTTCTACACTGTATCACGACTCTTTGAGATTTTCTTTTATTCCAATTACTTTTTCATTCGTTTACATTCCCAGCCTCTAACACACATGGAAGCTGTCTATGTTGCCTCTACATTTGGTCCACAGCAAATAATAAAATTTAGATTTATCAGTGCTAGTATATCTCCAGAAAAAGCAAAAAGACACCACCACCACTAAAAGCAACTGACCTTCTAAATCAAAATTTGATAGACTGATTTAGGAAGAAAAATGCTAATTCAGTCTCTACCACTACAGAAAAGTTTTGCTGCAAAAAAAGGTAAGCAGTGATCAGAAAATAAATACTTTTGAAGGTAAAGAAAACCCAAATTAAAACAGTTGTGGTTTCCTTTCCTGTCACCAAATGTATCTCCTGGAATCAAACTGCACCTGGAGCATTTATTTCAAACACAGAAGAAAGTTTATAGGTCTGAAAATTACCAAGAGAAGCCTGAAAACATAATCTAGCCCCAGACTTACGACTTCTAATGGAAAGTGTCTGAATTTATTTAATTCCTGATGCCTGAGAACTGACTCCTGAATGCTTCAGGCTGACAACAGTAAAATTAAAAGCCATTGAATAACAAATGGAAGCTATTCATCAATGTCTTGAGCTCACAGCAGAGACACACTGGCCCAAAAGGTGCTGACTGGAATAAAGATGCTGTGAAGTACGCACCCATCTCCTTCAATGACTAAGCCTAAGGATACTGCAGATAGATCCAAGGACTAAGAGGATAATTAAATGGTGTTTGATTTCTCTCTTTACCAAATGGCACACACAAGAACCTGGATTTGAATCAGAGAATTTGCAGGCGACAGGCTGCTCCTCACCTTGCCAAGAAACTGAGCAGTTGCATTGTACATGATCCAGCAATCCAAACACAGACTCATTGCTTCTTTTCCATCTTTGGACAGCAACATACTGAATGCAGCCAAGAAGGGCAGGACTGCATCTAGATGACCTGAGTCACTATAACCAAAGGGTTGACTTCTAGCTTTAGCCAGGTTCATTCATTTACCTGGCAACACTACAGTCACCCATACCTAATCAGGAGACATTTGTTCTCTAATAAATAAATAAATAAATAAATAAATACATAAATAAATAAATAAATAAATTAGTTAATAAATAAATGAAAAAATAAAGGAGGGAGGGGGAAAAAAGGGGGGCGGGGTTACAAAAAGGTTTGAAAGTTCTCTACCTTGCAGCTCTTTAACCCTTTGATCTGACAGTGTTGCAAGTGACCAGGCAGAAGCTGTTGCATCACCACTATGACTAGCTTTGCAGCATACTTTCATGCAACAACTGGTTATATTTGAAAACCAATTGCAAGCTTTTACTTCTGAACTTATACTGATTCTGAGATAACGAGATAAAGGCTCTTCCCATATACTTCCAGGAGAGAAAGAGCACAAACTACAAACCAACTAGAAGTAAAAGAAGCTGTTTGATCTTAAGTATTTATGAAATTCCATCAGTAAGCATTACTGACCATACAAACCTCCTCAGACATGACTTGAAATCTGATACAGCAATACTGCTAGCATTCAAGTATTTCCCCAGTTTACCATTGTGTAATCGTGGTCTTTGAAGTCTATTTCTCACAGAGAATAAAATTTTCGAGTCTGGATTCGAATTTACTAATCTGCAATTCCTAAAGGATCACCACTTTACCTGCGTGCAACACAGCCCAATTCAGAGGCTTTCAAAGACATCTGGGTAGTTTCTCAATGTTATCCACATGAAGCACAGTACTAACAGTACTGCTCCTACAGGCTTTGCTACTTTGTTCAGAACAAAGTGGGTACCTCTAAATAGCATAGTCAACTTGTATGTCCTGATAATATGTTTATATGGAAGGTTTCATCCTTTCTGTAAAACACTGTATTTCTTTTTCCTGCCACCAGTCACAAACCCATTTGATCTGTGGTTACAATTTTTCAGCCTACTTGGTTCCAGCAGAAGCCAACAACCAAGAGATTCTCTGTGAAGACCTCAAGGTTGCTTAAGACAGGTTTATGCTCCACAAAGAGAATAACTAAAAAAAGGTGCAGCTTTAGGCATGATTTTTATTATCACTTCATCAGCGTCATTTCTGGTCTGAGTCTGCCCTTATCCTTTAGGGCTAGAGACTTTCTTTGTGGTACAGGTGTGGTTGCATGAAAACCACAAAAGAGTTGCAAAAAAGCCATTGCAAGTTATCAGCTATTAAGATATCAGGACATTTCTGAATAAAAAAAAAAAAAATAAGTTTCAGTATAATGTAAAAACGGAATATTGATTTGGGGATTTGGTGTCATTTAACAGCTCCTGCTAAAAAAAAAAAAAAAAAAGAAAAAAAGAAACAAAACAAAACAAACAAAAAAAAAAAAAAACACCACCACCCCAAAACAGCTCACAAATCCATTTATCCTTCAGCTGCACAACTGGAAATGAATACTCCACTCATCCGAGCATTGCCTACCTATCACTCTGGACAGTAATGCTAGACTGAAAAATGACAACACAAAATTACAAGGAAAATAATTTCAATGTAGTAAGTAATAATTTCATTAATGTAAGCACTGAAAGAAAAGCCTTCCTTTATGAAAAGTTTTGTTAGCAGAAAGGATTGCTTTAGCTAACTGCTACATTGTGACTGCAAGATTGTAACACTTCAACTGGTAGGATATGTTCTTGGAAACACCGTGGGGAGATTCAAGACTTCTAGCAGTATTGAAGGCAGTAGTTGGAGAAGATTTCCACACTTCTCTAGGGCCAGCATTGGTTAAATCATTGCCTTGGGTTTCACAATATCTTCTACAGACTAAGGAGAACAGGAGTTGTTACTGAAATTTGTCCCAGGTTTGCAAATAATGGTTTTCAGTGTTTGCAAATAACTTCTTTCTTTTATGCACAATCTCTTCTGCTTTGTAAACCATGAACAACAGCTCATCTTTAATTTGTTTTCAGTTTCTCACAGAAACAGTTTGCTATGATTGCTCTCTCCTACACAAAAGCTGGTCAGGATTTCCAAATACTGCTTCTTTTTATTTATGGCAAGCTGCAGTAAAAACATTTGCTTACTCCAATTCAGTGCAAGAATCTGGTAAATATAAACACTAATTTAACACCTATTACCCCCTAGTATATGAAAGAAAACTTACAGTCAACATGTTTTTCTCTAGTCTGCATTACAGGGTAAAGCAACTGGTTGCTCTTTCATTTCCAAGGGAAAAGGGGTACAAGTTCAGCAGCAATGCCGGCCTCTATGCTTCCTTCTTTTTCCTGACCTGGCTAAAGAGTGTATGGAGACTTCTGTGAGGTTGCTTTTCAAATTTTTTGGAAGTTTTGGTGGTTTTCATTTCCCTTAAAGCTTTAAGAGGTATACTGGTGATTCAGTCCATAGTACACCTCCACAAACACTGATGCCAACAAAACACAAGACCAATAAACTGCAGCAGGAGAGCAGAAGGATCATAAGTACCTCAAGCCAGTATTGCTGCAGGACATCTCTCCTGGGTTCAGCTATAGCAGTCATTTTTCTCCTTCTTAGTAGCTGGTGCTGCATTTTTTACTTTAGCCTGAGAACAAAACTGAGTTACCAGCTGGGCTTAAACCAGAACATCTTATATCAAACCATGACAGAAAGGCAAGGAGACTGATCCACAACTTCTTGTTCTCCACATATCCAGACAGGGTGCATGAGGGAACATAAGTCCATTGGATTGAATGTTCTGATAAAGCCTATTTCTTCTGACAGTTTTCAAACATGTGCATCATACAGATAAACAGATGGAAAATAATTGAGAACACCTACAGGGACTTCTTGTTGTTCTAAATTTATAGCTCAAGATTTTCTTCAACATTTCCCCGACCTCCTTAGTCTGAGACACAACTTTTCCTTATCTGGAGAAAAGCCTCTGCTCAAGGAAAAATACCCAAAAAGAGAATCTTAAATTATTTTAATCTTTGATCTTTAATTAGGATCAGAAATTAAATTAGAAAAGAAACAGACAAATGTTTAGAATTCTAAGGCTTCTTCATGTCTATGTGAAAGAAACATTTCTGTTTGGAAACCTTGTCCTTTTTTCCTCCCTCCCACAGACTATATCAAGTGGCTTAGGAAGAAAACAAAACCCCACCACATAAAAAAAAACCCAAACAAGCAAACAACAAAAGGTCACCTTTCACCTCTCTCCTATATTTAAATCTGTCCTATATTTAAATCACCATAGCTAAACCAACAGGGGTTTATCATCTCCTTTTAAATGTTCAGGGCTTCATCTGGTTTGCTATGAGCTCCTTGTTAATCACATTGTAATCTCTCTCACTACCTGGACCAAAGAATAAATCTCAAAAAATAAGTATGCAGCCTGTGAAAATTCAGTCTTCGTGTGTTCAGCAGCAACCTTCAAAATTCACAGCACACAGACCAGTGACAGGACAAAAGGTAGAAACAGTGCAGTTCACTGAAGCAGTCTATGCCATTGACGATGCTTTCACTTCCCTTCCCGAGTGTACAGGCAGTGACTGCGCTGCTATCATCCCATGGGCACTACAGTACAAACCCATACTGTCATTCCATGACAGTGCCTAAAACTAGAAAAAAATGCAGGCATGTGCTCTACTCTACCAGCCCTGTTACACAAGAGGAGGGAGGTGGAAAGCTGGAAGTATTTAGGTCTTAAACTGCTACGAACTATAAATGACAAGGCTCAGTTACTACGGCCTTAGTTCTCTTCACTTATCCAGCAACACCACTAAAGATCAATGCAAGTCCACAGTGAAGAGTAAAGACAGTAAATTCAAATGGCCTGTCTAGCAGTTTTCCTCCCTTTAAGGTAGTTTAGAGTTGCACTATGCCAGATTTGGAATCCTGTAGAAATGTGAAGAGCTGCAAGAAGTATAAACTATATTGGTTTTGTGCCTGACATTCTCATCTTCAGTCTCTTCTGTCATTGCCTCTATACAAACGCCCATAGTATAGGGAACAAATAAGAGGAATTAGAGATATGTACAGGTCTATGGGGATATGATATAAGTATCACAGAAACATGGTGGGATGGCTCCTGTGACTGGGGTGTTGGAATGGAAGGTTACAGGCTCTTACAAAAAGGCAGGCCCAGCAGACGGGGAGAAGGAGTTGCTATTTATGTTAGGGATAGGCTGGAGAGTATGGAACTCAGTCTGGGGACAGGTGAGCAGTCAATAGAGAGTTTGTGGGTCAGGGTTAAAGAGAGAACAGCTATGGGGTCATGACTGTGGGACTCTGTGGATGAAGCGCTCTATAGACAAATAGGAACAGTCTCATGCTCGCAGGCCCTTGTCCTCATGGAGGACTTCAACCACCCTGATGTCTGCTGGAATGACGGTATGGCCCGGCACAAGCTATCCAGGAGGTTCCTTGACTGTGTGGAAAACAACTTCCTTCTGCAAGTAATAGAGCCAACAAGAAGTGCCATGCTTGACCTTGTGCTCACCAACAGGGAAGGGCTGGTTGGAAATGTGACACTCCAGGGCAGCCTTGGTTGTAATGATCATGAGATGGTTGAGTTCGAGATCCTCAGGACAGTGAGAAGAGCATGCAGCAAGCTCACTGCCCTGGACTTCAAGAGAGCAGACTTTGACCTCTTCAGGAACCTGCCTAGTAAGGTTTCATGGTATATAGCCCTAGAGAGCAGGGGGGGCCAAGACTCTTAGTTGATATTCAAGGATCACATGCTACAAGCTCAGGAGTGTTGTGTCAAGACTAGAGGAAGGGCAGCAGGAGGGCCAGGAGACCTCCTTGGATGGATAAGGGGCTGCTGAGGAAAATTCAAATGAAAAAAGAGTCCTATAAAAAGTGGAAGCAAGGACAGGCAGCCTGGTAAGAATACAGGGATGTTGTTTGGGAAGCTAGGGACCAGGTTAGGAAAGCTAAGGCCCAGTTAGAATTAAACTTAGCTAGGGATGTTAAGGATAACAGGAAGGGATTCTACAGGTACGTTGCAAATAAAAGAAAGACTAGGGACAATGTGGGCCCTCTCCGGAAGCTATCAGGAGAGCTGGCTACCCTGGATTTGGAGAAGGCTGAGGTTCTGAATGACTTCTCTGCCTCAGTCTTCACTGGCAAAGGCTCTGACCACACCACCCAAGTCTTGGAAGGCAGACGCAGGGACTGTGAGAATGAAGACCCCAGGTCCACTGTAGGAGAGGATACAGCTCAAGACCATCTTAAGAACCTGAATTTACTCAAGTCCATGGGACCTGATGAAATCCATTCGCGGGTTCTGAAGGAGCTGGCAAATGAAGTTGCTAAGCCGCTGGCCATCATGTTTGAAAAATCATGGCAGTCAGGTGAAGTTCCAGACGACTGGAAAAAGAAAAATATAACCCCCATTTTCAAGAATAGGAAATGGATGACCCAAGGAACTACAGACCAGTCAGTCTCACCTCTGTGCCTGGCAAAATCTTGGAGCAGATTCCCCTAGAAGGCATACTAAGGCACATGAAAGTCAACAAGGTGCTTGGTGACAGCCAGCATGGCTTCACTGAGGGGAAATCCTGCCTGACCAATTTTCTGGCCTTTTATGACGGGGCTACAGAACTGATGGACAGTGGTAGAGCAGTTGATGTCAACTACCTGGACTTGTGTAAAGCATTTGACACTGTCCCACATGACATCCCTCTCTCTAAGTTGGAGAGACATCAATTTGATGAATGGACCACTCGGTGGATAAAGAACTGGCTGGATGGCCGCACACAAAGAACTGTGGTCAATGGCTCAATATCCAGCTGGAGACCAGTAATGAGTGATGTCCCTCAGGGATTGGTGCTGGGACTGGTCTTGTTTAACATCTTCACCGCTGACATGGACAGTGGGATTGAGTGCGCCCTCAGCAAGTTTGCCAATGACACCAAGCTGTGTGGTTTGGTTGATACGCTGGAGGGAAGGAATGCCATCCAGAGGGACCTTGACACACTTGTTAAGGTGGGCTGATGCCAACCTCATGAAGTTTAACCATGCAAAGTGCAAGGTCCTATACCTGGGTTGGAGCAATCCCAGGCACAGCTACAGGCTGGGCAGAGAAGAGATTCAGAGCAGCCCTGCAGAGAAGGACTTGGGGGTGCTGGTCGATGAGAAAATGAACATGAGCCGGCTTCAGTGTGCGCTTGCAGCCCAGAAAGCCAACCGTATCCTGGGCTGCATCAAAAGGAGTGTGACCAGCAGGTCGAAGGAGCCTCCAGTCCTGATGCATTAAGACCCTGACAGAAAGGAGCCTTTCTATTCCCTTCCTGCTTGTTTGCCTGAGTTTTCTACTGGAGGGCGAAGATGGGGGCAAGAGGGAGGGGAAAAGAGTTCATCTAAGGAATATACCAAACCCACAGAACAGGTACTGTTATCCCCACTAAGGAAGTTCCACACTTCAGCCTTTAGCTCTTAAGATCTCTATTATGATCTCCCCAGTTTGATGAAGTCCCAGCTCTGCTCTGAAAACATCGCCTCAGTTATCTTTTTTTGTTTGTTTGCTTGTTTTTCTTGTTTTATGCAAGTAAAAGATCAGTAACTGAAAGGGAGCTTTCAAAACTAAGTATAATATGAGAAAAAAAAAATCCTTAAAGGGATGGTCTATTATTTAGAAACTTCACTTTTTCCTGATCTAACATAGCTTTTAAAAATATTCAAAGCTACTCTCTTCATATAAATGTAGCTGTTGGAAAAAATGTTAATCCTAACTTTCAAGAATTTCAAAAATAAACCAGCAAAGTACACATTCTGTGTATCCTGATGACATTTCTTCAACCACAGGTTTTTATCTGTTCTGTCTTGATAAGCCAGGTACAATCCCAGTGTAGCTTATGAAGGGCAGGAGCCCTTTTACTTTACTTAACCTGAGGTGAATCCTGATGGAAAATGTTTCAGACATAATAAGGCCATAAGCTTGCTCACGTCCACTTCAAAAATTTGTTATTAATTTAAGCAATGTGTTTACACTTAACCAACCATTTCTGTAAGAGAAAGAAACCAAACTGGATAGAAGTCAAGTCATATCAACACAGCAGAACTGGACCTCAATCACTCTTAGATATGATAACTTTAAAACAAAAGCCCCCCCCCCCCCCGTTACCTGAACTCGTGATGCTAAGAATTTGCTTTCAAGCATACTCTTCTGAAGAGTAGAATGAAAGGCTATTTTGGAAGTTCAAGGGGGTAGAAAAATTGAAGCTGTTACAGTTTATATTACTGGATGAAAAAATACACATACATATTTTTAAGATAAATCCTAAGTAATCACAGCATTCAGAAAAACACAATAGTAAATTAGGCTGCAACATCACATCTTCTACACTGTCAAAACCCACAACTATACACATCATTCCTGTCAGGAAAAATAAAGACAGATGGCTGCAGAAAAAGGCACCCTTCAGAACAACCTCAACCTGTAAGTGCTGATGAATCAAAATATTTACAATATTTATCTCCCTATAAGGCTCATTCTCTACAATTAAAGCTCTTCTAAATTGCTGCAGCATATTGCTACAGAAATTTTGGCAGAACACATTCTCAATTTGCATAACTGTTCAGTGAAGTCACCTAACATAAGAGAAACATTATATTTTCTCAAGTATTATTGATTTTCTGAAGCCTCCAATTTGTTTTACTCAAAACTGTTTACATATTTTGTTGCTTTCTTATCACAGAGAAATCCTCAACTGCTGATATCCAAGCCAATATCTTCAAATTGGCACAAGTGTGAATGGAATTTGCATGGCATTCACTACTGGAATGTAATTTTTTGAAATGACAGCTTTTATTTGTCAAGCCAACAGAGAGACATATTTTGAAGAGTTAGCAATGTACAAAGACCCACCAGTACTGCACCAGTTCCCATAGGGCACTGCTCTTCGAGTGACTTAGCTGTCCACTGACATCAGAGAGCACAAAAGATATTCTAATTCAGCTACACTGTGAGTACAAAATTTCTTAGCAAGAAAGAAACAGTCCTGTCTACAGAAAGTCTGGTAAGGAACTTCAGTGTCAAATCTTTGCTATGTCCAGCGTTTTCCACTCTTGGCTAAGTTGTTCAGCAGTCAACAGCACCAAGTTCCTCCATGCATGTTGGAAATCGCAAAGACACAGACTCCCTGGGACACAGACTTGCATCTGCTCAGAACATGCTGCAGCTCCTACCTGGCCTACATTAGGTATTTCCCTTTTTAAAAGGTCAGGGAGATTCATATTCAGGGTGGTTGATCCACATGAGAACACCCAGAAACAGAAGCTTCAAAGCTCTCCAGGTTTCCCAGTTTAAACTACCAACTCCAACAGCATTGCTTCATTTTCTTCTCTTGAAACTACCCCCTGGAGGTGTTCTGGCCTATGGAATTTCTTCAAAGACTTAGCAAGAATGTCCCTCAAATTCTCTCCTAAAGCACATTTATTCTCAAATTGAAGGTTCTAACTGTTCACCCAAAATTCAGTCAAAGGTAGATCCGACTCATGAGCCCACATTTAAACAAAATTAAAAAAACGTTTAAAAAACACTGTGAAAATTATTTGCTCCTTACTGATTTTCAGTAACCTAAATTTGATAAGAAAATTTTAAAAAATCCCTTTGAAATCAAGTTAGTAAAAGCCTGTAAAATTAAAGCATCCCATCTACAAGCACATATTCTTGCAAATGGGTAAGCATATAGAACATCAGAAGCAACATCAGACCTCATTTTATCTCATAAGTGGTCAAAAGGCCACAAAAGCTAGAACACAAAGTGAAGATACAGAAATTGCCATGTCAAGGATCCTATGTCTTTCACTAAGTATAATTATCAGATAATTCAAGAAATTCATCTCAGGCAGTTAATAATTCTTGTGGGGAATAAATAAATATAAAAATCAAAATAATGTTTCTAAAAATTGAATTATTTGTTAGGAAAACCTCTAATTTTTAGTCTTCTGGCACCGTTTCTCTAGCCATCTCCAAGGAAGTGAGATACTAAAATTTGAACATGAGATTCCCCTCCCTGTCCCCACAATCAGTTCCAGAGTAATTGAAGTCCTCAGAGCACAGAACACACTGGCAGGCGCCATATAAAAGAACTAGATGTGTGAGAAATCTGAAATATAATTTCTTTACACTAAAAAAGAATTAAAATGAGACAACTATGTGGTTACTGTAGATGAACATAATTGCAGTGTATGATATTTATGGCTAGTTTCTCCTGATAACACTGTCAACTGCTCTCACCCAACTGCCTAAATTAATTTCATTTGTCACTTAATCCAATTCCCATTTCTAGTCCAATTTATAATCATCACTTCTCCAGCCTAGCATGCCATTAAATTACTGTCATTCTCGGCCATTAAGTCAATCATATTCTAGTCAGCAGAGTCAATCAAAATCACCACAGCAGTGCCATCAATTTCATATTGAAAACATTCCTTTTTGCTTAGTTGTAAAAGCTGATCATCAGTGTCAGAAGCTACATTAAATCAATTTCTGATTTTTCAGGCAGAAGCAAGTCATTCCAAAACAAAAATGGAGATAACAAAAAGCATCATTTGATTTAATGAATGCTGCATTTTCTCTGGTCAAATCCTTTTCACTTTACTTTGCAAGTAAAGGCCCATGCAAGCCTAAATTTCCATCTGCTACCAATGTTTCAACAATATTTCTCCTTACTGTAAATGCAGATTTATTGCGCACCTTAATACAAAGGGAATGATAAGGGAGGAAAAAAACTAAACCAAAACCACCTTCCCCAATGTTACTCAAGTTTCTTTGTGTGCTCAAATTCAAACCTCAAGCCAAGTTAACTTACACATTTAGCAATACAGACTTTGTAACAGGAGTTGCCACCTCAAACACAGCTGTTCACATCCTTATTTTTAGAACAGCATGTTTTTCTAACAGTAAAGAAAATGCTTAATCGTATCTGTGTTCATATAGCATGCTGATCTATAAAGAGTTAAACAATATCCCAATTTCTGTATTAAAATTCTCTTCCTTGAACATGTTTGCTGTCAGAACTAAATGCAAAATATACCTGCAAATTTAACTGGATTGTTTTTAAGGAAACCCTGAGGCAGCTTCTTCCCCCTTTAAATATTAGTACTGTTTTCCCCACATAGGTCAGTTCAATAGCTACCCAAATGCACATTTTCTCCATGCATGCTTATACAGAAAGCAACAGGGACTTTTGTTTCTTATACACACAATAAAACAAAATATTTTTTGAACACTGTAAGCATCTAAAGAACTCTTATACTTAAGAGGCATCCATTAAATGGCATGATTGCATTATTCTAGTGTCCTACTAAAGGAAGGGCTTATTATTCCCTAGCAGCTTCTCAGAGTAGCCATACCTAGCTTTACATTTCATACATAGTAACTGCAAAGTGCTTTACAAATAGCATCAAATTATTCACAACCCGAAAAGGAGACAAAAGATGACAGGGCTTTCTTTTCCAGAATACTTTGAAAGTTAAATAAAATATTATTTCTAATAATTTGTAAACTTAAGCAAAACAAAGAGATCTGACTGAGCAGATATACTGCTAGATTTTAAAGCATCTGTGTCAACTACATTATTCGTTTGGCATATTGCTGGATGTCTGTAGGATCTACTTAAATAGTAAACTTGGTTTTGGATAATAACTAAACAACTGTAGAAGACCCCCCAGAGGCCTTGCCCCTGCTAATTGCTTCGTGCAGGCAGATCACAGAATGGATCCTTGGAACTGGGAAGGCTACATTAACTCTACCTTAAGCGCTACACTTAACAGGATTGTGACCTCTAGGTCTACAACTGAGTTTTGCATGACTGAAAAAATGCTCTCATTAGATTTACACAAATAAAACACCTTGCTTCTGATACATTTGTGAGATATCCTCCTACCTCCTACAAAGCCAGAGAAATTTATAAGCTTAAATATATATATATATTCGTACTAATTGCTAAGATCAACACCTGCAGTTTAACTTACTGTGCTAAGTTTTAAACTGTAGCCCTATTTCCTCCACATTTTACTGCTGTGTACAGTGCCAAAGTATACTGCTTCCCAGTGTTTGTATAATGGTTATGTATATCAACTGTCAGTTGGACTCTGCCAGAGACCATACAGACAAGCCGGATTTGCTCTGCAGGCTGAATTCACCCTCCATCCATGCCCAGGGAGTCTGGCAGCAACGTGTCCACTGCAACATGCAGCACCGCTGCAACCTGTGATTTGTTTTTTGTAAAACTGCTCCAGATCGACCAAATAGGAGATTTAAAGCAGAGAGCCAAATCTTTCCCCAACCTGAGCTAGGCATTGAACCCCCTGAGCAGTACCATTTAAATTCCCAGTGCTGCAGATTTAATCTTCCAGCAACCAAGGTGCCTAGCTTTTTCCCAGCTAGGAATTCTCCCATATTTAAACATCAGGAAGGAGAAAAAGCTTATTTCTGTCCCTCAAACGAGTACCTTCAAGTCGGGATACAAAAAGAGAATAGCTCGCGTTAAATAAGGAACTGCATTTCATCTCCCGCTTCGAGGCAGCAGAGCCATGTTTTAGGAAACAACCACAAACCGAGCACCTGGAGCACGTCCCCACACAACCCCGGAGGGAGCGGGACTCACCGCGCCGCGAAGCCTCCCCCTCCGGCTCCGGTTCGTCCTCCCCACCGCCACCGAAGTTACACTGAGCCCAGGTCCGGCCGCACCGCTGAGGCGAGCATCCGCCGTCACCCCGGGGACGCCACAACGGCCGGAGCTGCCGTTAGCACGGTCTCCCTGGCAACCAGGATACTCACCCCACCGCAACGTCCCCTCAGGCAGCGGTGCTGAGGGGCCGGAGCGGCAGTCCTCCAGCCTTGCCCCGCCACCCCAATTAGGTAACTGCGGCAGCGAAGCACCGCCTCAGGCCCGGCCGCTCGCTCACCTCGCGACAGGTGCCGGGCCCGCGCTCAGCGGTGGCGCCGCCTGTTCCGCCCCGTTCCGACGGCAGCGGGGACAGAAGCTCCCACTCCACAGAGCCGCCGTCCCGGCTGTGCAGCTCTGGTGCCTGAACAGGAGGAGCTTCCCCGCCCCGCTCCGCCCAGTGCGCAGGGGCGGCCCGGCGCGGCAGGGCCGCACCTGCCGGAGGGGCCGGGCCTGGCCGGCGGGATTGTGTCGGCGGTTCTTAGTCGCTCCCGAGAAGCTGCAGGGCCGTCGGCGTTTCAGAGCGCCAGCAACACCACAGGCTTCTCGCCCGCCCGGGCCGCGGCCCTTTGGGAGGAGTGGAGGGAGAAGGTCCGGTCAAGCCCCTGAAGTAGCAGTAAGTTTGTAGGCAGAGCACCTGAGAGGCGGGATCACCACAGGGACGGCAGGATGTCAGCCGCGGGGAGCTGCGAAGGAGGATTTTAGGACAAGAAATAGGGCTGGAAAGGAAGAGGTCTCCAGAAGGGCAGGCCAGGGCCTGAGCACTACATCCCAGCTTATTAAAGCATCAGTGCTTTATTATCCTATTAAGGATTTTGATGCGGCTTTTTAAAAACCTTATTGCCAGAGTGAAGAAGGACATCTCTCAGAGATAAACCTGCTGCACGCAGGCATGCTGCAGTAGTGTATTTTTGCAGATGTTGTCTTTGCAGGGACATGATACCCAGTTCTGCGATGAGGCTCAGTAACTGCTTTCCTTTCAACCTCACCTCATGGAACTGTGAGGCAGTGGGAGCTTTTCTTCCCCTGCCCTCTAACTTGTCCTCTAAGATGATTGTGGAGAACATTCAGAACTGAAATCTAATGATTAGTGAGCTACTCATATAATTAAGAAAGACTGGGCAGTGCATTAATATGTAGCAGAACATACTATTTTGAGAATTGCATGGAGGAGCTCTAGTTCTGAGCAGAGTCTGCATCTTGCTACTGGATATTCTTGGGAGTCAGTTCTGGTTTTCTGATTTGTACAGTTAGTACAAAACCAGTAGATCATCAAAACCTCTGTCTCCATCTCCAATACACTTCCATATTAAAATGTAAATACATGTCACATCAGAACAGTTCAAGATCTTTTCAGATGACAATTCCCTAAAACATTTCTCTGAGTGTGGGCCTCTAGTTAAACGTACTGACAGATGAGTTGTTCCGCTGTCCACAAAAGCTATTAGAAGTACCACGATTCCTCATCTGCAGAGCAGACAGTAAAAACTGGAAAGCCAGTTCAGAGAGTGCACAGCACTGAATGCTGTATGTGATGCCTTTTGTGTAGTAATGCAAAGCTTTTCCAGGTCAAGCCTAAAGGAGGTCGGTGCTGATGCACTGCAATACTAAGCAGAGGCCTGTTTCAAAATAGAAACATAAACACAGCGCCACCACTTCCTATCAGGGCCAGTTAACTCGTGTCTGCACTGGATGAGCCACAGACAACTGATATGTGCAGGAGTGTTTTCACATTTTAGATGAATTTATTATAGGTGCAACACTCATAATTTATGGCCAAACTGGTATTGGAAAGACCTGCACAACTTAAGGGGAGTCTCAGTGAAGAACATGCTTGGGAAGAGGATTTGCTACCAAGTACAATAAATTGTACTGAATATTAGAAAAACTTTCAGAAATTAATACTGATTTTTTTCTTTTCTTAATTCTCTCTTATGGAAATCTATATTGAAGAGCTTTTTCAATCTTCCGAATCCTATTCCCAGTGCTGGAGAAGGAATGCAGATGTTTGATGATCCCATAAACAAGTCAGGTGCGAATGTGAAAGGCTTGGAAGAAATACACACCAAAAATGAAGCCTAACAAATCTTGAAAACAGGTGCAGCAAAAAGAACTACTGCAGCTGCTAACATGAATGCATAGTCCGGTTGTTCCTACTCTGTGTTTTCAGTTACTATCCACGTGAAAGAAGCCAGAGCAGATGGACAAGAGCTTTCTAGAACTGAGAAGATAAACTTGGATGATCTTGCAGGAGGTGAATACACTTCAGTTTTGGGTGGTTCATAAAAGAGCTTGGGAAAGTGGAAATACCAAGTAGTCTGTTCTGACTGGTGAAAGAGTTATTACTGCTGCTGTGGAAGGAGACACAGAGACTCTTAACAGAATCCTTCAAGACTCTCTCAGAGAACAACAAAGAACATCAATAATTGCCACAGTTTCTCCCACATCTATAAATCCTGAGGAAACATTGAGTACACTGGCATATGCTCACAGAGCAAAGAACATAATGAAGCCTGAAGTTAACCAGCAGCTGCCAAAAGGAGCTATTATTAATGAAGATACTGAAGAGACTCAGCATCTAAAAGGAGACCTCGCTGCTGCACAAGAGTAAAAGGGAATCTATATTTTTATTGAAAACTCATGAAGCCCTTAAAGGAAAGCTGACAGTTCAGAATATATTGACATAATCAGTGCCACGGAAGAAGTGAAAACAGTTACTAAACCATTCACAGTTAATAAAAACAAACCTTAACAATGCAAACAGGTCTGCAAGTCAAGGAGAAAGAACTGAAAGAAGCACAGATAAATCTAGCTAAGAAAGAATACGGGAATTCAGTTTTGGAAAACACCAAAGAAAAACTTCATGGCACAGCTAGCCATTTATTGTTATTACAAAAGATGTATATATATATATATAAAACTGGATCATAAGAAATCAGTTGATCAACACAATGCTCTTGTGCAAATACATTTGCAGAAGAAGTGAAGGGTCTGTTCAATAAAATACAAGTTTCAGTTAGAACAGTCTGAAGAAGCAGCAGGTGTTGACATCTTATGCATATTTTATAGGTGGCCTCTTATCTACCAGTTGTTCAGTAGCTAATGTATTCGCATTAGTTGTATCAGCGTCTTTTGCCTCTGATTAAAAATTGTTGACCACTGCTTTCTTATATGTCTGAAAAAAACATGACTCTGCCATTTGCTAGTAAAGCTGTTGAGGTTGACTGAGGAGCATATATGTGGATTAGGAAGAGCATTAAATATATATTAGCTATATGGTGGAAATTGTCCTGGAACTGAATTGTCAGTTTCAGAGTAACACAAATAAATTTTCTGCTGTGGCTGATGAGATGGAGGGTCATAAAAAGAAATTAATGTCTTCTTAGGAGATCCATGTTGCACACTGAAAAAATACAGGAAGAGACAACCAGTGGGTTTAGTCAGCTGAAAAATATGGGAGAATGTAAGAGAAGAAGTGGAAATGACAAAGTTTGTATATACAAAGAATGCAAATGTATTAGTGTCCTTGCTCTGAAGCCAGCTGGATCTGTCAGCACAGGAGATACAGAAGAAATTAGCTGGTGTACTGTCAAAAAATAGAAGTTTGAAGACCACCATCACTGCTGGGCAAGAAAATTTTTACCTGGAAACTATGGACTGAGCCAGCAGTAAAACTTCTGCTTCAAAACAAGTTTATTGCATCGCTGGATCATTTATTTCAAGAGTTCAAGGACACAAATAGTGAAAACAAAAAGAAGCTGGTGGAATCCATTGTCTGTTCTCAGCAACTTTTTAGCAATCTGACAAATGTGTCTTGGGATACTGGTAAAGGGAGAGAATTTGAAACTGCTCAGTCATTTTTATGGATCAGTAGCAGTCCTTCAGCAATGGGAAACAGCAGCTTCAGTGTTTACAATAGAAAACAGAAGTTTTATTATTGAGATCAGTATTTTGTACTGGATATTTTGTTCTGCATTAAGCTGCAGTAGATGTGGTTTGGAACTACCACATTTCATTAATAGATTCTACAATAGATTTTATTATATGCATATCAAGAATACAAACAGTCTCTTGTGTTCAAAGATCCTTGACATACTGCTGGCATTAAGTCAAAGTAATTAATGATTTTAAAAGCACTAAAAGTCACCTATGAGATCTAAAAACTGATGGTCTATACTGACCTTAAAAAAAGAAAGAGCATGTCATGTTGCTGCCAGCCATGGTCAGGGTCTCCACATCTGTGCTCTCATTTACAGAGCTGAATGACTGCTAAAAAAAGAATCTTCTTATCAATTTCCAGTATGTGCTCACTACCTAAAAGCCAGTCAATAGGAACTTATTCAAGGAATAGAACTGTCCTATGGCTATTCGAGGTTGGGAGCTAGACAGCAAGCAATTCTCTGTAATGGGGAAATGCAATGGATTTATGTATTGTATACAACCTCTCTCAAGAACAATAGGGAATTGTGGCTTGCAGCACTTACAAAGTGCGTGACTGTTAGACATAAAAGCTATCCTTAAATACAGACTTGTCAGACTCTTACATATATATATATATATATGTAAAGCTTATGCTGCTACAAATATACTCCCTTAGATATTTTTTATGTCTGACTTCAGAGACTGGCATCAGTGTAATTTCTTTATCACAGCAACATATGGCAGTTTTCCCTGCTGCCAAAACATGGCCATGTTTCAGCCTCAGGGTACAGCTGGGCTGAACTTAAAACTGATACTGTTTTCAAACATAGATAGAGAATTTTATGTTACTCCTTCTGACACCATAAAGCAAAAGTAAATTCAGGATTCTTGTCACCAGAACCAGTATGAACACTATACTGAATTGTGGTTCCAGCCATGCTAGGAAGTGGTTTTTCCTTCTAGTTTTTGGATAACATCTAAAATGATAACCATCCTATATCAGGATCATGTATCACTCTCAGCTATGCACACTGAAAACTTCTTCAGTTTAGACCTCAGTGTGGATCTGCAAGATTCTGAAACTTACGGTGACTGAGTTCCCCACATAACCACAAGTTTTAGTGACTGTGTGCAATCAGTGATTCTGTAAACCTTCTGTTCTCAGAGACTCTTTACAACTCATCCATACTTAATCCGTCATTTCCTCTTACAGTGCTCTCCCTGATTTGCAAAGCTGAATGTAAACCTGCTGTACTGATGCATGTTATCTCGATGTTCTGAAAATTAGCCAGATAAATGCAGCCAAATCCTAGTTACATTTGAAAATACACCAAGCAGCACTATTTTGATTAAAACCATAAAAATATCAAACACTAATTCTGAGCAGTTTGCTCAGCTGACCATGTTCTAGATTACATGGCAAAACCACAAGCATCTAAAGCAAACAAATGGAATAAAAGTCCAACATGAAAAAAAAGGGAGAAGAAATAATACCTGCAACCCCATTCTCTAAGCTTGCAACTGGAGCTAGAAGAAAATCTGTAAGTGCCTCGGGTTTTCTGCTTATTGGTGGAACGGACAAACACCAACTGCATGACAGCATCTGCTTAAAAGAAGCTCAGTGGGCAATAGGAAATTAAAACAGGTAAGGGAGTAACTATTCCCTTCTCAGTAGTAGATATATAAATAGTAGTGTTTGCTATAACGTTGGAGTTGTCTAGGTTACTGCTTTGACCTGGTTCTTTCATTTGGAACAGGTTTAGCCAGATGATGTGACATTCCCTACAGGAGGAAGGAAGCTTCCTGATGGGTAGCAAAGTGTGTAAAGTCCTGTTTTGAAACTTGTAATGCTTTCTCTGCTATGTGTGTTGTTATGAATACAGCTCTGGATGCAGTCTTTAACAGTTACAGAAAGGAAAAAAGAAAGTGGAGGTTAGACAAGAAACTAACAAACAGTTCTCTAAGCAAACTATATAGTACTGTTGGTGGTAAACTGGTGGCCAATGAAAGTTAACATTTTTTTTTATTCCTTCATCTCCTTTTTCTAGACCCCCACTATTTCCAAAGAGTAGTTAAACATGGCTCAGCCTGAGACTGCTTTAAACAAAATCATTCTCCACTTCTGCACTGTTGAAATCAAAACAGTCTGGCACGTTAGATGTGACACATACATTTTATTTCTGTGAAGTAGGAGGTGTATTTCTAACATCAAGCAAGCATATTTCACTGCCAGGACTCTGAAAATGTAGTTGCTCCATTTAGCAGGTGGCTGCTGCAAGAGGGGCTGGAGACTCTGATGTGTGGGAAGCTCCATGACCAGATGAAAAGGGGTTATGGTATGGCTGGTGAAGGAAGAGGCAGAAAGGCCAATGCACTCCTGCAGTGCTTTTTCCACTGTGGTGAATAAGCTTGTATATATAACGCTTTACTGAGTTTGGTGCAAGCCATGGCACAATCATGCTGCTAACAAAAGCGTAGGCCTCAGTGTAGAGCACTTTGCATGCCTTTGTTTTCAAAATCAGTGTTCATAAGGAGCCACAGCTGCTTCAGGTTACTCTTCCTTCAGCTTTTTCTTACATTCAAGTCCTTCCTACAATAGAAATTAGCATGGAGATAGTGAAGATCTTAAAGAATGACAAATTTTGCTGCACTTTTAATTCTGGGACAATTAGACAACCAATAATTTCCCTGATAAGAGGGAGGTGTTAGAAACTGAAGGAGAGCTCATATAAATAATTTACAGCTTAGTAGATGTAGTAGCTTAGTCTGCCTGCAGAACCAACAGACTTTCTATCATTTCTTCCACGATCAAAGCTGGCAAGCTAACCATACTGTGCTGCCTTCAAAAGCCTGAATGGTGAGTAACATAAAGTTTTGTTAGAGCCACTTGCTACTAGTCCCCTCTCATGAGAAACGAAGCAGTAGCTATGCACCGGGCCTTCCTGCAGGCAAGCTCTGGAGCCTGAAACAGCATCCAGAAGATGACTATCTAATTCAGTAGAAATTTTACCACAGCCTAGAATGTTCATTAGGAACAAAATAACTATGCACACCAGTGATTTGTTCATTGCAGTGTTTAAAATAAATGATTTTTAATTCTTCAATCATAAAGCCCTGCAAGTCAGAATAATATATGAAGATGAGCAGAATAAAAAGAGCTAACAAGTACACATTAGAAACACAGCATAGGGCAGAAATATGAACATGTGTAGCACGTTGTTCTTAGTCTTCCTCAGCCTAGGCCTATTCACTCTCCAGGCACCACCACCTTGAGAATACTTGATTCTGTAACTGATCAAGGAGTTCCAGTCTTTCACCACACAAAAGCACTTGCAGACATCAGTGACTGTAGGCGACTGTACCCTGCTCTTACGGTGGGAATAGTTATGTATGTACATATTTGGAGCTGAACTTCTGTAATTCAAGGATTTTTACCAGGTACACTAGTCCAAAGCACAATATATCTTTTTTTTATATCATCATTACGAAAAATAAAAAACAAATGCACAAGAACAAACCAAACCTTGAATGGAATATTTGACGGATTCACATGATTGACAGTTAACATTTATCTGAAGTTCAGATTAAGTCTATTGACCTCATTTTGGGCAAAGACACCTGTATGCATGGAATAAATATCTTTTTTAGGATTCAGGACTAGATATGCCCTCTAAGACCATACCTGAAAGCCCTAAACAGGGCTTATTTCAGAGGGATCGGAGAATATGGAAATCCCAGTAGGCTGGCACATAAAAGATGAATGACAAGAGCATGATGGAGAACAGTCACCTAGATATAAGAAAGAGGAATCTGGCATTTCTGATGCATGGTGCATACTAGAGGAAGGCAGTTTTAGTCTCCCAAGTTAGGATATAAGAGATTGTTCAGTCTGTTTAATGTAGACATTTCATACAGTCAGTAAGAGGAAGATGCTTAGCACATCAGTTAGAAGTCCTCGTCTCTTCAGTGACAGATTAGGAGATATAATATCCCTACCTTAGATAGCAGAGTCTTGAAAACCCTCAGCCACTTTCTGGATTATGATCGTACTTGAGGATGACATATGTGCTATGCTGTTTACTCACCCCTTAAACAAGGAGTATCTGAAAAAAAATTGAATTAAATATTTTGCAGTAGTTGAATGGTGGTTTTCAGGGTCACAATTCTGGATTTACCTACATTCCCCTATGTGCTATTTAGGCCCCTAAATCCTTTGTTATAGACAGCTCTTGGTCCTTCACAGCTGCATCAGTATTTGTCACCATGTAAAAAGTGTACAAACCTACCTTCATACCACTAGGGTTCTGTAAAACTGAGCACACAGAAATTGCAAGGAATGTACTAACACAGCAACCTAAGAATCTAAGAAGTAGAAAGGCAATATGGTTTTTGAGTAACTCAAAGTAGAAAAGTTAGCTTGTACTCTCATGATTCTGCTTTGTAAGGTTCATGCCTTTATGTTACTAAAAAAGAATTGAAAATGTGACCTGGCTAGGATGCAGACAAATCTGAGTCCTCATTTAAATTTAAATCCTTTGCTGACATAGATGTCTTGATTGGGATTGCAAAAAAAACCCCACCCCAATTATAATCACTTAGCATAGCTCTTACAAGAAGATTGTAATTATACCTGAGGCAAGAAAGCTACTTTATCAGCACACTTCATTTTGCTGAGTACTGATAAATGGCAGGGATAGTATCAGAGCATACAGCTATGCGCTTATAACTTCAGCAGTTTGTAGGCTAACCTGGTCAAACTTGAACTGAAACAGAGAAGTGCTTACAAAGGTTACTAACATCATCTGAATGTGGCTGCAGTAACTATCAGCTGTGGGACAGTGTGTAACACTATAGACAAAAAGGGGCAATAAAGATTTATACATATTGATGTAGAGTTCATATGCTAACTGACCTGTGGGTCAAAGAATGATCATTGACCTATTTTATTTGCTGGTATATAGAACCGATTTATAATCTCCTTTTTATGTTTCAGATGGAAAACTTTGATAAAAAAAACAAGTCAGTGGTTTTCTGCACAGGCAGTGAGTTGAGCTGGCTTACCTTGCAGGCAGACGAGCCCTTCTTGCAAGAGGTTTGAGGGGGAGCTACTAGCAAAAGGATTCTCCTTTACAGACAATGCACTATTAGATTGCAGCCTTAAATTGCTCCTGTTAAGCACACAAAAAATACAGCAATTTCAAGATGATGGCTTCCACTCTGGGATCCAGGCACATTGTGTACATCTTCTGCTCAGAAAGTCCTATGTGACTTTCTATATGATAGAAACAGTGCAAGAGACACTAAAAGGCAGACTGCATGTAACTTTCAAGAGATGTACCTCTGATCTAGGAAAAGGTCTAAATCCTACTTAAGGTTAGTAGGAGTGGTAACTTACTTCCATCCCAGATACAGTAACATACCTTTTCTCTTCTTAATCTGAAGCCACAGAAGTCATTGCTCAAATCCTTCACCAGAATGACAAGCCTGGAGTGGAAGTTGAACAATCTGGTCTGAAACCAGAAGGGTTAGGAGGTGTCTGCAGGGGAGCTCCATACATCTGAGACAAAAAACAGCAGGGAGTGAAACAGATTATGGAAGTTATTTAATGAAGCATTTGGTTTATGACAGCAGGGGCTATAGACGACAACAGACTCTCCTGTCCATAAAAGCAACAAAAGCATACAACACTGTGGGTGTGTGTGTATGTGTGTGCATGTGCCTGAATGTTGTCTGGGGACCCTGAAATTCTGAACATGGAAACTATGTCCTGTTCCCTGCTGTGTTCAGAAAAAAAGGGGGGTTATGCATATAGCTTGAAGGAATAAGACTCACATGTGCAAGATTCCTTCAGAAAAGTCATCATGGAAATGACTGCAAAATTAGAAATCCTGGCTAGAACTCTAGCATTAAAACAAATATTGTTGGTGTTCAACTCTCAGTATATAACAGCAATAAAGAAAACATAAATGTGAACTTCTCTGGCAAACACAAGTAATTCGTTAATAAAATTCTAAGTTGTAAGAAGTATTAACATTTAAACCTTTCAGAGTTTAACTATTACTAGGAAACAAGAACTTGCATCGTTTTTTATATATTTCATAATAGCTTTTACTCATACATGAGCTTACTATACTTTGGTCTTTTATGCTCTATTTTCAATTTCTACACTGTGTTACAAAAAAAAGGCACCTTATTCATTTATGCTTCAAAAAGACAAAACATCTGAAATTTTAGCAAAATGTGCAACTACTGTTTTAAAAATTGCAGTGTTACTTTTCACTCCATTTTCTAACCTGTGTTAGGAAATGATGGAAGAGCCAAAAATGCGTGTGAAGCAGCAGAAAAAAACTAGGCAATGGTCATCATCATCTATTCAGTAAAAAGAGAAAAATACATCTAGCTTTCTTACTGGTATCCTCAACAGTCTGAATCATAAAGTTCATTTTGTGAGAATATCCATTCAGAGTACGCTGCAGTCTGCTAGTGGTGGTAACTGGTGCTAATGTTTCAGCACTGGAAGAGAGAGAGAGAACAGATTTTGAAATTGCATTCTTCTGTTTCCTGTCTGAACAGGCTGTATAGCTCTGCTTATCTGCCCAGGGCTGGAGTATGTTACATCCACAGGAGTGCAAGAAACAGAAGAAAACAGATCATCGTAGCAATTAACCATTACAAGATCACCCACATTTCCCAAACAGATTAAGGTATTAAAGAACAACAAGTAACTTTTCATGCTCCCTCTGATGTCTGAAAAAAGGGTGCAGGAGCAGCTTGCAGAAATCTTAAAATCTCAGTTCTTGGTGGGGCGAGAGGTGAATTTCCCCATGCTGCAAGGAGAGATGCCCTGCAGAGAGCTTTTTTATAGTCTTGCAAGAGATTTTACACAACAGTGAAGCTGGCCTATGTCACAAATTATTGGAAGAGTCTGGCAGTACTTCTGGCAAGGGGAGCTAGGCTGCTGTGATTCAGAGGCCATCAGTAGATATTTCCTCCAGGTAACTCATTGTATGGAGTTATTTCAAGTCTCCGTCATCCAGAGGCTGAGATTCCTTCTACTTATAGGTAAAGCAGAGAACCTCATCTCAAGACAGCTGATAGATGTTGAGGCCTGATCCCACAAAGTGCTCAGAGGGATTTTTGTCAATAACTCACTGGAAACTGATTCTAGCAGTTTTGTGCATGTGAAATTTATCATGTTATCATTCAACATTACAGCCTTCTGTGGAGAATTCCTTAATCCATATTAAAAAAAAAACAACCTACAACCAAACAAAAAAGCAAATAAAACCCAACTATGAGACATCCTGAAAAACCGTTTATCAACCAAAGAAATCCTGACCATTTCAGTGATTTTCTAACCAAAAAGTATGTTAATCTCTACGGAGTCCTAAACTCATTCTTGAGAATGCTGTTTTTGTATTATATTATGTATATAGGAATGTGTAATAACTTCATCTTGCTCCTGAAGACATCTTACATAGAGAACTCTGCCTTCGAGTCTCAGTCTCAGTCTGTGTTGTAATGCTGGAGCTTTGGAGCTTATTTATGTCCTTATTATACAATCTAAAAATGAAATTTCAGTACCTAGAGGTAGTACTTTAAATATTTTGGGACCTCTTTAATGGTCTATTTTGGTAGCCCCAGAGGAACCTGACACTGACATATTTAGTCACTGTATCTCCATATATAATTAGGAAACGCAATTGTTCAAAATTCATCTGTCCCCCACATGCTGCCCCCAGATTTTTGATGCTGTGGAAAGAAGAGACACACAAAAGGGCCCCCTAACTTCAGGAATGATTTATAGATGAACTTTAATACTGGTAGTCACATGTTGGTATCATTGAAACCTTTTCTTGTTTCTCTAATGCATTTTCTACCAACACAATTTGTATTTGTAATTTGTGATACATATAAATGAAAATGTAAGAGTGTAATTAATTTTCTGTATTACTGTACATAAAGTACACTATTTAGGAATAATGCAGAATTAACTAAAATAATACAGCATTATTTGTCTTAACTATATCTTCCTCTGTGAAATAATGTAACCCCAGATCTTCTTTACATACACTAATGGCTACTAATGTATTAAGTGTATACCAATCCTTTGTAGTGGACATCACTCCTGTTACAACAGGCATTTTTCCTGCAATTTTTTGCAATAATCCATAGCGGTTTATTCCTAAATCAGATAGAACATCATTTTTTGCAGTAAATTAAGGAAGTAGAGAGTAAGTCCATTTTCCCCAATAGGAAATATGAATATATGCTATCTAAAACTGTCTCTTATAATGGCTTCCACTAGACATTTCAGAGTAAGCTGCGGGACAAACAAAACCCATATAGTAGGTAACAGTAGATGGTTATGAAAATCTTTCCTTAGGACTTTCCTTCCTGACCCTCACTGGATCACATCCCAACCTTGAGAATTTTGGATCCATTTCAAATGTAGACTTTTGTCTAGAGCCTTGGATTCTTTCATATTATTTTATATTTCTATTTATCCTGTTCTTTATAAATGTTACTGAAGTCAACGGGTCTTTTTATGTTTTAACGTCAGCCCCTAAAGAGTTACTATTTAAAATATGACCAAAAAGGAATGCAATTACAAATTCAAGAAAAAATTGGGGCTAGAACAGCAAGACTTGATTATTGTAATCCTGATGACTGTATATCTTAGAAAAGTTAGATGATGGTTTGTCATTTGTTTCTTGGACTAAATGCTACATCAATATGATGTATTTCTCAAATCATGCTCTGTAGTTTAGCTTTTGGCAATACCATGTTACATATTCTGCTTTACTTCAAGGCTTTTACTTAAAAGCTGTCAGTTGTAACCCTATAATAACAATGTGTAAATGGAATCAATAAAACTGGTTCTGCAACTACTTACAGAAGCAGGGAAATTCAATCCCATGATACATCAAATCACAGATAACAAAACTAAGTAAGAAAGTTCTGTATACAAAATGCATCATGCCTATATAAATATACATGATCATAAATTAAAAGCATACAGAGAAAATACAAATATCCTTTGGGGAGAGAAAAATATTACATGACAGTAGAACAGCATCTTACCAGCACATATAAATTATATATTTCTATGTGTTGTATTTCATGAAAAAAAACAGAAGGGGGCCTATAGGGATGCTGGGGATGGACTCTTCATTAGGGACTGTAGTGATAGGACAAGGGGTCATGGGTTAAAACTTAAACAGGGAAGTTTAGGTGGGATATAAGGAGGAAATTCTTTCCTGTTAGGGTGGTGAGGCACTGGAATAGGTTGTCCAGGGAGGTTGTGAATGCTCCATCCCTGGCAGTGTTCAAGGTCAGGTTGGATGAGGCCTTGGGTAATATGGTTTAGAGCGAGGTGTCCCTGCCCATGGCAGGGGGGTTGGAACTTGATGATCTTAAGGTCCTTTCCAACCCTAACTATTCTATGATTCTATTCCAGCAGATAGCTGGTGAATGGATCCAGAATACTGGCTATCTTCTGTACCATCAGATCACTACTGCAGAGTCAGTGCAGTAAAATCATGGCTACTACTATTGCATACAGTCAGCTCTCCCTAAGTTGTCACTGTGTTCCCATGGCCATTCTTTGCAGTACAGCCAATGGCATGACAACCAAATTTTTAGTTCTCCTGGGTTTTATAGCTTATCCTTACAAAAACAAAAATAAATGTATTTTCCCAAAAACCTTTCAGTCTCCCTTAGATCATAAGTCTGTAACAGAATTTCCTATAATTCACCAGATGCAAGTATTCATACTAAAAAAAACTTAAGCTTTTTTCTTAAGGTTTCTTAAAGTTCCCACCAGATTTTCCTAAAAGCTGGACACATCTGAAAAAATCTGCAATTACATTCATTGGTGACTTTTTCGACTTACTAAACTTTCAATTAGAAGTGAAACTATTCTTAATAATAAACATTATTTACATATGTTACCGATAATAACATAAACTGCCATTGTCTTAGGGATAGACCATAACAGAGAAAATGCTAAGAGCTTCCTGGCCTGTTATTTACAATTTCCATGATCTGAGAGGTCAGCCACAACAAAAAACTAAGAGGTGTTTGTCTCAACAATGTATTATTCTGGTTTGTGTTAACTTTTTTAATGTGCTTATAGCTGAAAGGAGTTGCACATCTTTGGTTTTCACTTGTTATTTCCACAGTAGACCTTTATATGTGTAACATAAACTTAGGTCAGAAAAAGATAAATACAGAGTAAAGCAAACACAGTGTAAAGAAACATGTTGACCTAGTTTAAAAAAACATCAGGGGAAGGACAGGATGCCCACAAACATTTTTCTCGGGCCCAAAGGGATGGTATTAATCTTCTATGATTCTGGTGCATCAGCGAAGGCAGCCTGACATGAGCTATCCCTCCATTTCACCCAGTTTCTTGACTGCTGGTTCACCTCCTCCTCACTGCAGCCAGTACAGCAGTTTCTGTGACTGTTGGAGTGAAATGACCTGGGTGCAAAGTGCAACCTCTTACAAACAAACCACCCACCCAACCAACCTGGAGGTAATACCTGTTCAAGGTATTCACACTCCTCCTACCGGATGCCTTTTGTTTCTCCTCCTGTGTTTCTGGGAGCTTTTTGTGGAACCAGTCAAACCATCAGTAGCTGATATGGCTTAGAAAAGTTCTGGGACTCCTTTATTAAATCAAATCAGGTATCTGATACTGTTTGCTCTGAAGAGTTCCTACATCCTTGCTCTGGCAACAGAGATGAACAGAAGCCAGGGTTACAGGAAAGAACAGCAGTGTCAGTGCTCTCAAACAGCACTGCCAGTGAGAAAAGAGCATGAGGATCTGACCCATATGAGTAAAAATGAAGTCAAAATGCACATGTAATTGCTATGATTAGTTAAGCCCAATACCAGGCTGCCTCATTCTCAAATATGCTGGCTCCTAATGTGTATTTCCAAGTCAAAGTAACCTGCTAATTAAGATATAACAATCAGATAGGAAAATTCTGAAAGATGACGTCAGGTAATCCAAGCCACAGTTAATCCTGAGAATTTAAATGTAATGTCTTTGAAATTAATGTTACCTGACAAGGGCTAATGACCTGTCTGGGCTGGTGTGTGAGCCTGTAAACGTAAGCTTGCCAAATTCTCCATAAACTTCATCCATGTAAGAACTTGAAAGAAGCTCCCTTACATAAAGCACTGCAGCCACCTAGCCTTGAAAAGTTGCAAGTGTTCAGCAACACTCATCACAGCCTGCAATTAAGCAAAAGCTTTCTGTGTATTTCTAGGTACTTCAGGAGCCAGTAAAAGATGGACCAGTTGAAGCCAGTAACACAGAAACAAACTGAATTAAGTAACAGAACAACCAGAAATCACTGAAAGGCAGCAATGATCAAAATGTCCATCTTTCTTGAGGTCATCTTTACAAAGTTGCAGGACAGCCATTTTTGCTTGGCTCATAATCAATTCTTGCTAATGCTGTGTTCTCTGGTTGTGCCTAATGCTGATGAGATAAGGAACAAATGGATCAATGCTCTCATTGTATTTACTGGGAAACCAGTAATCAGGACAGAGGACTCAATTCCCTGCATCCCAATTACACATGAATTTACTAGAGCATCCCTTTAGACTGACATAAATTATGAACCAACAGCAACAAAAATATGAGGAAAGCAGTAACAGTGGTAGAAAACACAGACAGCATCAAATATAAACCTATGCCACTGCTGTATAATGGTACTTGTAATTTTCCTCTGCTATAAATCTCTAGGTTGCTCCCAGACCATAAGTCATACAGCAAATCTCACATGCCTCCTCTCAAAAACTCTTAAGTTGGGCATTAAAAAGGCCCTCTTGTCTCACTGAGATTACCGGTCCCTCTGGATTAATACCGTGATTCAAGTTCGCCTGTACAGTAAAAACAATAGAGAAACCTTAGCAGAACCTCACAGCAAAACAAATTAATGCCAGACATTCATATTCTCCCTTTTCTAAAAGGAATTTTCAGTAGACCAATCAGACTTTCTATGCTAGTTGACTAGCAAAATACATCTTTGATTTTCCATTCAGCTACAGAACTAGCAGAGAATGAAAAATTAAGAACACACAATGTAAAATCAGAACCAGGATGAAAAAGTGAAACACAAAATTCGAAGAAGGGTCACAAATGTACTTTTTATTTTCCAGGTGCACAGTAGCTTTAGAAATTTCTCTCTACAGGTGTGAAAGGATTAAAAGGAGATCTAGTGTGGCAGCCCATGGCAGACGTGTACTGTGTGAGTACAGTATTTTTCTCTGATGTGTTCGATACAGTCCACTGTTGAGAACAAGTTGCCTGTATAGATGAACTCAGCTGGATAGTCTATGCTCTTCTCATGGCCTGCTTTCTTAAAGACCTACTTGAGAACTGATTTATTTCTTTTGGTATTTTTAAATTCCCTGGAAAAGTTCAGGCTCCTGAATTTCCTGCTTTGAGAAAAATGCATTCCATTTGTAACATTGTGAAGGCTGAATACATACGATTTTATGCTTTGAGGAACTACACATTCTTCTTTTTTTTATAATCACACTTGCAGATACTTTATATGGAAAAAGAAAAGAATCCTAGCTCTTCATTAGTGATATTTAATATCAGTATGGTCACACTGGTAAAATACCAAAATACAAATAAATTATTTTTATATCAAATATATATAGAATAAATAGTTATTCTGCTCACTGGAGTCTAAGAAAGATTCTTCAGAATAAAAATCTTGTACTCCTGATGCTTCCCCAGACATAAAAAGAACAGCTTTGTGCCAGCCTCAGTGATAGGAAGTGACAGGCAGAACATGACATCACTCTTTATTTTTAACTGCCTGCCTTCTGGTGAATTTATTTTGCTGTCAGTAAATATTACAGCAGTGTTAGTCACATTCAGGCTTTACAGAAACATAAGCCCTTTCCCAAGTTTGATCCCAGAAGCTGGCAGTTCTTAGCTTTTGAAGGAAGGATCTTTATTCCCAAATTGGGCACACTGGCTTACACCAACGGCCAGACAGTAAGGATATGTCTCAGAGAAATGCTAAAGTTCAACTTCAAAGGTCCATAACCACCAAAGGCATTTGTGTGAATTTTACCATGACAACTGCACCAGACAGGCTAACCGCTTCAAAAAACATCAAATCCTGTACTCAAGAACATACATTTACTCAGCAATTGACCACTGATATTTAATTCAACTTGCCCCAGTCAGAGTCTAGCAGCTCTTAACAGCATCCATGTCCCTATTAGCACTAATGTCACTTTTCTTCTTAGCATCACTACACATGCAGTGCCTAAAACAAGACAGGGTCAGTAAGTTTATTACCAGAGAACATAAATTAAAGTCATGTTTCTATCCTTCTCCTGCTGCCAGTGAGTCTTTAAAATGAAGAAGGGGAGCAACTGCACCTCTGGGATCCGCCAGGAGGGCAGAGATCCAGCATGGATCATACTTATGCTACCTTGACTCTACTGCTTTTGTGTATCTAATTGGCTTTCCTCACCCACCAGCTTGTCTCTAAGGAAACCACTGTCATTCATTATGCAGTATTCAAGCACACTGTAGCCTTAACTACCACACTACCATTGTTATTGTTAAATAATGCTACTAGTAGAAGACCAAGTTCCGAAAGCCCAAGTTTTGCATGCCCACAAGTAATAAGCACGACTAGGTGGATGCAAGGGCAAAAAACATGTGTTTCCCTCCTGAAAAAGAGCACAGCAAGTACCTGGGTCCTGTCTCTGTCCTTCACTACCACTCCCACTCCAGATCACTTCATTCATAACTATTACCATGTATTAAAAGAATCTGCAAACAGCACAAACACAACTTAAAAACGTAAAACAATTACTTACTGGCTAATAAGTAATAAAAGACCAGCTGAAATTAATGAGCCACTAATAACCTCCCTTTGATAAGACACCCTCTGAGGCTTGGCTTGCCCCAGAATCACATGGGAGGACCACCAGGTTCTATTGCTTTCTGCAACAGGCTGAGTCCTTAGTGCTGCTTTTTCACTTTCCTTAATCTATGAGGAATTTCTGTCTTTGCATGCTTACGCTTTTTTCTTAAACCTTTAAACTGCCGGTTCCATCTCAGCAATTTTACCTCTATCTACAACTTTACCTTTCTCATCTTCCACAGCTCTAGACTAGTTTCCCACAGTTCTTTCCCAAAGTTTAACCATTTTTGCGCAAGTCAAAGACGGTTATTTGGTTGGGCTGGAAGACAGGGGCTGCACCCTCATAACACTGCACAGCCCACAGGTCCTGAACAGTACTGGGGTATTGTCCAGATTTCCATGTGGAGGGTGTCTTCTAGGTGGCATCTCCTTACAAAATTCATTTTCTGTCACTTAACAAACCAGTGAGGTGCTCGAAAGGAAATGCTGTACGCGTTAGGGACAATAAGAGGCACAACGCCCCTAACTTTCATGTTACCCTTACTCCATTATAAACTTAGATTTAAGAAGCGGATGAGGCACGTTACACGTACGCACACATATATACCCCGGCCACCACCCCAACCACGGCTCTGCGCGGCCCCTGCTCTACTCCGCTCCCGCACCAACTTCCACCGACCATAACCCCGCGGATAAACCAGGCGGCGACAGCTACGACATGACGTAACAGCAGCCTCCCACCGGAGTGAGGGATGCTCCCCGGGGATTCCGGTTACCCGCGCGGGTAGAAAGGCCACGGCAAGAGCGAACGGGGCAGAAAACACGGCCGAGCGCTCTCTCTCAAACCAAAGAGACAACCGGCTCCTCAGGAGCTCCCTTTGCCCGGGGACTTCTAGCGGGCTGTTTTGCCTCCGCTACCGGTCAGCAGGGCGCAAGCGCAGCCTCTTTCCCCGCCACCAGGCCGCTGCGCATGTGCTGCGGTCGCGCGCAGGCGCCGTTCGGGGGGTGCCGGCAGCGGCGATGGGCGGACGGCTGGCCCGCGTGTTTCGCACTTTCAACGTGGAGAGCCGGGCCCGCCGCGAGATCAGCAGGGAGAAGCCCAGGCCCGCTCCGCGGCACCCCACCTCCCGGCTGGAAGAGCTGCCCGGTGCGTCCTAGCCTCGGAGGCTGCTGGCGGGGCGGGGGGAGCACCGGTGTCTGTGGGCCCAGCGCGGGGCCGCAGCACGGAAGGGCCAGAGCGGGTGCTGGGGCGCTGGCGAGCGGCGGGGCCGTGGCGCGTCCTGGTGCGGCGCGGGGCTGGTGACATTGAGCGCGGGGCGGCTGGGCGCGCGGGGCACGCTGGGAGCCGCAGCCGGCGGCGTTGGTTGCTGCGGCGGTTGCCAGGGGCGGGCTCTGGGGCCGGGTGCCCTCCGCGGAGGACGCTCCTCAGCGGGGTGAGGCGCGGATCTCGGCGCCGGCACTGAGGGAGCCCCTTGCGGCGCGGGAGCCGTACCGGCCCGCAGGGGAGCGGTTAACCCGCAGCGCTAACGCAGTGAAACGTGTGACTCAGACCTGCCTTCTCTTCTACCTTCCTTCCCCTCCCTTTAGACTGCCCCGGGATAAAAGAAGAAATTTACCGGAAGGACGATAGGCTCCTCACCTTGTTAAAAGATGTTTATGTCCAGTCCAGAGATTCACCTGTGCGGGTGAGCATGTCTCTCTGCAGGAGGCATCCTAGCATCAGCTTTGTGGTTTTCAAACTCGGCAGCAATTCTGTAGAGAGGGAAATGCTCTGTTAATGCTGAAAAGCCACCTTTTTTAGAGGTATAGTCATAGAATGGTTAGGGATGGAAGGGACATTAAATATCATTCAGTTCCAGCCCCCTGCCATGGGCAGGGACACCTCACACTAGTGCAGGTTGCTCAAAGATAAAAGTGATGTTTTCATTACTCTTTCATAGATCAGTAGCACTGACTGCGTTTGACCCTGGGTCTTGAACATGTGACAGATCGCGATTTTACAAGTTTTTAAATCCTACAGTCTTCCTTTGTTGATCTCACTTTGTTTCTCACCTGAATTGCCACTTCTGCCTCCCCTAAGGCAGCAGGATGGTTGGCCAGCCTTTTGCAAAGGCACAGGAGTTTGCGAGACAGAGTTTTTAGAAGAGATTGGAACTACTGTGGAAGCATGGATGGGGTAGAGGACAAAGACACTGACATTTTAGTGGAGTCTTTAACGGCTGATGTTAATGTCATTGCTGTGCAGAGGCTTTTCCTTATGTAGCTGAGGAGCTGCCATAGCTAGGGTTTTTTTCTTCATAGCCTTCTGGATTGTTTGGTGATCAGTTTCCTCATTGCCAAAAGCCACAGTCTTTGATTTGGAAGGCAAAGCATACCCCTTCCAGCATAATGTAGACTGGGGTTCAGTCTCCTCTTTTCCACCATGTTACATTATGGCTTGTGCATTTTGCCTGTTGCATTATTGTACTGCTTTACTCTAGTTGCTTTATTCAGTAACAACAGTTCTGTAATCATCCAGCTGTAATATTCCTAAGCCTAATTAGCCACTTTCATAGTACCTTGTATTCAAGACTAAAAGTATTCAAAAATGCAAAGAGATTTCTTCAGTGTCTCCCTGAAGTTTCCAGGTAATCTCTATCCTTAATTTTCATAATAGTGTTAAAGACTTTAGTCTTGAAGTGATGAAGGTCTGATTTCAGTTTCTTTCAATATTTATTTGTAAGCCTGTCAAGAGAGAGAAAAAGCCAAAAGGGGAACAATCTTAGTGCTTGATTCCATGTCTACTCTGAGGTTGCTGCTATATTAAGTCTTGCTCTTGTGGTGTGTCTGCTTGCAGTTGTTAGGAAGAGTGTGATTAATGTGTTGGCATTGGAGGCTGGTGGACAAAAAATCATCTAAAAACTTTCTGCTTTTCCTTATGTTATTCTGAATACTTTGTGCATCATGTATTTGTGTATGCATACATATGTGTATATTTGATGCTAGGTTTTTCTGCAGAAAGTGGCAAAGCACCAACTCTTTTAAGTCTTGAAGTGGCAGATACCCAGGGACAGACACTTGAAAGATTGCTCATTATCTGGGGACAGTTTGAGCACAAAGTAAAAGAAACAAGTGGAGAACTGGCAGCATCATCAGACATCCTCTGTAGTTTAGAAATGGGCATGTGATTATAGATGCTGTAGCATTCACATCAGTTTTTTCAGCTTGTGAGTTAATACAGGGTGTCTGTGAGCTGATCAGTGGCTGTGAACTTGTCATTTTAAAAGAACTTTTTCTTAACTTTAAGAAAGGCTTTCATTCTGTCTTTTTTGCAGTATCATTCACTGGTTAATTAATAAAAGACAATATGGGAAAGGCAGATCTGGTTTGGAAATGACTTGAGAGGAAAGAATTCACATGTCTGAGTACTGTAGTAGTCATGGGAACTAAACTCCGTATGATGCTGCAGAATCTTCTTTTTGTCCAGCAAAGCTTGTTCTCTAGACAGAGCAAAAGAACAGATATCTTTCAGTTGCAAAACTAAAATCTGAAAAGGAAAGGAAGAGGAGAGGAAACTGTATGAAAAAGATTTCCAGTGGTATCAGAAGAAGGATACCACTTTGTAGTGTGATTTATTTTCCCCTTGCCATGAATCAGTACCAAATATTAGGTTATCTGCATTTATGTTTGGCTACCAAAACCTATGGATTGACTTGCATGAAGGGCTGCTAAGTCTGTACAACACTCAGAGTTAAGTAGATGATAGCTTTTCAGAAGCTGGGTGGGGGTTGACATCATATGTAGAATGGCTGTGGAAGAACTGACAATTTCTGTGATGTCAAGAAGCAAGGCTGGCCAAGCATTATTTTTGGGTTTTAATGCTGTGAAAGTATGAAAACCTAACAGGAAATGCTGTATTTGGGAAAATGGCTTGGCTGCTACAATAAGCATCGTAAACAGAACTGCTGTTAAGCTCTCTTTGTTTTCCTTCCCACAATTAGGTAAAAGATGGAGGTGGTGAACTTCTTCCACATAAACAGGAGGAAAAAAGACTTACAAAACTAGGCCACTTGGGAGATGCAGATGTTAAGAAAGTTTCCAAAGGCAAAATTTCCATTGTGGAGGCTCTGACACTTCTTAATAATCATAAACTTAATCCTCAGATATGGACTGCAGAGAAAATAGCAGTGGAATACAGTCTGGAACTGAAGGATGTCAACTCTCTTCTGGAATTCTTCATTCCTTTCACTGTGCAGGAATTTCCTAAAGAAACCAAAAAAGCTATAAAGTCAACATAAAAATAATTACCAAAACCTTGTGTGATGTCACTTGTGTCTTAATTTTATTCTTGGGTATATTCAGTGTTTGGAAAGAGTTGGTAACCTGTCATCTAACAAGGCTGCTTCCTTATATACCAGTGAAGATGCATTCAAGCAATTCCATTCTATATTGGATGGCTTCATTTAAATGCAGCAATTATAGGATACAATTTTTAAACCTTAATATAACTAATAAGTTGTATGAGAGCATGTCACACTGATTATTCCATTTGTATGTCACAAGTTCAGTTAAAGTACACAAGTTCACTGAGAACTTTACCTTAACAGATCACCTTTCTTAGCAGAGACTTCCTGGCCTTCAGCTAAATCAGTGCTCTGAATGTACTAGCTGTGTCGTTTCATGTTGGTGTTCTTCCAAGGACTTGCTGTCAAGGTCTGTGTATACATGAACAGCTGAATTTCTTTTGTATAGGAATGGAATAGTATTCATACTGTGTAAAGGAGGCTAACCACAAGATCATTTGGGAAATTAATCTGTGTCAAACTTAGAAAGAAGATGACCGTTTCTGGTGCTGGGACAGTACTGGCTAATGTGTAGCTCCTTTTACACTCTGTTCTGATTTAGCTTAAATAGCTACACCTTCCCAGGTGCTTTCTGTTAATCAATGAATTTATAAAGAGTGATGATCTAGCATCTTGCAGCAGTCCCTGGCACCTACTGTGTGAGAAATAATTCTCATAATTAATAGGTAACTATGAAATGCAACTGGATTTGAAATGCAACTGCTTGGTCTTGTGTAAATGTCTGCCTGTCCTGTTACAATAGCCCTTTTTCCCTGTGAAGGCCTTGCCTGACTTACCCAAACGTGGACTAGATGAGGTCATGTTTATGCACAGCAAGTTACTCACATGCTACCAGACTGAAGATGAACAGTATCCTTTCCACATGTTAGTAAAGGACAATGCAAAGTGTGAGGTGGTAACAGGTTGTTACTTCATTGAGGAGGAGAGATAATCAGAATTGATGTTCAAAAATGCATTATGGTTGCCTTCATTCAAAAGAAACAAACCTCAGATTTATGCAGCGAGTGCTAACATTCCTAGTGCCATCACCAAAGAAGTATTAAGAGTGCAGGAGTTAGTAGCAGGTACAGAATGTAACTTCCTGTTAAAGAATTTTTCTTCCAGGTCTTAGATTTCAGAGTCTTTAAGTATCTTCCCAAGAAGATGATCAGCTTGCTATTTCACAGCAAGATTCCACTTCTCTCTGAGATGGAACAAGGTGTTTATGCTACAGTTTGCTATAGTGTATTCAAGGTTTTGCTTGATTCATTCTGAAGTACGTAATGATGTACCTTGGAGCATGACACCTATGAGTGCCTTGTATAAAAATGTGAAATTGTTAGTCTTTGGATGTATGGATTGGGGGTAAGCCTGTCATTCTTGCTGTAATGTAATGGGGACAGCTGTGCTCTGAAACTAATGCATCTGAGTTAACATGCCACAGTAAGATTTTTTTGCTTTTCACAAAATACTCTGCTTTATAGAATGCTGTATCAAATACCTTATTGTTTGAGTACTGTGCATCCTAATGTAATATTTAAGGTAATATTCAGAAAACAGCTGTGGAATGCATTTGGTACAGATTGTGTTCTTATTAATGGAAATGTTGTGATTTCCTTCTTTAAAAATGAATCTCTAATTACGTATTGGAGGTGATTAAAAACTCACTACAATTGGCACCAGACAACAGCTTACCCATGCCCCTTGACTAAAGTGGTATGTATTTGGGCTTGTTTTGTGTGCCTTTGTGACTTGTGGCGTGGCTATGCCATTTCAGTAGCCTGTTTCACACAGGAAGCCCCTAGAGGCATTATGGCTTACTACTGCTTTGTTTACAGCCTTTAGCAGCCACGTGCTTTGGAGCATTTGGTGCTTATCATGTTCAGTGCTGCAGTCATCTTCAGGACACAGTCATGTCTGTGAGTGAGATAACTGCAAATCTATCCCCAGTTCCTCTGGAGCCAGGATCTCATCAGAATATATTGGCGATGGTGGAGAAGCAGGGAGATCCCACACCACAGAGGTGGGCCAGGGATCCATCTCCCTAGAAGCAGGTGAACTCAGTGGTCCAGAAGGCTCCCTTGGAGCAGAGAGTTCTCCAGCACAGCACATTCACTTCAGGAAAATGAGATGCGATGCAGTTTGCTGTTGGCATGCAGATTCTTCTGCCTATCACCTTCCCCACCTGCTGTGCAGCATCAAACCCCCATTATGAAGGCAGTGCTGATGGTATGGGATCATGTAAAATCTGAACCTTTATCCAAATTATCCATAGGCCAAACGTTTAGCTTTCTGTCTCTGCAAGTATTTTACTTGCCCAAAGCTCACAAGAAGATCCAGAAGCATGGATCTTTGCTCTGGTGGGAAAGCCTGTCCCTGATCAAGCACTCTCAACACCAGCATCTTGTCCTGTGTAGGTGACTGGACACAGCCAGCCACGAGGTCCTTGTCAGGTGTGTGCATCAGCTGTGTTCAAGTATGTGTTTGAAGATAATGGCTGTCTTTATGGTTGATGTCTACAACAAAACTATTCTCACTGTTCTTTTCTAGAACTGCTTATTTCCTTTCTTCCAGTTTCAGGGAATTCATCAGTTGTCTTGCTTGAGTACCAGGTTTTGATGCAATTTCTAATCATAAGAATAATCGTGTTTTCTTTATACTTCTGATTTAGTCTATGTCCTTTCTATTCCTTTCCTGTAGCTGTTTGGCTGTCAGCTTAAGGAAAAGGTACTCTTCAGGCAACTGTTTTGAAGAGGTTATTATGGGGAATCTGTGGGAACCTACAATTCAGTTTTCTGGTACTCATATGTGGAGAATTTTTCATGTTTCATTGCCATGCATTTGGTGCACCAAATTGAGCTCACGTGTTTTTGGCCACCATATAGAATCATGACATTTGGTAGGGACCAACCTGCCTCTCTCAAACTGCTTTGTTCTTGCCAGATTAATGTAAAACATATATTAAGTGTAAGCTTTGTAAGCCTGTGAGACAGTTGTTTCATTTCTGGTGTAAATGACACATTGTTAGCGAATGTCTTTATGTGTGGCATTATTACACCAGTTTTCCAAATGTCACTGAATAAAGCCAGGGCTACGCTGGGCACTGAGACAGAGTGAGCGCACAGGGCAGGCTGAGCCTCAACTGGAAATGAGGGTTACATTCCTGGTGAGACATCAAATTTAATTTCTTCTGGCAGGTATATTGGAATTCCTGGCTTGAATTCTTTCCAAAAAATGTCTCAGGCGGAATCCTGTATCTCACCCACATCTTCTGGGACACAGTCCCGTTCCTCTAGCCTTGTTCTGTTGTTAAGTCTATACCCAGCCTTCTCCAGACGGACTTCCCTGCTATGAAAACTTTATGCAGCTGCACTATGCTTTTTATTACCTCACATGGAAATGTTGGTTGTATTCTGCCCTTTCGGTGTCAACAACCTCTTTTATTTCTGCAGAGCTGTCTTGCCTCCTAGGAGCAGCACATCTGCTGAGGTAAAGATGAGAGGACTGAGCACATGTTTTGCTCTACAGAATTTGTGAATAGGATGTAGCTTTTCATACATCTTCAAAAGCTGCTCTTCTGGGATGTGTGAAACTAATCTTGTGCTGTCTCACCGTGCATTAATCATAGCTAGGTTCTTTCAGTCTGATGCTAAGACAGCAAGATTTGAGCTATGAGGCAGGAAAGAGTTTTAACTCTGCTTTCTGTGCAGGTTAGTCAGAGGGAACTTCAATATGAAAAGCGAACTTTCTGTAGCCTTCCAGCACAGGGAAGTTGTCTTTTAAGCTGTCTCTTTTTACTCAAGGAGAAAAGAAAATGTTGGTATGTAAGAGATGTGTACTAAACTTACAAGGTCCTTTCCAACCCTAACTATTATATGATTCTAGTATTTTATTCCTGTATTGAAAAATTAATTTTAAAGTAGTCAAAAATCAGGCCCAAAATGCAGAAGTTTTAAAAGGCATCTATCTCACTTTGTTTCATACAAGCATTGTGCTTTCATGTTTGAGATTGCATGAAGCTTCACGGCTCTGTTGTGCACCCCCTTTCTAAAAAGGAGTTTTCTGGTTCTCAACCAGATGGTGCCAGTGTTGAACCAACAGCAGGAGAGGCCTGACCAGTGCAGCTGAGCTTCAGGTGCAAACAGATTTTGGCATTTCAGAATGCAGCAGGTGAAGGCCAACTGATATACTATTAGCAATCAAAACACTGTGTCAGTGCCTGCTGTTATCCAGTCTGCTTCTGGCATTCGACAAGTAATGAATTCTGTAACTTTTCACAGGTTAGGTACTGCTGCGTTGTTATCAGAACTGATTGTTTCCTGCTGAAAATAAACCCCCCCCAACATGGATTAATTTCACTTAGGAACTTAACACTAGCTTTCTTGGTCTGAAACAGAGGCTTAGATTTACATAAGGCAACAGCAGCACATCTCCTGTAGCATGCTGGAGCAGCATGCTAAGGTAGCTCCTGCAGCTCTGTGGGCTTTTGATGTGTCTGCTGCCAGAAGGAGAATTTAAAAACTAAAGCCACCACGGTGGTGGTAATGTGACTGTTGAGCAAACTGTCCTTTGGGTATGGGTTTTCAGCTGCTGAAGTTCTGGGTTTAGGTGAGATGGGAGAAGTGCTCCTGTATTACCCAGGAAAGAAGTGACGGGGGGCAGGACAGACCCTGTAATCATCTCCTATCAGGATTCCTTGCTCAGGAATGGAAGATACATGGTGCCTCATAGGACCGAGGCTCTCAGGCCACTACTTTTTGGAAAGCTGAGGGAGGTGATGGTATGGTGGAGGAATTCCTGCCTTTGAAATAGTTGCCTACCAGCAGCCACACCTGTGAGCTGGGTTCACCCAGGGAATAAGGGATCCCACTGCTGATGAGCAGCAAATGGTGCTGGTAAAAGTGATATTTGCTCTTGTCAGGGGTTGCTGTAACTGGAAGCCTGAATGTCAAGTTGCAGCTGGGAGCTCTGCTTATGAGAGATATCTAGGCTCTGAATAAAGGACAACAGTGCTGGCAACTTGGGTGCAGCTGGGAGTGCAGAGATGGTTATAACTGCCTGTGTTGCCAAAGGGAAAAAGAGATCAAGCTGGAGTCTTCAGAGCATTTTCTCTGAGCCAAAGCATGCCCTGTTATTAACTGCACAAGGAAAACTGCTCCCAGGAAAATCAACACAACACAAGTTTGTGACTCAAGCAGTTTTGACTCTAGCCAAGCCATATGTTGGGTATGAAGTGGGGCCAGAGCGCTGTAGCCTGGATAACCAGAACGGTATTGAGCTGCTGTATGGACAGGTCTGTTGGGAATTGTATGTATGTTGCATGCATATCACACTTGAATGCCTCCTACCCTAGTCTCTGGTGTTTGCAGCACAGCTCTGTAGCCAAAAGGATGCCAACAGGCTTGACAATTAGGTGTCTCCTCTTAAAGTGGAGATATGGATTTGCATCCCCCTTAAGGTGAAGCAGAAACTAAATGTTAGATAAGAGTCCAGCTTAGCTGTCTCTGTGCCGCTCAAACCTGTGGATCTTATTTTGGTGGTGTAATTCCTTGCACCATGAATTTCCTTTGTGAGCACCAAGTGTAGCAGAACTGGAGTCCCTCTTGGTGGGGCTGAAGTGGTGAAGTGGTAGGGGCTGTAGCACACTGGGTGGTGGAGGGTCTCAGTGCTGCTCAGGGAGGGAAGTCTTGCTTCTCCTTCCAACCCCTGTCCCCAGTTCTACAGCCCACCTCCTCTCCTTTTGCTAGTTCAGGCAATTGGCAGACCACTTTATGAAGCACTTTAATTCACTAACACCGAAAACAAATCAAACCAGCTATATTTAAAACTTGAGAAGGAGAAACAGTACATTGTTGTCAGCATCAGTGGCTATCCTTTGGCTAAAGGCAGGATATATTCATATTCTATTATCAGCTGTGTCCCCTGCGAGAAGCAGTTTATTAAAATCATGTATGGTTTTTGCACACAATTTAGGGGCAAAAAGCTGAACATGCAGAGGTACCAAAGTGCTTCTGTGAATTTTTGAATACATTATCCCCAAGTTATTTGATTTGGGATGGGAGAAGCATACTCTAAAGCCTGGTTTTTATATTGTAATAAAATATGTTGGCATGGTGGTATGAGATGACATTTATTTCTGAGAACAATTCAAGCAATGCAGAATGTTCAGACACCAACAATATCCCTTGCTTTGCCAAATGAGGATTTTTTTTTCTGTGATCAGTCTCAAACAGAAATGCTAAGAATTCTGTTAAACAAGTTTGTACCATCCTAGTTACTACCATTCCCACCCTTACCTAAATCCAGTCCTCCCACTCTCCCCACTACTCTCTTGGTGCGTATCATCTGTCAGGTTCCTAGTCCTGTCTCACAGATCGGCAATTAACTGTGTACAATGAGTGAGGCTGATTTACTGTCTACCTAAAGCTACAGTGAAACTGGAAGGCATAGTAAGTAAGTGCATTGAATAGCAATGAATCAAAGTAAAGCAGGCTACTGAAGATGTCTTTAGGAAGAAATAATGCCACTCTATTGGCTTTGCTCCTCCACAGAGGAAGAAACTGGAAATAAATTCATACTGTGCTCTGCCTTTCTCAATTAACTGTCAGCAGTTAAAGATTTCCTGTGTGGAAATGAATTCACAGATGTCAGCACTTAACAAAGATAAATTCCATCCGCTCACTTCTATACATGCAATACTTCAATATTAAACATTTCTTTTTATGTTGCAAAGTTCTCATTAATGTAGCAATTTGAGAAATTGAGACATTTTTCTTGGAACTCTCTCAATAGGTTGACATTTACTCGTGGTTTCTTAACCCTTGTGAAAGAAATGTACTACTTTGTACATTATGAATAAAAATTATTTGAATTTTATCCTGGACACATAGCTGTGATTAAAAGCTGAGAAGATACTGCAAAAAGCAAGTCTGTTCCTTCAACAAACAACATCAATACCTGTTTGTGATGTATAGGGTCCATGACATATATAATTCTCTAGACTTCAGAAAGTGGTGAAACTGCAATGTTTTGGAGACACCCTAAGGGAAAATGATAGTTTTACTGACAAAGCCCTGTAGGAAACCCTTGTTGGACTTTTATCCTTGAAATCTTGTGTTCTCTGTAATTCTGCTGCTCTGGAGCTTGTTACAGAACTCACCCCTTGCTATAACACTACATTCTAGCATATAACAGTTAATTTTGCAAAAAAAAGTGTAATTATTTCTCAGCCAAGAGCAAAAGTTTGAGCTCAGTGTGAAGTACCCAAATCCCCTTGCCTTTGCTTCAGCCTAAAACAGTGCTTTGAGAAATACAAACTGCTCCCTCTGTCTTAGCTGCTGGGTACTTCTGAAAATGAAAATCTAAATGCAGTTAAAGTCAAAATGAAGAGCACAGTATTCATACATATTACATAGGGCTTTTGATGTGTTATTAATCCTTTCTGTCTTGAATTTAACCCAGACTTTGTGACAATTTCCATTACTCTTTTTTTTAAACAACACAAAAAGCCTTTGCTAAAATAATCCTTTGTCCTTGGTGAAATGATAGCACCTCCTTTGCCTTCGCCTGCACAGATTATCTCGGCTTCCCCAATGAGGGAGGAAAACAGTAGACAAACAGATTCAAATGTCAAGTTGAAGAATGTGTCACTGAGGATTTTCAAATGCTACATCCTTTCTACACCGGGCACAAGACACAGATAGGTTGCAATGTTGCATTTGTGCAATCTTGATCAAAGGTTTGCTTCAAGTGGAAGACGACTTCAATCTGAGCTAACTTCACTTCAAGTTATTTCCATGATAAGGAAAAAGGATCACTTAGATAAAAATCCAGTGTGCTTTGGTCAATCTGTTTCTATGGTTGCAGAGTGGTATCTAAAGATTCAGCTGAAAAAATGTGGCTTAAGGATGAAAACGGCTTATCTCTTGCACCCTTTCACTAGATACACTAGACAAAAATGGAGTTCCAGGCTGTGGAGGAGATACAGGCAGATGATTCTGTTGCAGAATCCTTGCAAATAACCCCTCTCCCCAAATAAAACTTTTCCCGAAAATCTTGCTGGTCCATATGTGCTGCAGATGACCTCTTTTTCTGTGATGTTGTTGGCTAGAATGCTTTTAAGTGCTCCCTGAGATTTATAAGAATATCGTGAGATTTACACGGAGGAGGGCTCAGGGGACCTGACTGCATTTTTTTGGCAAGGTGACTTAGCAGGATGCACCGAAATGTAAACTATGAGAACAAGAACAATATTTGTTTTGGCTGTGTTCTGCAAGGACACTTCACCCCACAGCTTTTAGAGAAGTCATCACACAAAACTTAATTTGCTGCTATGTTTTTCTCTGGTTTTCTATTAGAAATAATACTGTCTTTTTTTTCTGAGGTCTGCTAGCAGCAGAGTAGGAATAAAAAATAAGCATAATATAAGCAATCATGACTGTTTCTAGGCATGCTTTTCTACATATGCATCTCTTCCCATGCTACAATAATATTTCTATTTCACTTCTATTTATAAAATTGCAGACCATTAGGAGCATCTGTAATTTCTGTAATACTTTCTGAGCTTGTCCTTAGTCCATCAAGGTTACAGAAAGGCAACTGGACTGGAATAATCAGTACTGGAGTCTTACTGACCTGTGGGAGGTGGATGACAGTTTTAACAAGGGCTGGATGACCTCCAAATCAAGTGCAGTTACCCATCTAGGCATTAGGGATCTAATGGTTATAGAGATGAGGAATGATCTTAGTGGAAGGAGAAAAACTGAGTAGTTTATTTGGGAAAGAGACAGACCACTTGCTACATTAAAACACTGGGCACCATATTGTACACATTTTTGAATTCATGGTATCACAGAATAATTAGATGGTAAGGGAATAATTTATTTTGTACAGCTGAGCTTTGAACACTTCCAAGGCTGGAGATCCCACAACATGGGAACCCTGTTCCAGTGCTTAACTGTCTTCATGGAAAAAGTAATTTGTTATGGCTAGGCGAAATTTCCTCTTGCAATTTGTGACTGTGTGACATGTTCTGTTGCACGCCTCTGGGAAGAGTGACTCCGTACTGACTATGCCTGGCCAAACGTCTCTCAGCATCACCAGAACATCCATCCATCCATCCCTCTGTGCTTTACTCCTTTGATTGGTATGCTTTAATCCTTTGACTGGAATTACATCCTTCTAATTCCTGTTCCTACTTGGAGCTAACTGCCACCTCATCTATAAGACATGATTGGAGAGAAAAGATACTAAAATATAGCTTAAAATACAAAGGAACTGTTCAACAGAATACAGATATACAATTTAAAGATTATTCCTGCAACAGTAACATCACTCTTCCTGCCAGCTTGTGTGTTTTCGCTGTGTATACTTAATACCAGGCAATGCATCTGTCTCTGGAAAGCAGCAGCCAGGGCAGTGGGTGGGAGGACAGGGAAACAAGAGTGAAAATCCAAACAAAACTTATCTCTGGTTTTGCTCTGTGGTTTAGCAATGGGAATAACATTGCCTTATTTTATTTAATGAACAGTAATGTAGAAAAATTACATGTAAACACACAGCTGCTCCTATTCCCTTAGCAATTCCTCTGTAGTAGCATTTTCTGGTAATAAAGCCACATTACAGTCAGAGCACTTACAAAAGGAGTTGTTTCCATTTCTTGCACACTTAAAACATTCATAGTTGTTACTCATTTTCTAATGCCCCTACCTTTAGAGATTGGACAGGTCTGTTATAGATCAGCTTTATAATTTATGATGCTTTGATTTCCTTGTTTTGATGGTATTGATACACAGGCACAAGTGAGCTGACATTTTGCTTTCAAGCCTCCCACATTTCACAAAGATACCACACAAAAAATTGCACATGGTTTCTTTATGCTTCGGGTCTACATCAGATGTATGAAGAAATCTTGGGGCAGTGGCTGACAACTCTACTTTTTTAATCATTGACTTAGCAGCATACACCAAATGGTTGTCATTATATCACTTAAATCACTCCAGAAAGAGCCTCTGATGCTCCTGTGGCATATATGTGTTTGTCTTTCTGGAAGGTGCTCATCTTAAGTTCAAGGCAGTGATAAAAGAAAGCTGAAAAATTCTGACCTGCCACAAGAAGACTCTGGAAGAACCGATGAACTTTAGCCTGTGCCAATGCAGAGGGGCACTGTTACCCTCATCAAGGGAATGGAATGAGGGAAACCGTCCAGTGCTGATCCTGCAGCTTAGGTATGTGAATATTTATTTACATAAATGGTCAGGTTTCTACCAATGATGCATGTGATCAAACATATGCACAATTAGGTCCTACAATTAGCACTGAAGCTTCTGTAAATGTCTCAGAAATAAGGCTAGCTTGGTTAACATCCTGTTGTTCACTTTGTCCAAGGGATGAAAAACTTTCAAATATACTATTTTATGAAAGTGTGAAGTGTCCCTTTGTGAAGATTTCCAAGTAGTGAAAGGCATGACAATGCTCTGATCATGTGTATTGATCTGACCACGTGAGAACACTCTTAAAGTATATATGATCTTAATAAAGTCAATTAGTCTAACACTGTAGAGACTTCCTGATATAGCATTATGCTATGTTAAGAAATCTCTCACACTATACATCCCAAGTCACTAAATGACAGTAAGCTTTAAAGAGATGTTGCTTATAGACAAATATGATTTATTTCTGCACAATGGAGAAAGACATGTACACACACATACTCAATATTATCACTCTAATATTAGTGTAATAGCTTAGATTTTGGGAGTAGTCTAAGCTTTACCCAAGTGTGTTAAGCTACATTCAAAAGACATAATATTCCTGGTTTGTTTTTTTTTTTTTACAATTTCCCAGGAGACAGACTGTAAAATCCCTGGATCATCAACTTGTGCTGTGTCAGATGCTGGCTCTCTTGTGTGCATCAGTCAGATCCCAGGTAAGTATAAAGACATTTCACTTGCCTGTATTGAAAGAAGCATCTGCAAGTGAGATGAAAAAGATGCATGGCCAGATTGAGGGAGGTGATTCACTCTTATGAGACCCCATCTGCAGTGCTGTGTTCAGCTCTGGGACTCCCAGCACAAGAGGAATGTGTACCAGCTCATGTGAGTTCAGAGAAAGCTATGAAGATGATCAGAGACTGGAGCACCTCTTCTGTGAGCACAGGCTGAGAGAGGTGGGCTTGTTCAGCCTGGAAAAGATAAGACTCCAGGAAGACCTTATAACTGTTGCCTTCCAGTACATAAAGGAGGCCTACAAGAAAGCTGGAGAGGAACTTTTTACAAGGGCATGTAGGGATAGGACAAGGGGGAATGGCTTTAAGCAGAAAGAGGGGAGATTCAGACTAGATATAAGGAAGACATTTTTAATGATGAGGGTGGTGAAACACTGGGACAGGCCCAAAGCATTGGTACATACCCTATCCCTGTAAACATTCAGGGTCAGGTTGGACAGGGCTCTGAGCAACCTGATCTAGTTGAAGATGTCCCTGCTCACTGCAGGGGGGTGTTGGACTAGATGACCTTTAAAGGTCCCTTCCAACCCAAACTATTCTATGATTCTACAAAAGTCAGCCTATTAAACATGTACCATTGAGAATGAGAAAGCAGCAATACTTTATCTCTTTTCACTCGTTATTATAAATAAACTGGATCCTCATCTACATTTGCCACACAGGGTAGATATCAAAGATTTTTATAATATTGCTTAGTGTTTAGAAAATATTTAATCACTGCAGAGTGCAATTTACATTATTCCCATTTTTCATGCCAACATGATTTGTATAGCAGCCAATGTATGCTAATTGGAGAGTTTTCTAATTAATTTTTGTCAGTGTGCTGCCCTAACATGACTTAAAATGTACAGCTTAATGTATTAAATGTATTAAAACTGCTTCTATTTCACATTGTATAGCAGGGAGTAATTTGCTATTAACAGCAAGTGTTTACAACAATCTTTAGATGCACATATTCTAATTGAAGTGAACATCCAACATGCTGGCCAAGGATGAGTCATACTTTACAACAGCTCTACAGGGAAGGAGATCTGAGTTTTGTACTCTTCTAAAGCAAAGGCCAACAAGAATAAATTGTTTTCTTTTGTGTGAAATGTATTTTGTGCTGCTTATTGCACACTTAAAGGATGGATTAGTGAAAATGAAAATATGAAGACCAGGCACACAGACTGCATGGGACAAGGACAGCAGCTGCAATGGAGGGCTGGAGGGAAAGCTATTTCAAAACTTGGTTGATTAGGTTTTGTTGCTAAGCACAAAGCCTACTCTGTGCATTTTTATCACTCAGGAACAAGATATGACATCCTAGTTACCATGGTTTCCATTCAGCCAGAGTGCCCTCTTAGAAAAGAGGCAACTTTAGTTTTACATTCACTACATATATTCCTTAGGTATCTTAAGACCAGAACTGCAACTTTAATTTTCTGTGGAGATACCATCATGATTTGGTTCTTGAGCTGTGCTATCCCAGATCTAAAATCACCTCCTGTCACCCAAGAGAGGCTTGAAAATAAACACCTTCACAGAGATGCCTTCTGTCAAAGAGCACTGAACCTTTTGAACATCACAGGTTATGATGCACCCTGACAACGGATGTATTGTGCAGTTCTAACTCGGCACCAGACGATACTGTCACATCACTAGTGGACAGGGATGGACTGAGGGCCTGGAAGAGCCTGCCAGGAACCTCCAGCAGCCACCGCTAGCATCCTGCCCTGCTGCCAGGAGATCATGCTTTACCCCCGTGATGGTTGAGGTGAAGAAAAAGAAGCCCACAGTGTGAGGGCAGTCCCCTCTCAAAAGGAGTAGTCACTTGTATTCTCATGAAAGAATAATGAAAGCATTTTGAACACAGTATTAATTCTGAAAGTGCCAGGCTAGATCAACAGCTTCTGATTTCTGCACCTTACAACAGTTCTGGAAAGCACAATGCACAGTGGCCCACTCTCTATCAAGGCCCCTTGCGGTCTCTAGCTATATTTAAATCACACAACATTCCATGCGATACTTTTCTGGGATAATCTACAGTAAATTAGTCTAGGCAATACAGAAAATATGCAAAGAAGCAAAATAGAAAAAGGGGTAGGTCTCTTCTGTCAAGTAACAAGCAATAGGGCAAGAGGCAATGACCTCAAGTTGCACAAGGGGAGGTTTAGATTTGATATTAAGAAAATTTTTTTCACTGAAGGAGTTGCCAAACATTGCAAGAGGCTGCCCAGGGAAGTGGTGGAGTCACCATCCCTAGAGGCATTTAAAACGCATGTAGATGTGACACTGAGGGACAGTTTAGTGGTGGACTTCACAGTGCAAGGTTAATGCTTGGACTGGATGATCTTAAAGGTCCTTTCCAACCTAAACAAGGTTAGGATTAATGGTATTAGAACAATAGCTAATGTTCTCTTTTTTTAATGAATTTTCACCTTTTCCATGCAGCCATGGTGTTCTCAGCATATGATGAACAAAGACAGCAGAAGCTGGTCTTTATGTAGCAAATTGCATGTGAAATGACAGATGAAATATACTAAGACAAATAACACAATCTCATTTTTAAGTATCTATTGAAACAACCAAGACTGAAATAATTAATTAGTTATACCAAAGCCAATTTCAGTAGGCTTCAGAGTCAGATCACAATCACTGAACAGTCCTCTTTGTGATTTTCTGACCCATCACTATTTCCAACTTCCAGTAACTGTGAAATGAGGCTCCATCTATACTTGTCACTAGAAACTGCAAGGAAAAACACTCCCTACCCTAACTGTCCTTCTTTCTCCTACCTCTATAGCTGATTAGAGTCGTGGTAAATGTGTAGTAAATAACCATTGGAAAATGTTGACAAGTTAATTGGGCTCATAACTGCGAAGGAAATGAGACACTTCTGCAACTGTTTAGATCAGCTTTGTCAGAAGTAAGTCAGTTACAAAAGGCAACACATTCAGTTCTACAAAGGACACATGGAGAATAAATCAACTTTCTGGCTCAAATTACAGTGCAGGAGGGATAATTACCATAGCAGAACATGTACTTAGAAACAAAAACCTTTCGTAGGCACAAACACAAACAAAATTAGACAGAAAATGAATGCTGAGTACCCAAAAAATATGAAAAAGCAATATTGAATAAAACGATGATATAATTTTGAGATGTGAGAATTTACATTCTCAGTGGGGATTGAGAAGGGCAGCTTTGAACAGACTTAAAAAACATATTGAGAGGATGCTAATGGTTCACTAGGCATCTATTTGTTCCCTGAAGCCAATGAAAAACTATTGAGCTGTTTCCATCTATTTGTTCCACAGTCCCCATATGCATGGTAGGCGGATTACACGCATGTGCAGTGTGTGCAGCATGGCACGCCTGCTTCAGTTAGAAATGCATACGAATCAGAGCTACTTACAATGATTAGAAGTCATATGAAAAACCTAAGGTGAGTTTTGACATCTGGATCGACAGAACTCAACTCTTTAATACAACTGCCCTGCACCAAATTTTGCCAATTATGTGTTCAGCTAAGTATAGATTGGCAATTTGTTCTTCTTGCTACCTATCCTCTCAGGTATTATAAACCCATACCTGGTTTAAAACCTAGCAATAATATACACTGTGCTAATTAAAATATGTACGACATTTCAAGTCTGTCTAGGTAACATAAACTCGGGCAGGTGATTTGATATATTACTGAGTTTTACAAAAATTCACTTGTTATAAAAGCTTGGTTTCCTTATTCAGCATGCCACTGAGTGTTCTTAATGATTGAGGGCACTTTGGAACAAAGGACATACATTTGGAAAAAAATAACATCTTCACTTTGGAGTCACCTAATCTGTGGGAGTTTGTTGGAGTGTTCTTGGAAGGCAGAGTGAGGCTATAACAAAATCCAAGTTATTTCTCATCTATAATAAATGGTTACAAAAAGGTAGAGATTACAATATTATCAGTACCAAGCACAGGAAAGTTTTGTGTCCCAGTTGCCAAGAATTGTATCACTGCACTCAAGCATCAGGGAATTTTAAGAGAAATATGGGGTTCATGGGATTATTTGATTTACAATTATTGAACTTTCACTGCAGACTTTTAATCTCTCTAAAATCATAAGGCTTAGAAACTTTCATTAAAAAACAGAAGGAAATAAGGCTTTTCATCCACTAGCAGGACTGAAGGATTTAAAATTTCTTGAGCAAAAACAAGGTAATATATTTTTTTCTCCCTTATAGGAAGAATAGGAATGTTAACGCAAATTCCACAGTATCTTAATCAGATATTGAGGACTGGTTTGGATGAAGGCTTTCCAGTGTATAGTTAGGGATTTTCGTCAACATTTGTTTCTTAAAGACAGAGTAGCTCATATATTCTACAGATGGAATATATACCTACAGATGATATTATGCCCCAGATATCCAGAAAACGCACCGCTGATCCAACATACAGTTTATTGTTGGCAGAGAATAATTTCAGCATTTCTACTCAAGAAGATAGTGCTTTTTAGAGATGCCTGAAACAATTCCATATGTTACCTCTATACTATGGATTACCACTAAATAAAGGTATTACATAAATCTGCAGTGGTGGTGTTCATTTTGAAAAGCCTGCAGTAGATTACCAAAGGAGTTTTTGTCTAAACTAACTGATATTTACTTCCTCTGAATTATGCCAGAGGAAATTATGGCTTTCAATAGTTTATAGTTATCCCAAGCTCTTCCTTTATCTTTATTTTCATACTTCATATAATCTTAGGCATGACCACTGTGATGATCTAATGTAATCTAAAATAAAGTGAGGTAATGCTTCCTTACTTCAAAATAGAAAAGAAGATTTAAGGAAAAAAACAAACCCATCTATTGATCAAGTAATTTCAAGTGAGAGACAATCCTGTATAAACCTTAACAAATTACTGCAGTAATTTACTACCTCCATGGTTCAGGAACTGAGCTTTATTTCTAGACTGATTGTGGTAAGCTTTCAAGCATTTATTGCCTCTTCTTTAGCCACTGTTTATGGTACTGAAAACAACTGTATTTCCTATGAAGATACTTACAAATTGTGATTTAATATAACAACATCATCTCTGTAATGATCATATACAAAGAAATTCACACAGAATTAGTCTATCAACTGTTGAAGAAGGGTAGGAAATACCTCTAGAACTACCGTGGTCAGGAAAATGACAGGCCTACTCAAAACATCTACTATTCCAAGAGATGCTCACAGATAACTAACATGAATCCTGCCCTGTTTGCTCTGTTGAAGAAAAACACCTTGGAGGCTGTAGTCATTTTGTTTTCACACCCTGTAGACTGTTCAGAGTCCTGCTATATCTCTTAAGTACACTGATGTTACCATGTCAAGCTGTGACTGAAACATTTCCTATTAAGGCTGAAACTAACACCATGATACAGTAGATGTTTTCCATTTCTAGCTTCTGTACGTGTCCCTGTAGGCTGGAACATTGCAATAAGGGCACTAAAATGGCAAACATGCTTTGAGCAATGTGTAGCTACAGTGCACTGTCAGTCCTTCTTTTAATGTATAATTAAAGTGTGGAACTCGTTGCCATGAGATGTTATGGAGGTCAAAAGTATAAGCAGATTAAAAAAGAAGTTTAGAAAAAGAAACCCCAAAACCAAAACACAACACTGAAGTGAAAGTCCATGTGTAGCTGTTAAACACAGCAGTCAGAATGCAATATCTTCAAGGAAGAACAAGTGGAAACTGCTGGAAACCAGATGTAATCATTTGATACATGACCTATTTCTTGCGCTGCTCTTGTAAGCATCTACTGCTCACCCTTAAGAAGAATATACCAGGCTAAAACATGCCAGCATGAGTGTCATGCTAAAGCTGCATGGTAGCTTTCCGGTTTACTCACCAGAATGAGATGTTCATTGGTCAAGGTGCCAAACACCCATTCACCAGCATTTGAGCGCTTCCAAGGACCAGCAATGTGATACCAAAGCATCCAAACAGGCTAAGAAGAAACAGGCCTTAGGGCAGCATAAGTTCTAGCAGTTTTTTGAGTTAAACCCACAAGTCTGTATTGTCAGTAGATCTTCCTGCCCTCTATCAGGCATTTTTCAGTCTGCCACAGGAAAACATCTGAGGATGCATAAGTCTGGAAGCAAACTGTTTTCACCCTGTCCAGAAATGTTGCAAGCTTAGTATTTCCAAGGTCCTTGCTGCAGAGAGACTATCATTCAGATTGCAGCAGAAATAACTGGTTGCATAGAGACAGCTACTGAGCTGTGTCAGATAGTCACCACAGAAATGGCAGGAACTGTTGTCAGAGTTCACTTGCCTCTGGAGCTCAGCTGTGGAGCAGTCTCTGTGAGCATTTCTAATCTACTTCTGCACAAAGTCAGATGGTGTTGTTTAACCTATTGCTTAATGTATTTTCAGTTAATCTTGGCTGACCTTTCCCTGAAGCAAATAAGAAACACTTGTACAAGCCTTTCTGCCTGCTCAGCTCTGATGAGAGTGCCCTCCAGCAGAAAAGCAGTCATGTCTAAAACTTCCACAGCTGCTTTCACAGAAGTTATTTAATACAGCTCAGTAAGACTTCACTCCCTGTACAGGCAAGGTGTATCAAAGCAGAACTTGGATTTTCTACTTTTAATCGCTAAGACAGAGCTGTAGCTATGTCCCCACACAGACAGCAGGATGCCCAGACTGTCGAATTCAGGGATTTTTTTGGTTATTCTGCACAAGAAAAAAAGAAACACTCCAGGCTGTGTTGCAGCCTTCTGATTAAATTGGCAGAGCTGGAAATCACAGATGTCAACTCTGTACTGAAAAGAGTTCATCCCACAGTGACTTCCGCTGAAAAGCTGTTCCAGAACCTGATTCTTCTGATGATTAGAAATGTTCTAAATTTCAAGCCTAAATTTATTCATAGCTCTTCTCCCTCCTTGGTGATTGCCATCTCACTGCCTGTGTATATATAGGCATCAATCATAGTATTATAAAGGACTTTATATAGAGCAATCAGGAGAAGTATGCTTTAGTAAACATGATTTGAAATTGAAAATGGTTTTATTTTTCCAAGTTTGTGGTTTAAAATACATCTTTGCTGTAACCACCTCCTCTGTGCATTAAAAAAGGAGAAAAATATATCAGAGCTGGCATCAGCTGGACTATTTACAGACAAAAAGGGAAAGGAGTATGCTACTCATTAACTAAAGGTTGATTCTTCAATTATGTTTACTTTTAATAAGACAGTGTTGTTTTAAAAGGACATAGAGCTTTCACATTAACAGTCCTCCTCAGTAATCGGCATTTGTAAGCATAGAGTAGTGTCAAATTATTCATTTTTTAAATGGCTATTTTGCTTGTTTTTTGCATATTTCTCACCCCCCATAAATACCCAAAACCAAAACCAGAAAAACAACCAAAAATCCCCCACACCATCAGGTACTTTTATTTGCTAGAAAACTGATTTAAAACATCTGTATTTTTAAAACAGGAAACTAAAATAGTGAAGAGCCTTATAAAAGAATAGCCTGCTGTCTGTGTGATTGTCTTTACAGTTGCCCTACATGTGGAATAGGCAGGAATTAATGTGCCAAGCGAAATGTAATATGCAAAATGCCTGATCGCTAAAAGGCCATTACTTCTTGTCCTGGGTTCAGCAGTAGCAGTCATTTTTTCTCCTTGGTAGCTGGTGCAGTGCTGTGTTTTGGCTTTTGGCCGGGGAACAGTGCTGACAGCACCAATGTTTTTAGTTATTGCTCAAATGTTTAGTCTGACCAAGGACTTTCTGAGCCTCATGCTCTGCCAGGGAGAAGGGGAAGCTGGGAGGAAGCACAGACAGGACACCTGATCCAAACTAACCAAAGAGGTATTCCGTACCACAGCACATCATGCCCAGGATGTAATGGAGAGTTACCCGGAAGGGCTGGTACACTGTGGGGTTGCACTAGGTATCAGTCGGTGCTTGGGTCAGGCGGGGTGTGGGTGAGTTATTGGTCGGCGGGTGGTGAGCAGTTGTATTCTCTTCCCTTGTTATTTCCCTTATCATTATGATTATTGGTGGCAGCAGTAGTGATCTGTGTTATACCTTAGTTACTAAACTGTTCTTATCTCAGCCCATGGGAGTTGCATTCTTTTGATTCTCCTCTCCACCCCTTCGGGAGCAGAGGGAGGACAAGGGGGGGGTGCGGGTGAGTGAATGAGCTGCGTGGCTGCATTTAAACCACGACACTTCTCTAAGTAAATGGATGGGGGGGGAGGGGAAGATAAAAAGGGTATTTCTTCAGCATGTATCTGTTTGTTTGACCCCTAGTCCAAAGCCTTAAAGTCAAAGGGTGCATCATATATATGCACACATACACACACAAACAGTTCAATGTCAAGAAGTCTCTAATAACAACTTGCTAATTGTTCACTTTTAGCATTTGTGCATCTAAACATTAGAAATGAAAATAAGAAGGAATAAATCTTAAGAAGGTCACAATGATGTTTAAGGAGCACCCATTCCCTTCCTCCTTATATAATCAGCATGGAGATCACGAGCCACAAAGGAAGCAGCTGACATGTCTATCCCAGGGCTCAGGTACTGTCGAGGCGGGAGTCACGGACAACACAGGAACGATCAATGAGATCAGTGAATGCCAATTTATTACAAAGCTTTAACTCCTTATATACCATTTCTTACAGGCACTTACAGTGATTTGGCATATTATGATTGGATGCATGTCTTGAAGACCCTTAGTGACTAACACATGATTGATAAAGCACAGGTGTGAGAACTTAACCTCGAAAGCTTGCCAACAGCCCACAGTTCTCATAACTCAGTGAATTACAGCTTCTTCTTATCTTGCTTGCTTAAGCTTTCTTGGGCCTCTCAAGGCCTTGCTGTATCTTTCAGGATTATTCAGAGTTCATGTACCAATTATCCATTCTCCTGTGAGAACACTGTCTCCACAAGGTACTATTTCAAAGGTACCTAATTTGCTATCTCTGCTGTCTTCTTATCTAGGTTCTACTTCTACATCATTTTCATCTAGTCTACCTCATACCAAAGACATGATTGGTATTATTTAAACAAGAATTCCACTTCATTTGAAGTAGAGCTCTTCCTTTGAAATAGCCAAAGCACTGGGACCAACAAACATTCATAAGTTATACCAGAAATTGTAAAAGTAATCATTCACAGGATTCAGAATGAAATTCTGAACATGTATAGGTTAACATCAATTCTAAAACTTAACAGCACTCTTTAATTGGCTAAATGAGTTGGCTTGCTCTGAAGCATACGGACTGTCACATGGCATTGCCAGATCTAACAACCAGATATAACTCAGAAATTAGTTACTGAGACTGAAGTTCTCTGAAATCACTCGCTGAATTTGTAGTAGCATTCAAGCAAGAGGCAAAAAAAGGTGCCCGGCATCGGAAACGGTAGCAAGAGATGGATAGTAAAAGGACTGGGCAAGGATTTACCTTCCCAATAGTCATGGAAGCCAGCGAAATACAAAGAAAAAGGCCTGAAGAAGGTAGCCAGGCTTGTGCACACTCTTACTGTTGCTCTTTCTATTAGCTTTTCTGCTTATGTACTTATTATCAAAACCTTGAAGCCCCTTTAGAGAGGGAGAGGGCTATGGGTAACAAAAACAAGGAGAAAAATAAACTACAATGAACAACAAACTACAATGAAAGGGAAGAATTACAGGATTGAAAATCCAGAGATGGGGAACTGGAAGAGGGCATGAAGCAGAGAAACCCTGACATCCCCTGCCACTTCTTGAGGGTTAACCAAGAAGCAGGTGGATGCTGCCCAGTGATGCTCTTCCTGGAGTTGTGGGAGAATGATGGAATGAATGGACATAGGGAATCAACAGGGACGGGCTCTGGAGGAGATTGATGAGGAGGATCAACTGGCATAGTGACTGCGTGGCGCCCCTGGTCAGGGCTCTCATAGGTAATAACGGCCACCCTTACATAGGTAAGCAGGGGGCAGAGGAGGAGAGGAGCCGGCCGTGGAGAGGCTCATTCCTGTGGGCTCCTACCCCTCCCTCTGTGCCCCGAGGAGGTGCCTTCTGTAGGGAAGAGTGGAGCTCTCCCACTCACCAGGGTGGCTGAGCTTTTCCTCCTCGAAGTGGTTGGCTTGGTATCTGCTTCTCATAGCTGGCAGTGCAAGCTCCTCTCCACTGTTCTGGAGGAAGAGCGGATCTCTCCTGAGGTGGTTTTGCTGCTTTCACACATAACCCCCATGCACCTCACATAAGTTACCTGCATTTCCAGCAGTTTGATATCACAGGTTATTTTACTTATGAATGCATGTGCTCCTGTGAAGGTCTCCGGGTTTGGTCACAACCAAAGTGCTAAGCATTTACCATGTGTAGTTTCTGGCAGTTTGGCCTAAATCTCTGTAACACTTGCACTGTATCTTTATTACAGTTTGGGGTGGAAGTAAAATAAGAGAGCTTGAGGATTCTCCAGGTTCCAGGAAAAAGGTACCATGTGCTGTCTGTCATTAAGGCCTGGACTGTGTTGTGAGCGTGGTTGGTTTTGGTTCTGTGTAAACCACAGTTAATGCAGCAACACGTGTGCTGCAATAGCTGTAATAATTCTACTGTTTTACAAGAATTGGTGAAAATGAAGTGGAATTGAGGGTGCAGCCTGACTGGAGAAGCTTACTGATACTCTCTTCCTAAGTATGCATTTATTACCATTTTAGAAAGGGAATTAAAGGGCCTTTTACTCAGAAGTTAAAATTCAGGAAAAAAAATAATCGAAGACTGTTATAAGTATGTATTCCTACATAAAGTTTGTCATTGTGGTATTAAAAAACTCAGTAAGGTTTATGAACATGGGTTATAAAGGGAACCTATGAAGCTGAAGCAAAGATTTTTTGGCAGCATTGCTGTACAAAACAAAGCCAAGATATTGATTGATGATGCTGTTACAAGATCTGGACAAAACTACAATAGTGGTGGGAGTGAGAAAGGGAAGAAATTTGTTTAGGGATTTGTGTGTTTGAGATTTAGGATTTTTTTTTTGTTATTGTTTGGTGGTGGAGGGGCTTTTGTTTAAAAAAATACTGTGGGTTGTCTTTCCAGATATTTGGTGGTTTGCTGGAGCATTATTACACCCTCTGCACGTAAGCACAGGAAACATTAAATTGTGGGGAAAGAAGAGCACAGAGAGGAAAATAAGTTTATAGTTCTTCTCTAGGAAGTCTATGAATCAAGATTTTTTGCCCCTGATTCCTGAATGAAAGAACAAAATGAAACAAATGTCATACTTAAAAGAGTGTATCAACTTCATTAATACTGCACATAGCCTCCCTGGCCAGATCAGAAATACCAGGAAGTGTTCAGCATACTGCCTACAAAGGGAGATCAGTTTTTTCTCTTACACAAGAGTGTAAATGAAGAGAAGTGTTGTTACCCATTCCTTTCTTAAAACTGGGACATGGGATGAAGACACACAGTTCTCAGAGTTGAGTTCCAGGGGCAAAATATCACTTTGGGGACGATTCTGTGGCATGTTTTCCACTCCCACAAGCTTCTGAAATGATTATAATTGCTGAAGGATTGAAGTTATAGCCCAGACACTTCAGGGTCTTATAAACTGGAAGCTGAATGATGAATTTTCCCAAAACATTTTTTCCTCATGGCAATGTGGAAGAGCACAGATGCAACATAGCTTTGGTTTATCTTGCTTCAAAGGCAAACATTAGCAACTGAAGCAGCAAATACCCTTTGAGAGGAAGGTGGATTTATGGGGTTTGTTGACCATCTTTTCAGTTTTTGTATGAGAAATAAAAGAGGAATGACTCTGATAACAGTCAGATGGCCAAAAGAGAAGACAAGAGACACCAAATGCATGTCAATACCTGAAATTACATAATAAATGATCTCATATTTGCTTGGCACTGACACAAATTTTGTTCAAATGTTTTATCCTTTCTCTTCCTCTCAGAACAAAAACAGGATAGAATACAAAGTGCTGAATCTGTGAGGAAATGACTAGCTGGTATTTACTCCACTGCAAAAGCAGCTCTAGAGAACGTAATTTTTCTAGAGAAAGGTGTGAAAGCATTTTCATGCCGCATTTCAAACTCAGTTCCAGTTCACAAGCCTTCTGCATCAATTCTCAGCTAAATGTCATAAATTTCCATTTCAAAATAGCAGTCTGTTTTTTCACTATAATCCTTACTCACCCAGTCTTTTTTCAATCCCTCCAGTTACTGGGGTGAGCTTGCTTGCATTCCACATATGGGCAGAACACAGCACTTGTGTAACTTCAAGCACATGAATAACCCCACTGAGGTAAGACCTTGGTACTGACCCTTCGCTGTTATACTCTGCTGTGTTTTCCCATGTCTTCAAATTAATTCAATTACAAAGAAATAACAGGCAAAAAAGATTATAAGAGGTGTGTGGGGGGGTTATTTTGGATATACCAGAAACCACATTCCTGAAGCCTTCCTTTTCTTCAGGCCACAGATGCAGCTTTGAAATTCAAGACACTTGTGGTTTTATACAACTAACTTGTACTTATGCTTAGTAAAATAAGTGCAAACATAAAATCCCTTAACATATGATTTTTGTTCTGTTCATCTGCATGTCTTCTTGCTACTGTTAGGAAACAAAAAAATAACTGCATCATTTTATAAACCACACTCAATGTTTTGACAAAAGCAGACTTTCCCTTTTGAGGAAGTCTTCCTTGCTACCCCCCCATCAACATTAGTCTTTGCCCTATTCTGTAAAAAATCTGTGAGGCTGGATTCTAGCAAAAACTGAACAGCAGTCATGTTTTATTCTAATTTCCCTTCAAACAATACTAATAGTTACACAAAAAGTTCTGACAATTTGTTCTGAGTTTTCACATGCTACACTGAAAATCATCACTGAATAGAGTTAAATATCATAAATATGAATAATCAGGAAAGTCTAAATAATTCTGAAATGCTCATGTAGGATACTTCCAGTTGATGAGTATTCTGGCAGTTGTGCATAAAGTGAATTAGCATAAGCATTATGTTACTTGTATTGTAAAGATAATAACAGCTTAATGTAATCAGTGCAGTAATGAAGTGATGAGTCATTGCCCTATGAAAATGACCAAGGAGTCTGGAAAAGGCTAACAAACACTGTAGTCAATGAAGATACCCTGCCCTTAGTATTATCTCAAGAATTAATGAGACCTGTCTCCACTGTTACAAAAGCAGATAGAAAGAGGTGCTCCATCTTCAAGTCTTTCTTTGCACTGAGGCATTTCTTAAAACTGATCAATTCTACCTTACTGGATTTGGCACAATTTGGAGCAGTAAAGCATACCAGCAATCAGCAAGTTGACCATGTGTTGTCCAAGCCCCTCTCTGGTAAACGAAACTAAAAAGGCCAGTGCTTCATTTAGCACTGCTGTTCCATGCTACATCACATTGCTGCAACTGCAAGAGGGTGCAGTTCTGGAAAAAATAAAAGGAGAAACAAACAAGCAAAAAAAAAAAAAAGCAAGAAACACACTTCACATCTACTAATTAAATTTAATCTCCTTGTGGAACCTGCTTCTGGGGTGAGGTAATTCAAAGGATCCTCATTTGTACAATCGAATTTTCTCCTAGCTTTTTCCTGTGCAAGACCCGTTTTTCTCTGCTTTTTTTGGGGTCTGAATGACTAAGCTTTTCTACAGTCTCTTCTCAAGAAAACCTTTTTTTCTTCTGTCCAAGGAACAGCTGGGGGAACTAGCCCTTTGTATTTTAAGTTATTCATTAAAGTTAAATGGCTTTATCTTCAAGCTTGTCCTAGGGCAACTATTGTAAGTCTAACCTTTCTATAGCTGTGAATCCAGATAAGTTTCTCAATTCTCTCTGCACCTGCCCAGACACAAATGTGTATGCCTATGCCTCTGCTATGGTTCACAGTTGCTGCCTCAATACCTATTCTGATTTCCCAAAGCAGAGCTGAACATCAACGTGAAAAAGGTCACAAGCCATGAAAGGCCCTTTCAGAAGAGCAGGGAGAACTTCATCATTTGGGTTTTTTTTTTGGTAAGACAGATAGCATCTCAGACTCAGCAAGATTATTGTACTTATTATAAAGGTAATAAAACCAACCCCAAACCAACCCAAACCAGGCAGTTCCTTACAGAGCAATCCTGCCTGGCACAGTCTTTACCCTAGACACATATCCCACAGATCACCATCCCTTCTCCAACTCGCTGCTTCTTTAACCTTATGATGACTCTCCCAAATCTGGGGTGCTCCTTGGCAACCTCACCTAGAAAGCTTTAGTTTCTCTTTTCAAATCAGACTCTTCAGATGCTTTCCTAAAGCTCCTTTCCTAAACAAAGAGATGTGAAGCTCATACCTAAAACCCAAGGGACATTTACACAAATCCACTGGGTACAATTAGGCAGATTGAGAATTAAACAACTGCTTGTAACTACTGCTCTAGGTAGTTCCTTGATTTGGCAGCAAGAACCAGGCGTCGTTAGGTTTAATTACTCAAAAATCCCGCTACAGGATCATTTCAAAATATATTGTTGCCTCTTCCACAAGATGGAGTGCAGTGATAATATCTGAGGATTTTCAGATTCAATCAATATACCACATTTCCCCTGTGCTAGAAAGTCTTTAAAGACTTTAGCTAACCACAGCAATACAAATCAGAAGGCCCAGTGGGGCAGTTTCTCACTGGTTAGTTATTTCAGATGGAAGGAGCTCAGAGTGCATCTCAGAAAACAAAGTCCACAAGTGTTTGTTTTTCTTTCTACACTCAAAACGAGGAGTAGAACTTAACAGGGTTTCTCCTGTGATGGGAAATTACAACAAAAAAGCGCTCACACCACTTGTTAAAGAAGATGTAAGAATAAAAAAATAGTTTTACTTGGTCAAGAATTCTTTATGCAGCCAGAAAGAATATCTTCCTCTCTGCATTTGCCTTGCAGTTTTCAACCATAGGCTTATGCGTGCAGGGCAGCTGAGCTCAGACAAGAGCTGCACTTCTCAAAAGTCAAAGCAGTATCAGTGGATGTAGCAGTTAACGTCCTGCTAGCATCTATCACATCAGCTTCATGCTGAAGAGATCCATTTGGGAGACTGAGAAGCTTCCTTATTCTCCTGTGTTCTGAGTTCACTGTGAGCAGTTGTGACCTGATGTAGTGACCTACTGTTAGCAATCAGGTAAATGCAGTTTGAATAGAAAAAGGAATTGTGAAAGACTTCCTGGCTCAGGCATCAAGTTCTGTAACACAATACAGAGTTTTCCTATCAGTTTGGATGCTTGTACATCCATTTAATACGATAAAGTGAGTCTTGCCAATAATGTATGTTTTAATTATGAAAATAAAACAACTAGCTAAAAGCACAATAAGCTACCCTGAACCGCATAGATTTTGGTATGAAATTATCGTCTACTGCCTTGAACACCTTGCCATCAGTAGTCACCCTATCCCAGGCTGCAGGTGATATGGCTGCTACATACTGTGTGACCTCAGCATTGCAACTGTACCCTATTTGGCAAATCTTCCTCCTTACTGCGTTAGCAGTGTGGGCAATGAGGATACATAATGGCTTAGTCCTTAAAAATCAGCCACTATAACTTTATGTAATTGAGACAGCGACTCTTTGAAATCTTTTATGTTAATTTTCCCTTTATGTATACAAGGACTGCAATACTACCACATATACTTGACCCTGCAGAGGTCAAGTCTGGAGTACTGTGTCTGATTCTGGGCTCCTCAGTACAAGAAAGACAAGGAGCTACCTGAGAGGGTCCAGTGGAGGGCCACAAGAATGATCAGGGGTTTGAAGCATATCTCTCATGACGGTACATTGAAGGCGCTGGGCCTATTTAGTCTGGAGGAGAGAAGACTGAGAGGGGATCTCATTCATTAATGCATATAAGTATCTCAAAGGCAGGTGCCAAGAGAATGGTGCCAGACTCTTCAGTGATGCCCAGCAACATGATGAGGAGCAATGTCCATAAACTAAAACACATGGAGTTTCACCTCAACATAAGGAAGAACTTCTTCACGTTGAGGGTGGCAGAGCACTGGAACAGGCTGCCCAGGGGCGTGTGGAGTCTCCCCCTCCGGAGACATTCAAAACCTGCTTGGACACTTTCCTGTGTAACCTGCGGCAGGTGACCCTGCCTTGGAAGAGGGGCTGACCTAGGTGATCTCCAAAGGCCTTCCAACCCTGGAGATTCTATGGTATTTTCGACCCAGCCCAGTAGAAGACTGGGCGCTCTGCATTTGCTGCTCCAGCCCCCAGCGTCTCTTTTACCTGGCTCTGTAGAAGCGGAGTCTGCAGCTTTACAGGCACAGCCGCAGGACCCTTGGCTGTGGGACACGAACGGGAGCGGGGCAGGGAAGGGAATGGGAGGGGTCGAACCTCGCCGCCCCGGCGCAGGGCACGGGACTCGCGGGGGCGCGCGCACTCACCACCCACCCACCGCCCCGGTGCAGGGTCTACCGGAGCCGCTCGGCCGGAGCGTGCGCGCGTCCCCGGGTGGGCGGAGCCGGAGCCGCGGCGCGGGCGGGGCTCGGCGGCGTTGCAGCGAGCGGGACGGGTGGGCGCGGGGGAGGCTGCCGGTAGGCAGGCAGGGTAAAGCAAGGAAAGGCACAGCACGGCACAGAAAGGCAAGGCAAGGCGGCGCTGGTTCGCCTGCCTGCTCCTGGGTCCGGCGGTTCCGCGGCATTGCCTGTGCGGCAGAGCAGCCACCGAAGCGAATGGGGAGGTGGCGCTGAGCGAACTGCCCTCCGCGGGGCTCGGCAGCAGAGGGCAGCGGCGCGGAGGGCTAGCAATGACCCTCGCTCTCTTGCTTGCCCTGCCCTTCTTCCTCCTTTTCCCGTTCGCGGCTTTGAAGCTTTTGTTTTCCCCGACCGCTGCGATGGCAGGAAACTTCCCGGAGAGAGCTCAGGCCGGGCTTGTGCTGCGCTGGGCTCCGCGGGGCACCGGCCACGCCGTGAGGTGAGGAGAGGCGTTGCGCCGTGGTCGGCGCTGGATCCGCCGGCGGCAGTTCGGCAAGGCTGGGCTGCGGCAGCCCCTGCTCTACAGGGGGCGGCAGTCTGGGCGGCCGGAGAAGGCAGAGTTGCAGCGGAGACCGCGAAGAGCCGCGCACGGTTGTGCCGGTTCCCCTAGCTGGGGTCCCATGGCCAGGAGGGGAGCACCGGGGGTTCCTGCCCACGGGCTGGGCCGCTTAGGAGATCGGCGCCCTGAGGAGGCCCAGGACCGCCGGGCGCCCCCTCTCCCGGAGCCGTTGGTGGGCAGCGATCAGCGGCGTGCGGGCTCGGCAGCGGCTGAGGGGGGGCGGCAGGCGGGAGCTTCTCCGGGGCAGAGCGGGGCCCGGGGGCGAGACCGCTGCCAGCCCCAGGCGGGAGTTCTCAGCCGTGTCCTGTGGCCGTGCGGGCACCGGTGGGGACTTTCCTCCGGTAGTGGGGCCGCGCTTCCGGCTTGGGCTCCATCCCTCTGAGTTGGCGTCTCTCGCTCTCCGAAGCTCTCGGGCTGGATGCCGCCGCACGGGTCACCGCGGGGTGGAGGCGGCCCTTCCCTCCCTGAGGCGGGACGGTTCGGTCGGCCACGGCAGGGCTGGCGGACCTGCTCCTCATACAGCTGGTCGTGCAAAACTTGATCGCGGAGAACCCGCCGGTGTGTGTGTTGCCCTTCATGTGGGGGAGTCGCTCCTGGGCAAAGAGAACTGTCTCACTTCAAAAATACCAGTTGTTCTTTATCTACTTAAGTAAATACGTAATTTTTATGTGGGTGTTCCACGCAGTTTACATCATACTTGATTTTTAACAGCTGATACAGTGCAGCTTAATATGCAACAAAGCATATCGTAAAATTTTCCTTGTAAATAAGTAAAAGTGCTTTTCCAAGAAAACGGTGGATTTGCATAAAGATACAGGTAACATGCATATTTTTAATAGTCAGCGCTAGGAATAGCTGGCAAGTTTGATCCATGCCCAGGATGGTTGTTAAACAGAATTGTTTGCCCTCCCTGAGAACATGAATGTTTAAGTAGTGGCAAATGTGTTTTGTACAATGGATTTTCTGTGGGACATCTTATGCATTCTATCATTAGAGCAAAGGCAGCAGAGGTATCTGGTTATGAAAGGGGCAGTTTTAAACAGACCAATTCTAGATATCTGAAATTGTGAAGAAATTTCAAAGAGTATTGATAACACACAATAGCTGTGTATTAGTAGTTGTCACATGTGTTTTTACTGTTTTTGCACAGTTATTTGTTGTGAAAAATGTACTTGCCAGCAATGCTGGAGCTGTGTTTCCAGAATAACATAATAGATTCGCTAGTAATTATGTTTAGTCTACAGAAGCAGATTTGTTGATGACTAGTAATTAGAATAATAATTGTTTCTAAATAACTTTCATTTTAAATATTTATTGTGATGATGATCTGCCCTTGGAAACCCAGCTTCTTATGTGATTTTTGAGACACCTTTATTAGAGTAGCATTCCTGTAAAAGCATAGGCTAAATGTATAGAACTTTGTTTTTTAAACTGAGAAAATAAATGAGACTGGATAGTAGTAGATGATGTGCAAGGTCTGCCTGCTCAGAGGAAATGGGAAGAAGCCAAGAAGAGCTCTGCTAATTTGTAGTTTTCTTCTTGTATACTACAATGTGTAGATGACTTTCGTCAGATGGTGTTAATCAGGGTCTGCTTGTATGCTTCATTGCATGTGCTACTTTTAAAGTCTTCCTCCAAGAAGCCTGGAGAGGCTACAACTACTTCTCTACCGGTTAATTAAATGTACCCAATACTCTTTTCTGATCCTGAAGCCAGCTGGCATGGTTTAGCCCTTGTCTTAGCTGCTAAACTTTCCTGCCTTCAAGAACAGGATAGCTAAATACAAGCCACTGGGTGAGAGTGGCTTCTCGGTAGTGTTAAATCCAAAATCATGCCCCAGAATTGCATAGGAGAACTGTAGCTGGCCTGGGTTAGAAGGATGCTGTGTCTATCAGTTCAGCAGAATACATGACCGAGTTCTATTTCTCGCAAGTGGTTCCTGGCATAGTTGGGTTTACTAGTGGGGGCATAGACTATCAGCAATCTTATAAGGAGCCTCTCTTAACGCTGCTCATAGTGATCTAATTTCCCTGTATTGAGGATCTCTGGCAGTATAAAATGCTGCTTTTCATAGTTGGCCGCTTGGAACTGTCAGGGTTCCTTTCTTCTGCACTTGTGCAGGTGGATGAAGAAGGAGTAGGTGAAGCTTTGGTGGCTTTCCCACTTGTCCATAAGGGAGGGGTAAACAGATCAGGGAAAGTCTTGTTCTGCGTATCCAGGAATGTACTCCCAGAGCAATGCATGTCTGTAAGCAGTCCTGATGGCTAGATGTGAACACGTCCATGGCCTGCATCCTTATGCTGTTTTGCTACTTTCCTCCTTATTTTACTACAAGTAGCAACTTGGACAGGGCAAGTTTTGTTGTTTTGTTGTTTGGTTGTTGTTTTATTTTGTTTTAATGCTCTGAAGAATATTTACTTCCGGGTGCCTGGAGAGAGATTACTGGACTGTTAAAAATCATTGTGGACTCTCACCATGCTTGTGGTCATCTTCTGTCACTGAAATTATGAAGTTACATAGGCTTTGTTCATAACGTTTCTGGAAATGTGTTTTGGTTCGTGTTTTTGCAGTATCAAATTGTTTGGTTCAAGAATGGAACTACATGTGTGCATTGTATTTTACACTGTGCCTGCTTTTTGAGTATTGTTATGTGTAATCTCACACAGTAGTCTCCTAAATAAATTTCAAAGCAATTCTAAAGGGCTTACTTGTCACAAATGAGGAAAGTGAGGAAACAGGAAGTATAACTATTTATCTAAGGCATCCTGGAATCTCAGGTTAGAAATTGATCACTCAGGTCACACTGCCTCTCACAGACATAAAAAATACTTTAATACAATGATGTATAATTTCTCTATATTTGCTAACCTAACTAGTAGTCCAGTTTGAACTAGATAGGAAGATTGTTTAGTCGCCTCATTTCCAGTAGATCATGCTTAGATACTTACGCAAATGTTATGTATGTTGTGGGACTTAGTAAATGCTTTACTTTCTGAACAGGCAGCTTGTTTTAGTGGCATTTGAAATGTCAGTTTTGTTTGAATGAAACCTCATAAAATACAAATCTTAATACTGAGGCATTTCAATGCATACTGTAGGAAAAAAGGTGAGCTATTCTTCTGCCTCTATGAAAAAACACTGACTCAGTAAGGTGGATTTATACTTAGGCACATGTTGAAATGTCTGAGGAGCCCTACTGGTTTGAATGGTGCTTAGAGAAATCTCTTCTATTACTGTAACCTAATTTACTTCAATCTGGATATATATGATACACACGCTGTGTTTGAAAAAGTATTGTCAAGACGACGTTATCACAGAAGTGTTCTGAAATTTAAAGCTTTGAAGTGGTGACTATGTGGCCTTTGGGAGCTATGGTTTATACTATCTAGGATCTGATTTTTTTTCAGAGCACTTTGCATCTTAAATTGGGCAACAAAAATGAGTGGATGGTTATGATTTTTGCATCGGGTTAAAACTTAAACAGGGGAAGTTTAGATTGGATATAAGGAAGAAATTCTTTCCTGTTAGGGTGGTGAGGCACTGGAATGGGTTGCCCAGGGAGGTTGTGAATGCTCCATCCCTGGCAGTGTTCAAGGCCAGGTTGGATGAAGCCTTGGGTGATATGGTTTAGAGTGAAGTGTCCCTGCCCATGGCAGGGGGGTTGGAACTTGATGATCTTGAGGTCCTTTCCAGCCCTAACTATTCTATGATTCTGTCTCTTCCTGATTTTCTTTTCCTTAGAGTTATTAAAACAAGGTTAGAGTTGTGTTGATTAAGTATGACATGGTGACACAGAATAGTTGTGGAGAAAGTGATGCTTTGAAAACTTGTTTGTTTCGGTGAGCAATGTGCCTTCTAAAGGAAGGTGGATTCTGTATGGATAAGTAGTATTTAGTCATGTAGTTAAGGTCTATGTCATAGTGTTTAATTACAGATCTGTAAAGGCTACTTCTCAAAGTCTTCAGAGCTTGACTTTTAAACACTGATAGCATTCATTTTTTAACAGTTTTTGGATGTGTAATTTTCCAAGTGCCTTTTTTTCTTTTGTCATGTTTTTTTGGTTTGTTTGTTTTGTTGTTGTTGTTTTTCCCCCCCACCCCTAAAGCAAATGGCAGCAAAAGGAGTACTTTTTTCTGGGGTATCTTTGGTCACTTCTTGTGTCTGAATGCCAGTTCAGGCTGTAACTATCTGAGCTGTAGCATTAGGTCATAATCCATACCTGGATTGACAGTGAAGGGATTACAAAATGACTGCATTACCACATTATTTTTATATAGGATAATACAGCTGACTTAGAGTCTCGTTTCCATTCTGAGGCTTGGTTTACATTCTGTTGTCCACATGGTGATACTATTTGGTAAATTTGTTTACCCTGCAATGTTTTAGGGACCTCTTAGTGACCTATTTCTTCTGGTCTGTCTTGTTCCCAGCTGCTTTCTTGCAGATCCTTCTCTTGTTTGATTTAATATGTAATTCCTACTTGCTAATCACTTTATTTGGACAGTTAGAATATTTTATGCTGATTTAGTTTGCAGCTCTCTAGTTGCATGGGTCAGGTCAGCTGGCCAAGCAGATCAGGTCAGGAAAGCAAAGGGGAAACAGGCTTTCATATCCAGTGCTCAGTTTTAACAGGCTGTGGTGAAGGAATAATCACTGTTATACCCTAAGTGGGCTGAGGCTGGAATATAGAAGTACAGGATAATTGAGATGGAAGAGACCTCAGGAGGTGACACAGGTCACTACTCTGCTCAGCGCTGAGCCAGATTTAAAGTTAGGTGAGGTTATTCAGATCATGCCCACTTGCTTTCTGAGTATCCTCAAGGATGGAGGTTCTGCAGCCTCTATGAGTAACTTATTCCAGAGTTTGACCACTCTATGAATTTTTTTCCCCTAAGGCCTACCTAAAGTTACCGTATTGTGGCTTGTGTGCATTGTCCCTTGTCCTATGCTGGTTCTTGCACGCATTAAAAACAACAGATTTTTTTTCAGGTGCTTAGTAACACATTTTGAGGAATACATTTGACTTGCCAAACAGGTGAAAACCAGTCCTCTTCAAGTCAGTCGTTTACACCATATTCAGTAGCATACTGATCAAATCCAATAAATTACATTCTTTTTCTTTTTTTTTTCTTTTTTTTTATTTTTGATGTGGGCAAAATAAAAATGTTTTGCTGGCCTTGTTTTTTGAAACCACTGAGGTGTTTGAAATTTCTCCTTTCTTTCTCCCACGTGATCATGTATTATAGTTTCCAGCAGGTGCTTGCCTCATTATGTGCAGTGAATGGATGCTGGTGGTTTAGGAGGTAGATCTGTCTCCAGTCTGAGCTTCTGAAAGCTAGCTATCTTGTCCTGTGGTTTGGGGTTGGGTTTTTCTTTTTTCCAACCTCATTGGGTCGATGGACCCCTACATAGCAAATTTAAACCCACTTACAATAGGCTTCCTTTCAGGGATCTGTTAGAAATAATCTGCAGAGGACTATGGTGATGCTGAGGTAGTTTCAAGTAGCCCTCCAGGCACAGTCAATGAAAAAAAAATGAGCTTGTTCAGAAAGTGGTTTATCCCACCTACGGCTGAATTACTTCCTCTGTGTCTGCTTTGTATCATGAGAGTCTTAATGATGTTTTTAGCCTTGCTGTCCAGCTTTTAGGTCACCTGTATTTAGGCAAGGTTAATCCTTAGTGAACACCTTTACAGTTCTTTATTTTCTTACAATTATTCAATATATAGTCACATGGCTTATTTACAACCCATTCTGATTTCTTATTAACTTCAGTGTGTGTTTCTTCTGTGGTGGTGTTCATCCCTGTAATATCTCAGCTCTTCAAGAACATTAAATTATTTTTGTTACCTCACTATTTTGTGCAAGCTATCTTCTCATTTTAAAGATAGAAAATGGGAAAAAAAGTGATAGAAAAAAGTTCACAAATGAGGTGTTCTGTTTGGGTTGCTTTGAGCACAAGGGGAAAACCTTGCAACAAAGTGGAGAAAATGTGTGTATTTTAAATGCAATTTGTGAAATAATAATCCTGTCTTTCTAAAGATGTCTTAGAACTTCAAAACCTGATATAACTTAGAAGTGGTTATCGCTATAAGTTTTCTCCCTCAGTAGTGTAATTCACAAAATTATCCCTTTCAAATGATTGTACAAGGTTCATTGTGTATAATGACAGAAAAGAAAGTATGATGTCTTGTGAAAAACAGAGACGACTTTTGTCAAAGACTTGAAAAGTAATGTGAAAACACATGATATTATGTGTTCATTAATTTTTTTTCTTCAGTAGATAGTATTCCAATGAGCCTTTTATTACTTGATCATTTTGATTTAGACTCTTCTGTCAGTTTGTCACTTCTGAATTTTCTCTAGACATTTTTCTTCAGTCTTACTTGGTATTTGTGGATGAGTTTAGAAATACATGCACGTAATATATTCAGGGTATTCTTTTCCCTGTATCACTAACTGATGTGTATATGCTTTTGCATATATAAACTCCAGAGTGCAGATAATTATTTCAAATTGCATTTGTGTCCAGATTTCCCGTGCTTTGTCTCTACTACCAAAATGATTTTAAGAAACAAAATAAAAAAAACTCCAAACCAGAAATCCAAACTTCCTACATCTAGCTAAAGACATGCCATGAAAACTTGAAGGAATATGAGTTATGTTTGCACTTCATTCTCTCAACAGTCCACACATGCACCCTGGTACCCCAGACCTTCATATGCTTGAAGCTATCAAGGAATCAGTGTGTGGCCTGGAGAGGAACTATCTAGGGTTTATTTTGAGAAAAATCAACTGAGTAGCAGTGGAGCCTTCCAGCTCTTGCCTTATTTCTGATCTGTAGGGTTCATGAGTTGGTAGAGCTGAGAAGTTAATTCCATCTTTCACACTACTGAATTCATTCAGCATGTCTGCTTAGGCTCCAAGTGTGTCATTTATGATAAGGAGGTGACATTTAAAAGAAATTTGGCAGTATTTAATACTGACTCATACAGACATGCTCAGAGTATTTATAACAGGGAGAGGTTGTACTATGCTTTACTGGTATCAGGACATCTGCTTCTGTCATAAGAAATCTCTGTTGCATTTATTATGAGGATAGGGACAGGAATAAGTACATTTGCTGACTGAAGTTAGGAGTCTCTTTCCTCCCTATGCCATTAATTTTGATAAGAAGGTAAGTTCTGATTGTATTCATCTTTTCTGTAAATAACAAATCAAAGCATAAGCAATCAATAGCACTTCTGCTGCTAAACTGGTAGATTCAAATGAACTGCATTAAATGCAAGGCCACCACAAATTATAGATTTGAAAAAGCATCTCCACAGTACAGTGGCAATAAGGTGATACACTTTGAGTTATCAGCAACGCTGAAAATATTAATAGTCCCTCTATATTCACTCCGATTTCCCACTGTTTTCAAACCTGTATGTGTTCCTGGGCATGCAGCTATTTGAATAATCAATTGCATTCTTCATTTCTTTATGCCAATATAAATGGGTATGAATTAGGCATTGGCTTAGGGACCAGCCACTTTAGTGGTTTTCCAAGGTTTTGCACTACTAAAACAGTGAGGAACACAGACGATCTTGTTTCTGTTATGATATTTCATGGGATCCTGACAATCTCTAGAGCCCACTGAGGATCCCAGCATCCTAACTCCAGGAAGGGAGGGCCTGGTGAATCACTCCTGGGGTAGGCTGGTGCCAGCTGTTGACAGGGTAATTTCTGCAGTTTTCTGAAACTGCAGAACTCTGGAATGGGCCGTTAACATTATGCAGCTCACATATAGAAGTGTACATCTGAGTCAGTTGTTCAGGCAGCACAAATGTGTGCAGGCTGATACAGATACATAGAGGTGTGGAGTTCATACACAGTACTGTTAAGAAACAAGATAATTAAAATAGATGTCTGAAACAGTTTAGAAGAATTTGCTTTTCCTGAAATGCTTGTTCTATCTGACTGCTGAGTAAGCTTATTTTATTACCTTAAAGCTGTTTTGAAGCTTGAGTAGGAAGAGAATGTGTGTGTGGGGAAAACAGATACTGATGAGGAAACAGACTTCCTTAAGGTCTTAAGTTGGGGCTTCAAATTGATGAGCACTTACCAAAGTTGCCAGATATTGCCAAAAGGCCTACCCAGTTTATTACCCAACCAGATCACTGCTGTGTTCCAGGTATTTTAAAGAGCTGTTGTCAACATCATGAGAAAGATAAAACTCATTCCTTGAAAATATTTTCCAAAATATATGTAATCAACTGTATTTATCAGTTGATTAACAGCCTCTTACCTGAGAAATTGGTGTGGTCACTCATAGAACATATTTTATCATAGTTTAAGATTAAACATATAAGTGATTTTAGACTAGTATTTGTAAATACAAAAGAAATTTAACCCATTTCTTCCCTCACCTGGGAGAAAAGGTGAAGAACTGTCATTGGTTCTGTCTGATATAGTCAGCTTGCTTCTTTTTTGGAACTAACCACCACCAGAGAATCTGAAAAATGTTGGTTGTAGTTAACAGTCATGTGGGACTTGTTTGAAGGAAGCATCAGGCGTCTAGAGCAAGTGCTACTGTAGTAAGTATTTCCTAGAGGGATGCCAGCCAATGTGAGAAACGCTGCTCAGTACATTGCCTGAGGAGACTACTGATTTATGAAAGCTCAAATCTCTCTTCAGTTGCTGTCAGCAGGTCAGGCAATATGTTCTGTATGCCACCACTGTATAGTAGAGTGAGGCAAAGCTAAGCAGGTTTATGTCTGAGACTGTTCACTGTATGGTAAAACCATTCTGTGGTTTAAGGACTGCCTTGCTGGTTATGGGTCTTCGAGATGCAAGCAATGAGGAGATTGTTCTGCTCTTTGTAACTGATTAATATGCCTGTTAGGTAAGAACTGAATTTCCTTTTACCAGGTCAGAGTTGTTACATTCATGCAAAATAGTGTACAGTTAAGATACATTCTACAATTTTAAGTTGTATCCATTCATGCTGGTTCTAGAAGGCCTGTTGCTCTCCAGTTTTGTGTTAGCTTGGCTACAGTATCAGGGAATTGCTAATTATTCCCTAGTCTCTGAACTGGCTTTCCTAAATATTTTAAATTTGCAATTTTTATGCTCTTAATGTTAAGCATAATGTTGCTGTTGGGGACTGGATTTTTATATTAGTTTGTACAGAGGATATTTATAGTTTTAGATGCAAAAACCTGAAAAGTGTTTTTAAGATACATGGCTCTACTTCGTAATGTGATTAACTTTCATCAGGTTTTGTGGGTTTTTTGTCTTTTTGTTTTTTGTAGGGTTTGTTTGTTTGTTTGTTTTTTCCCCTGCCATTAATAACATTGCATCCCAGGTCTTAGAGATGACTTCTCAAAAAAAGTCTGAAGAGAACAGATTGACCTTGTGGAGTTCTGAAGGCTCCTGCAGCTGGGCATAGTGGAACAAAGATGAGAGAAATTCTTAGTGGAAGATGGTATAAAAGTTCTCTCCCTCTCAGAGCCAGGACTTGGGTCTTCAGCAGCATCAGTAAAGAGATTCTATTGTAACACTCAGAGTTGAAAGACTATGCCATTCTCAGCATGTGAATTGCTTATTCAAGCTGGAGCAGGGAGTTTGCGTGTGTGTCTGTGTTTGTTAAGAACATTATTGCCTTTCTAGATTCATTTATATGCTCACTAATCAGGATGACTCTATGCTGTTTAAAATATAAATGTTTTTGAGCCTATTTCCGGTGTACAGAAGGATATGGTTTGGGAATTTAGCTTTCTGCAGCCAGATGGATTATAGTGTTGCTAAGGAAACAGACTATAAATGAAGTGGCAGCTGAGTGTCCCTAGAACATCAGACTGCTTGAAGCTGGTATTTTAAACTCATTTAGGTGGGTAGATAAATTGATGATGTGGTGAGAAGTTAATTTCCTCTATTTTATGGTTTGTTAATTTTCATTGCTTTGTTAGTATTTACAGAGGATACCTTCACTTCCCACTCATACCACCTGATGTGTGGCTCACTGAAGAAAAAATTGCAGTTAAAATTAGAAAATGGTCAAAAGCTGTACAGTAAAAGAGATCCTAAAATAATCATTAATGTAACAGAGACCTAGCAGCAGTATGGTCCTGAAAAATGGGGGCTAGGAAGGCAGCTGAGATTTTTCAAACTACATGGGAAAGGACAGAGCTTCTACAGACCTGGTAAAGTTACAGTTTGGACTTGATGTATAAGCTGCTTAAAATAGGTTATACCTATTTGATTTACATATATGAAGTAGCAAGTAAATTGTGTTTTCAGAGTTGCTCTGACAAAGAAGAGATCTTGTCTCTTTTTTCTAATGTTTTTTGCTAAAAATGCATCAGGTTTCCAATCCAGGGTTATTGACTGATAGAGCAGGATTTTTTTTCTCCCCCCTCCCCCCCCGAGGAAGGCAAGCATAGTTCAGTCATTCTGAGTGAGCATGAGGCTATAGGAATAAAGACCTAGCTGAACCCAGAGGACAGAGAGCAACCACTGCTGTTGATAAGATGGGCTGATTGGACAAGAAGGCAGGAAGAGTTCTGAATAGCCTGAAATACCTGCAGACTTCAGCTTTGTAAAAGCACGTAAGTAGGATGTGGATCCTCCCTGTCCTGCTTACCAAGGTCTCCAGCATAAGAGGTCAAGTAATATTGCGTGCTTTACTTTTAAGTGCTTTGTGTTCCTGCAGTTAAAGTCCTTTCTTTGAAGCCTGATGGCCTTCAAAACTGAAATGCTAGAGAAAGTAATGGTGTCCATGTTCTCAGTATTGTGTGAGTTGTGGTTTAAGATAAAATGAATGACTAGACTGTATCTAGAAAGGATATATTTAGAGTTGCACCCACTTAAAAAAAAAACTGATGATAACAAGTGGATGGATAGTGAAGGGCAACCCAAAAAACTAATGCAAGAGTCTGTTTTGAAGGTGTACCCCATGCATAAAAGGGAGTAAATTCAAACATACAGGCAAATGGTTAGAATTTTATTCAGACGTGTGTGCATATCTACTCAAAATGAGACTGACGTGGAGTGAATATGCATGAGTTGCACAATCTATGTTTGCTTAAGAAGAAAAGAAATAAAACTGGGCTGGGAGGACAACAGGCAATGTTTGAGTCTGTAAATCTTCAGAAGTTTGCCCTAGCTGCTTCTGTAACAAAAACGAGATCTGGAACGGTCTTTGTAAGACTGAAAATACCAAGCAAATACAGTTTGTGAGCTAAATATGCAATAGAAGGTAAAGAAGGAATTAAAAGTACATATAGCTGGTTGGTAGAATTGCCATTGTATGTTTTGTGGTTTGAAATGAAACTATTTTCAGTAAAATACATTCTGGAAAATGAGTCATTTTTCCAGCAGTGTTAAACCTCTTCAACATGCAGTATTTAAACTGTTATTTAGAATACATTGCAGAGAACTGTTTCTGGTCTTTTCAAGCCAGGTAGGCAGCACATTGTGGAGATGGCATTAGGTGCACCATAACTTTTTCCTCAGTGTTTGTCATATGACTGGATTTAGTGTATTGATGTGAGTGCTGTCAATCAATATATGGAACAGGATCTGCCATTGTTTTATCACTGAAAACAGTAGGAAAGAGCAGACTACAGCTGTCACAGTATGTAAATCATTACTTTTCCTTTTAATTGCCCCTTCAGGATTGAGACTTTAATTGTTATGGTGGCTGTTACTCCTTGAGGGATGCTTTGCATCTTTCCTGAAAGTCTCTTTCTCATCTTCTGACAAATCGTGTGCATGTTACGTGGTGGAAGGAGCTGTAGCACCCATGAGAAAGCTGCCAAGAAAGAGGAAGCTGTAGGTCAGATTAACTGTTGCTGCAAAGTGCCCATAGGAAAGGGACAGTAGGAAGAAAACAGCAAGCCTGATGAAAATGTTCTGAGGGTTTAATTGTGGCTCTTTTACTGTTGACTGAACTTGAATGAGAAATATTTTGGGGAAACTGAAGTAAATGTACTGTACTGTACTGTAGCCAGGTGTGCCAGAGCAAGTCACAGTATCACAGTATGTTAGAGATTGGAAGGGACCTCAAAAGATCATCTAGTCCAATCCCCCTGCCGGAGCAGGAACACCTAGATAAGGTTACACAGGAACGTGTCCAGGCGGGTCTTGAATGTCTCCAAAGAAGGAGATTCCACAACCTCCCTGGGCAGCCTGTTCCAGTGTTCCGTCACCCTCACTGAGAAGAAGTTTCTTCTCAGGTTTAAGTGGAACCTCTTGTGTTCCAATTTGTACCCATTTCCCCTTGTCCTTTCATTGTTTGCCACTGAGAAGAGCCTGGCTCCATCCTCGTGACACTCCCCCTTTATATATTTATATACACTAATAAGGTCACCCCTCAATCTCCTCTTCTCCAAACTATAGAGACCCAGCTCCCTCAGTCTTTCCTCATAAGGGAGATGCTCCACTCCCTTAATCATCTTAGTTGCCCTGCACTGGACTCTCTCCAGCAGGTCCCTGTCCTTCTTAAACTGAGGGGCCCAGAACTGGACACAATATTCCAGATGAGGTCTCACCAGGGCTGAGTAGAGGGGAAGGAGGACCTCTCTCGACCTACTAACCACCCCCCTTCTAATACACCCCAGGATGCCATTGGCCTTCTTGGCCACAAGGGCACAGTGTCGGCTCATGGTCACCCTGTCGTCCACCAGGACCCCCAGGTCCCTCTCCCCTACACTGCTCTCTAACAGGTCATTCCCCAATCTATACTGGAACCTGGGGTTGTTCCTGCCCAGATGCAGGACTCTACACTTTCCCTTGTTATATTTCATCAAGTTATTCCCCGCCCAACCCTCCAGCCTGTCCAGGTCTCTCTGGATGGCAGCACAGCCTTCTGGCGTGTCGGCCACTCCTCCCAGCTTAGTGTCATCAGCAAACTTGCTGATAGTACACTCAATTCCCTCATCTAAATCATTGATGAATATATTAAATAATACTGGTCCCAGTACCGACCCTTGAGGCACTCCACTAGATACAGGCCTCCAACTAGACTCCGCCCCATAGACTACAACTCTCTGGCTTCTCTCCTTCAGCCAGTTCACAGTCCACCTCACTACCCGATCATCCAGACCACACTTCCTCAATTGAGCTGCGAGGATGCTGTGGGAGACCGTGTCAAACGCTTTGCTGAAGTCAAGGCAGACCACATCCACCGCTCTGCTTTGTTAAAGTGAATCTTTTTTTTGTGTAAACAAAATAATGATGTATAAGCAAATAGTTTTGGCTTTTATTGCAGAGATTTTTTTGAAATATATTATATTCAACAAGGTTTAAAATGGAAAAAATGTTAATTATTTGATAAACAAAAAATTCCCTAGAATTTATTTTCAGCAGGTACATGAGTGTGAAGGAGCTGCTACCAGAAGCTTGGCTATTAGGTCTGGAGAAGGAAAGTGGTTTTGATAGAAATAAGAAAATAATCAGAAGATAAGACAAAAATATTTAACTTTTAAATCAGTCCCAAAGCAGGCAGAAAAATTATATTTTTATGGACAGTCATAATACCTTCTGTAGTATCATGATACTGAATGCATAAAAATGACCTCCAAACCTTCCGCAGTAGTTTAAAATACTTTTTTTTTTTTTTTTTCCTGCTTAGGAATACATCTCTTCTGACTTCATATGTGGTCTTTTTGGTGTATTGTAGTCAGTGTTAATTTTAAGATTTTTGGAGTTTATAGAAAGTACTAAGGCAAGAGTTTCATTTTTCTGATCTGTATGGTGAATGTCATTACACTTGTTTTCCTATAAATCTTGAGCGTAACTTTGAGTTGTTACTAACTTTTGTCTGTCTTCTAAAAAAATTATACAAATCTTGGTATGAATTTTTTGACAGTTGCTGAGTAGTTGCAATTGAATTAGAGATTATGTTAAATTTATTATTCTGTTTAGTTATCCTGCATGCAAGATGATAAATTCCATACAGTATTTTCACAAGATCAGTTTCATATTGAAATTGAGACCAAATAAACTTGTCTTTAACTGAAGAAACATTTCGATGTATTTTTCAAAAGGATTTAATTGAGCATACTTAAACTGCTTTCAGTTAAGTGGGGAGATATGGTTTTGAGCTATCAAAGTGGAAGACAGCATGAGTTAATGGGTGACTTCTTCCTGGTAAGGTAATGTGCTTTTAAAATCACCAGATTGATTCATTTTAATATTTTGGCTTGTAAGTTTAATCCATTTTCTAATCTGTTTGGGATGAGTGTCCTAAGCCCTGCCTGTCATGCCTGTACAGAAATTGTTCGTGCTAGTATTGCATTGGATCTGAACTTAGGTAATCTCACCCTGAGAGTTGTTCAAATGGTAACTCTCATTTTGACTGTCTTTTTTAATGTTTGGTATATTTCTAACTAGAACTGTTTTTCAGAAACAGTTGCTATCTTGAAAGTGTTATATGAAAATATATGCACTCGTGCGGATATGCATCCACATACATACACATGTTCTTGTGTGTATAAACATGCACATATAAGAAAAATGTATAACAACATAAGTATGCGTATAAACTGAATTTATGTTTAGTTCTCAGCTAAATCTTACCCTTGCAGCCTTTAAGTACTTTCGGAGCAGGATTCTGCAAGCAATCACCTCATTTAACTTGCTAGCAGCACCTCTTCTCTGTGCACCAAGTGCTGAGAAGATCCATAACATCTGTATTACAGCAGCACGACTCTTAGGCAGCATCAGAATTTGGCTGTAGTGTGAGCTGAATGCTTGTGTTAAAAGCAGAATCAGGGTGGATTGCTTTGCTTTGGGAACTAAACCAAACCACAAGAACCTATTGTGGGCAGGACACTGTGTGAAAATAGTACAAATTCAGTCATCCTAATCACTTTTCCATTAGGATCCCTGCATCATTTCATAAAACGATGAATTTTTGTTAAAATCAGTTTTGGTTTTGTGAAAGAGACAGCTTAATAAATTCCATCAGTATAGGATCAGATGAATTTTATAAAGCCTTGCATTTTGGTAGAAGGTAGCATGCTAATGGCAGTTGTCAGAAGTTGTCAGAAGTTCAACTAATAAGAAAATCCGTCTTTCCCTGTTCTTAGGAGAAAGTAGTGCAGTAGTATGTCTGGTGTACTGGGACACTACAACAGAGGAAGGAGTGATGTAATATGAGGAGCCTTTAGATCTTTACCTTATGGCGTCTGACAGTGGAACATCTTAACAGAACTTAGTCTTCTGGTCGGAAAATATACTGGAGAAGTTGTGCTGGTTGAAAAGCCAGAATAGCCTTAGGATAGCTTAAAAGTTTCTGACTTGAAACAGGCTTTTTTACTTGCCTATTGTCTTCTTCTGATAGACTGACTTTTTGGTGAAGAAAGGAAGCTTTCAGTATTTCAGTTTATTTTTGCCCATATTTTGACTTAATATCCCCCCAGAAATGCTAAGAAAGCTTGCTAAAAGCCAGCTGTGGACTAGTTGCGACTAGATATAGAGAACTGTTGGTAAAGTACATGGCGGAAGTTTGAAAATCTGTGGCATACTGAAAACACATCACAATTTTCAAGACCTTCTCTTGCCTTTTACTAAGTCTTTAGTGTAATGTGAATGCTTGTGGGAAACATTTTAGAGTTTAATGGTGTGTAGGATCTCTGTGATTTTTAGTTTCACTATTGCTGTTATTTGGAAGTGACAGTTCCTGGTTTGGGGAATCAAAATAGACTTAATATGAAAATTCCTCTATCATCAGTAATTACAAGTTTTTCACCATTCTTGCTTATGGCACAGCACTGTCTTGAATGTAAATACCTTTTAGTATATAAAAGCCAAATCTAGATGTTACAGCTTGATATGTGTACACCAACATCTCAGAGCTTCAGGTGACATATATGACGCTTTTAAATATGCTCATTAGGGTCTGCTTTAGTCCAGATTGATGCTTTTGCTTTGCAGCTGGGGAGCTGGGTTCAGGAAGGAGTGAATGAGAACAGGTCAATACTGCCCATTCAGTAGCTCTGCCAGCTCTAAATGGTGCATTCGGAATTTCATTGTAGGATCGTGAAGAGTTAGAGCTTTCCCCCTCCGTTCTTACAAAAAAGCCTGACTAATCATTTATAATGGGAAGAAAAAAGGAATGTTCTTTGGAAGCAGTGTTAACCGCTGATTGCCAAGAGAAAACTGTGCTAAGCAGCCTTAGTTAAGAGGAAGGTCTGTAAGGTACTCAAATTTAGTAACATTTTCCAGATTTACTTTGTAAGTCCTTTTATTTTTAGCTTCTTGGAGGCTTGAAGTGGAAGAACTTCCTAGTGCACGATAATGTTTTGAATGCTTTTCTAAATTTATTTTAAAGATACTTTCTCTAAACACTTAAGTAGAGAAAAGGAACAGTTCTTATCTTGGGGAATATGCTTGTCCAGAGCAAAGACCTAACAGGTTGTTACTATATTTAATCTGTCCAAGTTCCTGGCAGAGTCTTCTGTCTGCTTGCAAAGCTGTTCGCTTCTCTGATACTTCAGAAAGCCTAAGAGGGAAGATTAACAGTTTATAATGCTTATCTCAGCAAAGGAGAAACAAACCATTTGGTGAAAATCTGTAATAGTCTAATGGGTACATTTTATTTTATACATAAATAAATCCTATTTTTCCTTCCCACCTTGCTGTGTGGAATAAATACAAGTATAAAATTGTTGTGCTAATGGAAAACAATTTGTGTTAAAAGATAATCAGAAAAATCAGACACTGACTTCAGTTGTGGCCACAATTGTTGAATTGTGGCTTCAGTTGTGAAAATGGGTTTATTCTGCAGAAGGTGGATTTCTCAGCAGGTGCCAGTCCAGCCGATCAGGCCTTATGTTTTGGGTGTTTGAGGTTCGGTTGAAGTTGGTTGCTGATACAGAAATTCAGCACTCAGATGGTTGGAGGAGCCAGGACATTATGAGTGATTTTAAACTACTGTTAGTTTTTGTTGCTTCCCATGTAGAAGGTCACTGTGCACTCCTTGGCTGGTTTGTCCTCCCACCCCTGTGTAGAGCATTTACATAGAAACTTGTTCCTGAAAGATCCTGACATCTTTTTCTCCACTGTGGAGGTGACTTACAGATGTTCTATTAGTGGCTTCTGGAAAAAATTAAAAGTTGTATAGCCTTTTAAAAACTAGCATGTGAATGTATGTGTGTCCCATGTATTTGTCCTTTTATTATATATAAACAATATAAATAAATCAGGTTGCTGGGATCTTTTAGTGTGACATAAGCTCAGCTTTCAAGGCTCACTGAGATTTTCTGGCTTTCTTCTGAGAGTATATGGAAAAGCTACATTGAAAACTTATGTTCTCAGTTAACAACAAGTATGTTGTGATAAAATATACAACTTTTTAGTCATGCTAAGTCCAGGTTACAGAAATCATTTTAACTTGAGGCATAAGAGCTTTGTGCTGATTGATTGGTGCAAGAGTATGTAGAGGAAGTGCTGAGATCCTGCGTTGAAACTTTCATAGTTTATTCTTCTCTGTGCCTGTTCTCTTGCCCTTTGATTTTCTAATACCCTTATACTGATATCTTTATGCTGATAGCTTCTTTAAGATGTTCAGTAGCCACCTGTGGACTTAAATGACATTTTTTCTGAGCGGCTTTGGGGCTAAGCATGTGTTTTAACAGAGCCAGTAAGATTTATGGCACCTAACTGTTGTGTGCTTGTCTACGAATTAAATAAATGCATCTGAATGAGATCTAAACAGTGTTTTGCTCCAGTCCTGGCAAATGTTGGTATTAAATGGTGAGATTCTTATGCTCCAGAGGCTAGATGGCTGAGGGTCGTTTTGGCTTGATGAAACTTCGATGCCTTAATCCTGCCTAAGTTCTATACTTTCTCCAAGAAAGGGGTGTGTGAGCTGTCTTTTGTCAGGAGACACAGCACATTCTACCTCTCCCAATAAAAATAGTTTTGTTACAGGAAAAACTTTTGCAATTCTGGTCTTGTTGTGCCTTGAGTTGTAAATATGTCACCAACTTGGTTTTTATCTTTTTTTTTTTTACAGGTTATTTGGAAAGAGAGTACTTTGCTGAACAGAAAACTCAAGATGACTTGTGATTCCTGTTCTACATGGGAGCCAGTCTGGATTGGTATGTTGGGAGTTTTTTCTTATTTATCAAACTCACTTGTAGTGATAGCATGTATAATCCCAAGGTTGACTTAAAATTTAGGAAGCTTCTGACTTGTATGTTAATAACTAGTGAAGACTATGAATTAAAAGAGTGTGTTTTCAATAATGTTTTCAATGGTTACTGTTCTAGGTACTACAGCATTTAGTTAGCTCTTCAACATCAATAGTTTAATATGACCTTTACACTAGTGAGAAAGTTAGAAGTCAGGAGAAATATTGTGACAGCACTAGAAATATAGAACTTTATGAGTCCTTTCATATGATCTACAAATTGGGAACATGTTTTTTCTCAAGAGCTAAGAAAATATAATTATTCTTTATATTTTTGTATATTTGTGGTTTAGAATAGTCATGAAGATTCCCATGGCTGACATTTCTTGACAGTTAATGCCTGTCTGAATTAAGGACAGGAAAAAATACCCTCAAGAGGGCAATTAGTTGTACTTAATGACCGAAAGCAGAGGTGGCTGTTTCCCATAATAATTTCCTATGAAAATTTCCACAGTAGTGTATATAGAGTGGAAAAAAGGATAACTTCCTAAGTTAAACTAATGCCTCTTGTGAATAGTTTCATGGGTCATCTGCTCATGCAGTGTGGTTTATTAGTTTCAATTTAGGATATGTAAATAGGTATTAAAACTGAAAATTGCTAATTCCTTTTAGGAGGAACAGTTAGGTGAGTAAGAGCGCTGTCCCTGCTGGTTCGTGCTCTGACTCATTGTTTGCACTGGCTTTAGCAGAAGGGACTCCACTGCAACAGATTCCTGCCTCTACTTAATGGCACAAGAAACAGTGCTTGATTCCTGTTGTGAGTGGAGTATGTCCTGGGGTGCTTTCTGCAATAATAGGGTGTCAGAGTAGGTACTTTAGTATTTTCTACCAGCAGGTATCTTTTTTTGAAAACAAAATAAGCCCATGGCCTTTTTGTCTGTTGCTGACTTTATCCCTTTTTCCCCTAAGAATATTTTTTAATGTTGGTTTGTTTGGGTTTTTTTATGCTGCAACAATTGTTTTTGCCAAAGTTTGCCTTCGAAATAAAACCATTGATAGCAACTATAAAGCATGCAGAAATTTCCCATTTATGACCACTTAAAACATCCCTGAGAAGTAAGAAAGGTCACTGTACCACTCATTGCTGGCTTCAGGTTTTTTGAATAAGAATGATTTCTGTGTGCTGGACCAGAACTTGGTGCTGGGCAGTACTGAAAGTATGCTTACTTTTAGCAGTTAAATCATTGAACATTTTGGCAGCTGTTCACAGTGTGTTTATCTGTATCAAACATAAACTTATTATGGCACTGTTATGTTCCCTGTTTTGTCTATGTTGGACTTACTGGTTTTGACTGATGTTGGCTTTTCATGTAAGATCTAATCTTCCGTTTCTGGTTGAGCATGCTATCCAAATTTTGAACGGAAACCTTTTAGCTTCAAAAGCTGTTAAAAATGGACACCATAGTTCTAGCAATAATTATATTTGATGAATGAAATTTGTGTTATTTAGCTTTAAGTGTGTACTTCATTGAAATAATTGTGTCTATTATGTTCCATAAAAAGAAAGTTGCATATGAGTGAGAACCTTGCTTGAGAGAAAATGTGCATACCCAGTAATTTTCAGGACTGAAATGGAAAAAAGTGATTGTGTGAAGCTTTTTTTGCATCTGAAAAGAATCAGTGAGAGTACATGTTCCAAAAGTGAGAATGCTGTGACAAAAAGGTATCTGTCTGCCTCTTGCTTGAGTACTTTGACCATCAATAAGCTTATCCATTTAAACTACCAAAACATGGTTGTCTTTTACAAGCTATGTGATTACCATTCAGCAGTGACTCTGGCTTTGAAGTGATAGGATCTGTCTTTCTCGAACAGCAAGTGAGGACTGAAATGACTTGAATTTATCGTCTGAATTGTCAGTTACTTTTATGAAGGATGATAGCCAAGAAAAAGCGTTACCAAGTTGCCTGCAAGGTTAGATAAGTGTAACTCCAGCACAACATTTGAGCATGCAGATTCAGTATGCGGTCCACAGAGAGGTTTCATACCTCAGAGTGATAAATAGAGTAATAGAGAGAAGGGTGCTGCTGGGAAACCATCAGGAAGCAGTGAGCACAGGAGCAACACTCAAGAGTTTCTTTCTACCCGGGATCCAAAGCCTGCAGTTCTCTTGTTAGATTAGGTGTCTTTGTAACAGCTGATCACCCCTCACTCTTCTGTTCCTTCTTGAAAAGAAGGTAGGGCTGATGACTTATGCAACAGTCAAATGGCTAACACTAGCCTCCCAAATTTATGCCCTTGGCTAGGTCCAGGCAGCAGCTTGCATGAGTTCATTATCCTCCCCTTCTCTTAATGCTGTGCAGAAAAGCGTGGAAGCTTTGCACTGAGGGGGGAGAAAGCACAGAACAGGAGGTAGCTATTTGTTTAGAGAGCTGGGATAGTGAGACAACATACATGAAACTATTTTTCTTAGTCACTTTTTTCTGGATTTGTTAGTATATAGACACCTGAGAGGCCTTTTTACTTAGCTATATACTGGATGCTACTGGCTTGAGAAATGCAGGGTAGCACAATCTTTTTGACTAAATAAATGGTGCAGAACACATGTGCTTCTGGTCTGGGTCCTTGTGTTTAGAAGGACAATTTGTGATAAAGCAGTATTTTCTAAAACTTTGTTTGTTTGTTTTTTACCTTGCCTTGGAACACTGGAACATTTGCAGTTGTTTTGGGGGTTGTGGTGTGGGGGGTTTTGTTGTTTTTTTGTTTGTTTGTTGTTTGTTTTTTTCCTTTCTTTGGGGGGGTGGGTTGGGTGGGATTGTGGGGTTTTTTGTTTGATTTTTGTGGTGTGGGTTTTTTTTTGTTTGTTTTCTTCTCTTTTTCCTCTTTAGAGCTTTTATAATGTGTGCTGTCATCTAAGGCTCTGTTGAACTTTATAATTCGGAGTGCAGAGCTGCATGCCATAAATATGTTTAAAGAGATGAACATACTGGGAAGAGCCCAACGAAGGGCTACAGAGATGATGAAGAGACTAGAACATCTCTTCTGTGAGGAAAGCCTGAGAGAGCTGGGGCTGTTCAGCTTGAAAAGGAGAAGGCTCAGGGGGATGTTACCAGTGTGTATGAATACCCATAGGGAGAGTGCAGAGGGGACAGAGCCAGGCTCTTTTCAGTGATAACCAGACAGGACCAGAGGCAATGGACACAAACTGAAACACAGGAGGTTTGTCCTAAGTATCAGGAAAGCTTTTCTATTGTGAGTGTGACTGAGCACAGGCACAGGCTGCCCAGACAGGTTGTAGAGTATTCATCCTTGGAGATACTCAGAAGCTGTCTGAACATAGTCCTGGACAACTGACTTTAGGAGGCCGCGATGGAACAGTGCGGTGAGACAAGATGACCTGTAGAGGACTTGTTCAACCTCAATCACTCTGGGATTTTGTGATTCCTTTGTTTTTTCCTATTCTTATAAGAGACAACAATAATTCATTTCCCTGTGCCACTAATAATTCTGTAGACTGCTATGATACCTTTTTTCAGTCACTTTTGAATAGACATCAAGTGGAGCAGAACTGAGTATAGCACTGAGGATGAGATGTGCCATAGAAGTGTACTGTAGCAGGTACTGCATATGAATGTATGGTGTATGTAGGTAGCTCCTGCTTTTCTTCTCTGTTTCTTGGCTAACAATTCTGAACACTTGCATGACGTTTTCATAGACTATCAAAACTTGAAGATCTGTCTGTCTTCTGGATGGTAATTATTGGCTTAGCATCTGCTCCTGTGCCTATAACTTTTTTTCTGTACGTGCATAGTTTTATTTCTAGTAACACTGAATTTTATCTGGCAGTCTATTAGCTTGTCACTGTCATAAGATCCATCTGTACCTTTTTACAGTTGACCTTTGTTTTTATTAAATTGCTCTGAAAAACAGTTCATGTTCATCATCAGCAAATGCTCTGGTTTCACATTTGCCTCTTCTCCCCTGTAGGTTGAAGAGTCTGAGCCCCAGTATAGGTTATCTTTGTAGGGTCATTCTGCTGACCTTTTTTCCACTGCAAAACTAACTGCTCCTTCGTTTCCTATTTTAAACTGATGATTGTCTGTAAGAGGGCTTTACATTTCTCTAGTGGCAGATTAGTTTCTTTCGGAGCCTTGGTGGAAAGACCTTTTCAAAACCAACCTGAAATGCAAAACTTACCTTTGCTGGCTTACTGCTTGCAGAGCTCTAAAAGATACTGCCCCAGGGATCTAATTTTCTGTACTCCATGATTTTAAATCCAGAATTATTTGTTGAATTTATGCTCTTTTGCAGTTCCTCCAGAACGCTACAGCTTCCTTCCCTCTTCAGTGTTCTTGGCTTGTGGAATTGTAAACCTCAGAGGAACTTTGGGTGAGATTTTCATGTTCATTGTTAAAATCCTTGCTTGTTTGTTCTGGAAAGCTGTGTTAACCTTTCTGCTGTTGGTTATGGATTTTATTCTAACAAATATGTTAAAGGCAACTAGTAAAAAAAAAGCTTTATAAAGACTGAAGAGAGAAATTTTGGCTACTTTATAAGCTTTAGCCTGTAATTAACATTAAGGCTTTCTCTAGAAGAGTTACTGTAAAATAAAAATTAGAGGGGCTGAATGGAGAGAAAAGGAAAATCTAGACTAAAGTTAACAAAACTTGTCATTTTTGTGAAATGTCAACATCCATAGCTTAGTATACTCTTGCTGAGTTTAACAATCTTTGAAATATAATAGGATAAACAAAATTATTACATTCCCTTCCATTCAAGCAGGAAGACCTCTAGAAAGTGGAATTTGTATTACTTTGTATCTTGGGTTCAGCTGGAAAGTTATTTTTCTTCTTCCTAGTAGCTGGTGCAGTGCTGTGGTTTGGCTTTAGTCTGAGAACAATGCTGATAATATGCCAGTGTTTTAGTTGTTGCTAAATAATGCTTACCCTAATCAAGGACTTCTCAGTCCCATGCTCTGCCAGTGAGAACAGGCACGGGAAGCTGGGAGGAAGCACAGACAGGACACCTGGCCCAGTCTAGCCAAAGGGGAATTCCATACCACAGCATGTCATGCCCAGGATATAAACTGGGGGGAGTTACCCAGAAAGCCCAGATCGCTGCTTGGGTTTGGCTAGGTATTGGTCAGTGGGTGGTGAGCAATTGTACTGTGCATCACTTGTGTATTGGTTTGGGTTTTTTTGTTTCCCCCCCCCCCCTTTCCTTTTTAGTATTATATTCTCTCCCCTTGTTACTTCCCTTATAATTACTATTAGTAGTAGTAGTTTTATATTATACTTTAGTTACTGGACTGTTCTTATCCCAACCTATGGGGTTTACATTCAGTTCTCCCCCCTCTTCCTGCCTGCAGACGGGGGGTGGGGCAGGAGAAAGGAGAGGAGTGAGAGGCTTCATGGTGATGAGTTACCAGCTGGGCTTAAACCACGGCACTCTTGGTTTTCATGGCAGGTTTTGGCAGAGGGGTCTACAAGGGCAGCTTCTATGAGAAGCTGGTAGAAGCTTTCCCTGTGTCTGATAGAATCAATGCCAGCCAGCTCCAAGACAAACCCACTACTGGCCAAAGCTGAGCTTATCAGCAACAGTGGTAGCACCTCTGGGATCACATAGTCAAGAAGGGGAAGAAGTTACTGTGCAGGAGCAATTGCAGCCAGAGAGAGGAGTGAGACTATGAGAGAAACAGCTCTGCAGACACTAGGGTCAGTGAAGTAGGGGAGGAGGTGCTCAAGGCACTGGAGCAGAGATACTCTTGCAGCATGTGGTGCAGACCATGGTGAGGCAGGCTGTACCTCTGCAGCTCATGGAGGTCCATGGTGGAGCAGATATTCACTTACAGCCTGTGGAAGACCCCCCCACCAGAGCAGGTGGATGCCCAAAGAAGCTGTGATCCCATGGGAAGCTCATGCTGGAGCAGGCTCCTGGCCGGATCTGTGGCCCCATAGAGGAAGGAGCCCACACTGGAGGAGGTTTGCTGGTAAGGCTTGTGACCCTATGGGGAGCCCATGCTGGAGCAGTCTGTTCCTGAAGAGCTGCACCTTATGGAAGGAACCCACACTGGAGCAGGGTAAGAGTGTGAGTAGTCCTCTCCTCTGAGGAGGAAGGAGTAGCAGAAACAGTGTGTGATGAACTGACTGCAACCCCTATCCCTCTTCTCCCAGTGCAGGAATAAAGTTGAGCACAGAAAGAGAGGAGGGGGTGTGTTTTAGTTTGTGGTTCTTTTTTTTTTTCCTCATTAGCCTTCTCTGATTTTGATTGGTAATGAATTAATTTCCCTACTCAAGTCCTTTTTTTTCTGTGGTGGTAATTGGTGAGTGATTTCTCCATTTCATTATTTCTCCCCATGAGCCATTCCCTTGCATGTCCAGCCGAGGAGGGGGAGTGGTAGAGCTGCTTTGGTGAGAGAGTGGTTAATAATTTCTGTTGGAAAAAATGCAGATGATCTGGCCCTGGAAATCATCTAGTTGATAGGAGCTTGCAGGTAAGAAGGGAATAGCTTTTCTATGGAATGAGAGGAGGTCATAGTGCTGCTGTTCCTTGATAAAATCTTGGCAGCAGTCTGGACAGGCTTGCATTTGGATCACTAGAAGTCCAAACTGGGGACTTTGTTGTCTTAAAGTCCATTTCTTTGTTGGTGAAGTATTACCCAGAACCTCCATAAATATGGGCAGGATTTGTGTTGCCAGATATAAGCTTCTTGGTCACCATGTGTAGAGATGGAGGAGATAGATTGCCCTCTGAAGATGCCTATAATCCTGACTAAACACACTAAGACAGCTTGAAAGTGACTGTTACAGTCATCCAGAATGAATGAGGTGAATTCCACTTGGTTTCTGGCTGTGGGCATTGAATCTTTCTCATTTCCTGCTTGATCAGGTGCCAGAGTACTCTGGGAGCATTTAATTTAATAGTCCAAGACAGAGGAGAGGAAGTAGCACTGAAAAGGGGAGACAATTCCTTTGCATTTTATTTGTCTCTAAGAACAGTACATGTCATAATACAATAGCCATGATAATAGTACAACAAAACAGTACACAAACTATAAAAGGAAATGTTTGATTGTATCAGTATAATGAGGAGGGAGGAAGTTCTGCAGAATGTCAAAGGATTAGATTTACAAGGAAAAAGAGTGTGCATGTCGTTAAATTATGTGGAATACCAAGATGAATTAACAAAGACATGTGTAGACCAGCAAAAGCAGGAAAGCTTGCTGAAGGGGGGAGGATTGTAGGAACTGAAGAATAGCTAGTTTCCTGCACCTTGAGATCAGGCAGTAACTAAATGAAACAAACTGAGAAATACTTTAATCCTGTGGACAAGTTATTTAATAATTAATAACAGATTAGGATGCTTTACATATTTTTCCTAAGGCATCTGCTGCAGCTGACTGACATGGTACTAAAGATCCTGTATTATTTAGGATTTCTCAGACAGGGAGGCTTTTCCATGTTTACCAAACGGGCAGATAGGCGATACTGATATTATTTAAGCTGTTTGGAAATATTAAAGTGTCCAGCTATAGGCAATTTCATAACAAAATCATGAAGTTAGCTTAAAAATTATGAGGTTTAAATAACAATACTGGTTTGATTTATTCTCTCTTCATCACTTAAGTTTGTTTTCAAACAAAGTTTTCCAGTCCTGGTTATGGTAGAAAAAAGTCAGCGAGTGAGAGTATTGTACAGTATCAGCAAGACTACCAGAGCAGGATCTGTGAGAAAACCACCAAATATTATGAGACTCCCCTGACTTCTGCTTAAGTAAATTCTGTTGACCTGAAGTGTAAGTATGTATGAAAGAACCCTTTGTCATTAAGGAAAGCAGAGCAATTGTTTGGTTCCCATTGGTTTCAGATTTCTTTATTTCTTTATCCAGATTTCTGTTCCCTAGTACCATGACTCCTTGAATGAAGGTGTAACCTAGGTTTATATTCCCGTATACAGTCCACTTTGCAATATTTATCCTGTTTCTCCATTCTTTTGCAGATGGAAATACTGACACAAATTTAAGAACTTTGATGCTTTCAGACTTTGAATTTTGATTTGTTAAATGACCAGGAATAGGATACTGCCTGAACAAGATGAAATGCCTTGAAGACCTTTGGTTCTGCTTTCATTTCTCCTGAAGCAATGGTTTTCTCAGCAATGTTGACACTGGCCCACTCTGGGACCTCAAATGCTACTTTTATTGTTTATGAAAATGCCTATACGAATTTTACCACTCCGCAGTTCTTGCTTCGTAGTGGCACAACACAGCCGTCGAGATATGGTTCAGGTGCTGTACTCGCCACCGAAAGAAGTACTTTTCTGGTAAATGCTACAGCTATCCTGCCATCACAGGAAGTTTTCAGGAGCTTGAGTTTGCCACTCCAGATTATTCTTTCTGCTGCTATGATATTTATCCTGTTGGTTTCTTTCCTTGGAAACTTTGTTGTTTGCCTCATGGTCTACCAGAAGGCAGCTATGAGATCTGCAATTAACATTCTCTTAGCAAGCCTGGCTTTTGCAGACATGCTGCTGGCAGTGCTGAACATGCCTTTTGCTCTGGTAACAATCATTACCACTCAGTGGATTTTTGGGGATATATTCTGCAGAGTCTCTGCTATGTTCTTCTGGCTTTTTGTCATAGAGGGGGTAGCCATTCTTCTTATTATTAGTATTGACCGATTTCTTATCATAGTTCAGAGGCAAGATAAACTGAACCCTTACCGTGCAAAGATTCTCATTGTGCTTTCCTGGGCAGCTTCTTTTGTTGTTGCTTTTCCGTTATCAGTAGGGAATCCTAATCTGCAGATACCCTCAAGAGCACCTCAGTGTGTCTTTGGCTACTCGACAAGCCCAGGTTACCGAGCCTATGTGATAGTTATCTTGCTAATTTCTTTTTTTATTCCATTCCTCGTAATGCTATATTCTTTTATGGGCATACTCAACACCGTCCGCCACAATGCAGTTCGTATCCATAGCCACCCTGATAGCATATGCCTCAGCCAGGCCAGCAAACTTGGTCTCATGAGCTTACAGAGACCTTTTCAGATGAATATTGATATGAGCTTTAAAACTCGTGCCTTCACAACCATCTTGATTTTGTTCCTTGTCTTCATAGTCTGTTGGGCACCCTTCACCACTTACAGCCTTATAGCCACATTCAACAGCCACTTCTACTACAAGCACAACTTCTTTGAGATAAGCACTTGGCTCCTTTGGCTCTGCTACCTCAAGTCTGCACTGAACCCACTGATATACTACTGGAGGATTAAGAAGTTTCATGATGCATGCTTGGACTTGATGCCCAAATACTTCAAGTTTTTGCCACAGCTCCCTGGCCATACAAGACGGCGCATTCGACCGAGTGCCATCTATGTGTGTGGGGAGCATCGGTCGGTAGTGTGAAGCTGCAGTTGTTTGACAATGATTGTTATTTTCTGGGTTTGTTTTTTTTTTTAGGCTTTAGGTTGAATTTTATTTTGTTTAATATGGCTTTTTCAGTGTGGCCATATCTTATAACTTACTTAATTTTCCCAGTACTCTGTGCAATTTTGGAAGGTAAGATAGAGGGAGGGAAAGTGGTTAGTTATAGTTGAGTTTACTACCAGAATACAAGTAAACAAAATAACAAATGTTACCTCTAGGATTCCATGGAAATCCATTCTTTTAAATGAAAAATACATTTGTAACTTTTTGACAGGTTTAGGCTTGCTAGGCCTGCAATTGCATCTAATTGTAGAGACTTTTTTTTTTTTTTATGCTGCTAAGATACAGTGTATTTAGTTAGTGTAATTTCTCTGAAAAATGTTGCTGCTGTCTGCCAATATATTGGAGCCAAAAAGTCTCATTAGATTATTCCTATTTAATTTTAACAATATTTCAGAAGTTTTCGTGGTAACACTAGAAAACTTCTTCCTTTTTTTACTCTTTACTTTAATACTTCCATTAATATTTTTGTGCACTTTACAAAATTTACTATAGAATTTGTTCATTGGAATATTTTGTTCTGTATTGAAGGGGTATTATTATCATTATTTGTTATATTGCTGAATTTCAATGAAAGACCAGTGTAAGCTCTAGGAGGGCAATTTATGTTGGTATAGCTACACCTACAGTCACAGATTCACTGTTTTTCTAACAAGTATCAAATGTAACATTAACTGCTCAGTTATTAGGGGAGTTGGAAGGAAAAAATGGAGGAAGGAAAGGGAAAGAAAGGGATGAAAATACCATGTCTGGAGGTTTAGACTAACATAAAATGTAGAAAAATAGAGTTTGTGTGAAAATTATCCTGGGGAAAGGGTTGTAGTTGTTAGTTTAGGCTGTTATGAGCTATCTAAACCTGATGGTACGCCTGAAAACCTATCTGAAATTGTGACTTTGGGCCTGCAATTTACACTCTGTTGGTATAACGCTGTTTCTTCTTGGAGCTCATGTAAGGCTAGTTGTGCTCTGAAATCATGCTGTCAGGTGTTCATTGGGATAGAATTAGAAATTGTAGAGTAAACCAGCAAATAGATAGCACATGCTTGAGACTAGGACTTAGTCTTCATAGTAATTACAGGGAAAAAAATCTTCAGCTTCTTTTCCTGGTTAAGTATTAGGCCAAAACCATGAACTGGTAATTGTAGAATGGCTTGTGTTGAAAGGGAACTTAAAGTTCATCTAGTTCCAACCTCCCTGCCATAGGCAGAGACACCTTCCATTAGACCACGCTGCTCTGAGGCCTGTCTGACCTGGCCTTGGACACTGCCAGGGATGGAGCATCCATAACTTCTCTGGGCAACCTGTTGCACCCCATAGTGAAGAATTTATTCCTAATACCTGATCTAAATCTACCCTCTTTCAGTTTAAAGCTATTATTCCTTATAACAGTTGGCCAGCAGTGTTTGCTGTGGATGCAAGCTGAATTCCCCAATTTCCCCACATCCTACTTTACGCTGATTTTTTTCATTGCCCTTTTTCCTCCATAGTGTTATCTGCCTCAAAATTTTACGCTGCTGTTATCATCTATTAGGCATCAGCTTCTCTCCCTGAAATGCCAGATCACCCTTATGATTAATGTCAGGCTATCTCAGTACCTGCCTGGAAAGCAGAAAGGAGAAGGTTTTCCTTGATGATAGCAATCTGGACTCAGCTTTTTGCCTTTTTTTTTTTTTTTTTTTTTTTTAAATCTGCTAAATAGATATTTAAGGCAAGTAAAATTAAGACTAAGGTTTGGGCTTTGAAGTGCCACCCCCCGACCCCCCCCCCCCCCAGTTGCTCTGAGGCTGGGGAAGAATGCCTGCAGAACAGGATTAATATACACCAAATTTATCAGCCAGGGTTTGAGCTTCTCTTGCTTCTATCTGTCACTCAGTACCCCAAAGCATGAGGACCTCTTCATTGTTGTTGTACCAGGGGAGGAAGTAATAGCAATTTTACCCATTTCTATCTATCTACACGGTACAGGGCATTTCCTTCATGCTTATATCTATGTGTATGAAGGAGGTGCCCTGTTCTGTGTGGATGTCCAAGGACTGCTTAATTTCTGAGGTCAAGTAAGCATTTACAGCCCAGATTTTGTTTAGGTCTTCAGTGAAGAACTAAGTAAACAGTTATCTCTCTTCTCCAACAACAAGCAGTGAAAGTGTTGGCAATATTTATATTTTAAGAGTATAATAGGAACAATTTTGAGTTTAGTAATTTTTTTTTTTTTAAAGCTGCTAGCTGAGGTTATGGGTTACATGTAAAGGCACCCAGGCAGTGGCGGTGCTATTGATACGTGTGCTGTAAGTTCCTTGTCAACTTCACTGATCATGGTATGGATTTTTCTCATCAAAATGAGAGACACTAAAGGAGTTCTGCTGTAAACCAGAGTGTTTTAGCTTGTCTTTGCCGTATAGATTTATTTCTCCATTACATTTACATTGATAGCAGAAGTTTATGACCTGGTTAGTATGGATTTTCTGTTCCAGTGCTGTCATGCCTGTTTTTCTCTGAAAGCAGCAAAATTGTGTTTACAGCTAATGTAATAGAGTGAGAGCATACACTGTCTAAGATGGCAGGAACAGGTATTTTTGCTGTCTTCCAGAGCTATAATGTGAATGGTTTGAATGAATGTTGTAAAACATGGTAATTCAAAGAGTAAAGAAGATGAGTAATACAGGAAGGTTAGTGAAATTACTTTCTTGAAAGGGGAGGGGAAAACATTCTGTTGGGATTTCATAATCTCTGATAAGTACTGGTTGTGAAGTAGAAATTGCAAACATCAAAGAAGGTTAATTTATCTTGATAATTTAGTGCTTGTTTACACTGTCTGTAACAGGGTTTCCACTCAGAGCTGCATCTGCTGATACTTGGAAAAAAGAAACCCAAATTGAGTGGCCCAGATTCAGAGGTGACTTACTTGGTGATACAATATTCACACTTAGGGGGTTTTAGAGGTGATGAGAACATACAGTGAACAAAAGGGTGTTCAAGAAAAAAAGAAACAAGGTAGCATAGAAGTATCCCCAGGGTAATGATGTGTTTACAGAACCATTTGAGCTATTGTGTCTAGTATAGGGTCTTTAGAGCAGTGCCTTGCTAATTACAGCTGAAGTCCTAGGACCAAGTTGGAAGCGGCTAAACTGCTTAGTCTTGCTGTCTGGGATCCTGCCACGATCACCATAACCTGGCTATCTGTAATGTTAAAACACATGTGTTGGCTGGATTGGGGCTACTGAGGCATTTGGTGGGCTTGACCAACACCAACGATTTTAAAACTGAAATTGATCCTTCCTGATTCTACTGGGGAACTATAATTTTCTTCCTCTTCAAAAATTATACTGATTACTAAACTGTAATTCTGCCATTATATTTTCAGAAATCTTTGGTCTGGAGGATTGAAATGAATGTATTTTCAATTATGTTGCAGTTTAATTCATTCTGTTAAAGCATGCTGCTTACACAAGACTCATTTGTACAAACTGATTGCTAAAATGATTCTTTTGTACTCAGTTGTGTATCTTTGACATTTGTTATTCATGTAAAAATATGTATATAGAGAAACTTGTTTTGCCTCTTATTGCTTTCTGTTACTACTTTTTTTTTCACTTGTGTGCTTAATGCTTTCATAGATTCTTTTATTTGGACATATGCATAAACAACTGGAAGATTTCAGTGGTCTTTCTGGAGCTGTTTGAGGTTTTTAATTCTCAAATCATTCAACAATGCCCTCCTTGAAAGAGATTTTGATTTAATTTTGTGTGGAAAAATAAAAATTCAGAGTACAAGTTTTTGCAGTTGGAATGGTGAGAAATTTCCTAAGTTCAGTTTTCCAGGAGTCACTACTTTGCCATTATGAACTGGTTTGATATTTTTTTGAGGAGTAGTCATTTTCTGATGTGAAGAAACTTGAATTACTATTTTAAAACAAGCTATTAAGTAGAATGGCGTTCTCTTTTCTGTATATATTGCACCTGTGAAAATACCCAAGAAACAAACAAAAAAGAAAAAATAAACATTAACATTCTCCAAAAATGTAGCAAAAGTCTATAGAATTGCTCTATCTTTGTGCATTTGCAGGCTTTTTGGATTTATTGTCCAACTTAAGCGTTTCAAACACTTTATCCATATCTTAAATAAGAAAGGTTGTTTGCCTGATTTAGATGGTTTTCTTTAAGCCAATATGTTTCTTGTATAAAGAATTTACAGAATATTCTCTTCTGAGATATTGGAGTAGAGATGTGTCAGTCTATCTAAAACAAATGAGATAACATCCAGGAAAAGAGAGAGCCTAAAAAGAAAATAATTTTCCTAAAAATGCTGCCTGAACTGGGTGTACTACCTTGAGCTATGACTGAGTAATTAGGATCATCTTACTGTGCAATAAATAAAACAGGCAGTGGTACGGCATGGCATGATTCATTTCAGCACAAGACAGTGACCTTTATGATTCAAGTGCTGCATGTTTGTATGTGATGGATTATTCCTTATATTAGTAGAATGAAAAATGTTCAGCATCTTGGCTGTTTTGGGGAAGTTTTCAGCTTGCTAATGATTTAAAAAATATCCTGCTGGAGTAATTTCTCTAAATGATAAAGGGTCAAGACATGTCCCTAAAGAATGCCTGAAGGGGATGCATGTTTCCAGTTGCTTAGGAATGGCTCTGCTTGGCTGCCCACATGCCTAATTTTGAGACTCCTTCCCCCTACCTCTGCAACAACCACTTCTTAATCCCTTCTCCCCTCCTGGTGCCCTCCCCAAGGTAGTGCTTTCTGTGCTGCTGTGTCGCAGCAAGTATGCTGGTGGCAGGAGATACTGATGCCAGTGGCAGGAAGAGGTGGAAGTGCCTGGAGAAGCTGCAGAGCCAGGAAACCTCTTTCAGCCAGTGCCACTCCCTCCCATCTTGAGTACAATTTTGGACCATCTGTAACAGTTTTACCACCTTTGGGTACAAGATTAGGGCTGTCAGGGAAGAGAGTTACAGAAACATGTATATTTGCCACTAGTGCTTGTGCAGGATTCTGGTTTAATCCCTAGCAGAATTACAAGTTTTATTCTTTTGGCAACAGAGCTACAACAGTCCGTAGCCAATTCATGGCTGAATAAGTATCCTTTAGCTGATCTGTGCCTCTGTGGCACACCATCCAGTTAGCATCCACCAGGACAAAATTTCATAGAGACTGCTCAAACAAAAATGAAGATAGCCACCACTCTGCTTGGATATCAGGCAGGGTGGAGCGAAGAGCTGTGTATTGAAGGAAAATGTGAGTTGTAATGGGTGATACTTGTCAAGTGCCCTCTACAGAGGGAGTTATGAATACTTTATGCACAGAATATTGGGTTGTATTCTACTTTATTATATGACAGCGGATGTAGCTTGATATCACATCACTAACAGTACTGCAGATGACAGTATTCAGAAATATCAAAGTAGAACTTGTTCCTGTTTTATTTTATTATGTCTATATAAGCAGCTTTGCTGGTGTGTGGGTGCAGAACATAGCAAATAATGAGACATGTTCCACATTTAATTGGTGCTCTGCCTTTAGTAGATACTGCAAACCTCTGTGGTTGACCTGAAATAAAATTAAAGCTGTTCACCAACATGAGTAGGAATTCCACTAACACTGCCCTGTCTGTCGGAAGAGAAGGTCTAGAGAGAGATGACAATAATTTGTTAATCTGATCTCCAAAGGGGTATAATCACAACTGTGATAAATTTAACAGTGTCTCCTTTTGATTTACTGGGGCCAGGCTGTGTGTCAGAGACAGAGATGGATGGACTTTCTTATGTGATGTAGATAATGTAAAGCTTATTTTATAAATTCTGGTTTCAGAAGGGCATTCCATTGTTCACTGCCATCAGTGCTGCAGCTTTTCTGGATATATGCAGAAGCAGACGTATATGGTGGGATATATCTGTGATATTTTACTTATTTATAGCATAGGCAGCAGCACTGATCAGTTGTAGTCTTTTTTATGATTTCTGGTGATAACTGCACTAGAAACAAGAGTGTGCATTTAGAACATTCACTTCCTCTACTGCTCTGTAGACCAGAGGCACAAAATACCTGCACTTTTAACCATGATATGTATTATATCCTGCAAAAGTAAACTGGTCTCAATTTGAGCCAATTTGTCTGAAGGAATTAGACAGTTTTGCTTCTATGTAACAGCATCCACAACAAGATTTAGTGTTGTTCAGCTAGAATGCTTTACTTTTGTACCTTTAATTACTTGGGTTTTGATTTCTCATGTTCCAGTGTAGACAAGACTTTATAGTCACTTCTAAAATTACCCAGCCTTCTAGCATGATTTTTTTATTTATTTTTTTTTCCAAGTTCTGGTAATTATTCTGTTTCTGTTATTTCAAATTTAGAAATCCATAAGGCATCATTGCATAGATTGAGCTTCTCTCCTGTCTGTTTTCTTAGCCTACATAGAGGGAGCGCTGAGAGATCTGTGAGACTAAATGGAAAGTAAGAAAGAAGCCTAGGGACTCACTTGAGGGGGCCTGACTTTGCAGCCTACTAATCTGGGCAACTTGGAAGCCTCAAAGTTTATCCTAACTGTCTAGCTGAGGATTTCAGGTTTTGTTCAGGGATTACCTGATGAGAAATGCATAATCTCATAGCACAGAGGATGCAGGTCCCTAGCTGATCCTCTCGGTGGGGGTCTGCTGCTCTTCTGGTGCTTCTGTGGCCCGTAACTGCTCTTTCTAATCACGTGACAAATTCTTTTAACTAAAGCAGGTCTTTAATGAAAAAGAATAATTTAAAAAGCATTCTATGAGATTTTTTTTTTTTTAAGTGGTGCTTTTGTTAGGACAATAATTAATTCATATGATTTATATTATACAAAAGGCCAGACTATATGGCAGCAGTAATTCTTTCTGGCTTTATTCTGAGGCTGATTCCAATTACATGAAACTTCACATTAGTAGTGTCATTGTCAAGGTGAGCCTGAGTATTTGGTAAAAAGAATCTCAAACATAAGAGGTACAAAGATATGGCACTTTCAAGAGGGTAATTCATTTTAGGTCAACATTGGTGATACTTGACTCTGGAAGGCTGGCTTTTCTAATCAACTTACTCTGAGGAATTTGTTATCTGAAAACCTGTGACTAATGAAAGATGTTTCGTTCTTTTTGAGTTCAAGCTAATTTCCATGAAGATTATTATTACTAAGCAACAGATTCTGTGGAGTGTCTCCTGAGGGGCTGAAACTCCAGCAGGTACAAAAAGTAAAGCAAAACACAGTGGAAAAAAAGGTGAAATATTATCGCCAGACAGAGAGGCCACAAATGGTACCATGTACAGGGCCTGGTTTGGAGTCTTCTTCCTTAAAAGCTGTTATTTGACCAATAAACTCCTACAGGAGTAAAAGATCAACATAAACCATATCACTATCTACTGTTGATGTAAAGCAGGATTCAGCCTCTGCTCAAATGCAGAGATAACACCACACTGTGACCAGGGGGGTAAAAATAAGTCCCAAATATAATTCAGCATATTCAATTCTTATGAGAAAACCAATTATCTGCAATATATGTTAGCCATATTAAAAGAAGAATGGTTACTCTAGGTGTGAGGACAGAATGAAACTAGAGGAGTGCTTTCTTGAATAGCAAAAGATGATGTAATCTTTTTTTCAGTGTGGGTTTGTGTCAGAGTAGAAATACAATATTTGCAGCTTGCTTAAGTAAAAAACCACATCTGGATATTCAGTTTTTTTTATGATAGAGATTTCACTCAGTCCTCTGGCTTTATCCACTGGTTTTACTAAATACAAGGTACACATGATTGAGGATAAAGAAAAAAATATCAAATCAAGACAAGACCAAACCAAACCCAAACTCCACAACAGCTTTCAATGATGTTTTGAAAGTTGCAGAAAGTTCCTTTGGCCTTTGTCCTTTTTGTGTTCAGTTTGGGTAACTGTTTAAGCAATGCAGTTTTCTAGCATAAAAGTTGCATGAGGTGAATTTCAGCACTTGTTCAATAGAGTTTTAAACTTGACAGTAATGAACACATCAATATACAACTTAACTCACTAATCATGGTATGTGGGGTATGTGCAACCTGGAAATATGCAAAATATTCTAAATATTTAACAATAAACATATCTGGTCATGAATGTGAGACTCCCAAAGGTAAGGGTAGGATGTCCAAAATCACTATTAGTATAGGAATCTCCTTCCCCATCCAAATATTTCATTTGCTCTGATCTTTCCAGTCAGTTTCTTTTTAACACAGTTTTGTTTTAGGTTTTTCTTCCCCTCAAATGTACCTATCTTCTGATACTGCAAAGGAAAGTTGTGCTGTTACCTGAATTTTTATCAGAATTGAGGCATAAGATTAAAAAAAAAAAACGAACCCCAAAAAAGAATAAACCGAATCTCTGGTCAGATGCTTTCCTGTCCCTGGAAGTACTGAGGGTCACCAGGGGTTTACACTTACACACTACACGAGACCTGTTCTTTGGGCATGCCCAGAAGCAGTGGTGGCCTCATCTAGCTGTGCTGTGTGTGCCTTAGTCACACCGAAGTCCTACCAGTGTCCAGGCATTTAATGCAACTATTTTGCCTGCAGAGCTAATAGAGTAATTTCATGCCCACCCTTTTCCTGATAGAACCAGGACTTTAGTAAAACACATGTATTCCCTAAATGGGTCTCTTCCCTTCTAGAGAAGGCCCTCTAAAGCTATCACACTTGATATCAATAACTGATTTTGAACTAATTAGCATCTTACGTGATTTTCCCCCTCTACACTCTTGTGAGACCCCACCTGGAGTATTGCATCCAGCTCTGGGGCCACCAACAGAATGGCATTGTCCTGTTGGAACAACTCCAAGGAAGGGCCACAGAGATGATCACAGGGATGGAGCACCTCTCCTATGGAGTCAGGGTGGGAGAGGTGGGGTTGCTCTGGGGAGACTTTATAGGAGTCTTCCAATGTCTAAATGGAGCCTAGAAAAAAGCTGGAGAGGGGCTCTGTACAAGGGCACATAGTGATAGCACAGGGGGGAATGGGTTTAAACTGCAAGAGGGGAGATTTAGATCAGGTGTTAGGAAGAGATTCTTCACTATGGGGGAGGGTGGTGAGACACTGGAACAGGCTGCCCAGTGAAGCTGTGGCTGCCCCATCCCTGGCAGTATGCAAGGCCAGGCTGGACAGGGCTTTGAGCAACCCAGTGTAGTGGAAGAAGTCCCTGCCCATGGCAGGGGGCTGGAACTAGATGATCTTTAAGGTCTCTTCCAACCCAAACTGTTCTATGATAGTATGATTAGTGTTATGTAGTGAGTATCTTAATGCTGTCAATTACTGCCCAAGGAATACTCTGGAGCTTATGGTTGGGAGGATCTTCTGGGAGATGTCCTCTCAAATAAGAATACTGATGCCACCATGAAGCACTATATCAATACTCAAACAGATAAATAGTTTGAAAAAAGAACTGGACTGATCTGGAATTGTAGATAAGGATCATGTTCAGCCTTGGATTTATGCTCAGTTCACACCTAAACTGGCTCACGCCTTTTCTAGGGCACACAGTACCTGGAACGGAAATTTTGTATGGTGGATATTTTTTCCAGGTGACTCATTCTCAGTGTTAAACCTTACCCGCTTTAAAGGGATCTAGCTTTTAGAGAGGCCAAAGACCAGTTTTTTAGAATCAGTTTCCCCATGGCTTCTCAGCCACAGTAAATGAAGTGAAAATAGCGGGGGGAAAAAATGTCTGGAATGTGAACCCCTCATATCTTTCCCATCCAGGGCTGTGTAGGCACATTATAGCTCAGTTTAAAGATCACCACTGTCTCTGTTAGATCTGTTTATATTAAATGTATCAGTGACCGATGGCTGTTAAAAATGAATGTGCTGTTAGAAATAGGTTATCTTTTAAAATTATATTCGCATTTCACATTACAAGCTCTAAATCATTTAAGCATGGGTTTGGAATACATAAGTTGCAGGAAGTCTGATTAATTGATTACAGAAAGTATTGCGTTCACTCTTGCAGCAATAGAGATTTTAGGGGGTTGCCATAGGTCAATTACACATCCCTATCAATGTTTTTATTTCAGGGATTTGAGTCATAAACCCGTAGAAAATTACAGGATTTTCAATTATATTTTTTTTATTAAGACTACTTTAAAATCTTGTGTTGGGTTGACATAGAGCAGTTATCGTTTCTACTGGCTTCGGTATATTTTGTTGCATTCAAAACTATAAGGAACAAAGAGAGATGTATGGTTGTTGTTGGAAAAGGTGTACAAATACATATAATCTGTAAACTGGGAAACCAGGATTCCTTAGTTCTGCTACTGGTGGATTAACTCATATTATTCTCAAGACTAATTTGGCATGGCAAATTTCAAGTTATGTTTCTGCAGTAAGTCTGAGCAGGCAGAGATCCACAATCAGGTGTGACAAAGTGAAGGTGCCAGAAAAATCTAGAGAAAAATCTGAGTCACAAAGTTCAGCACATCACCTGTGTGAAATTTGCATTGAAGTGGATTAAAACTGTTGAGAGGTAGAGCTTGTCAAAGGCTAGATTTCCTTTCTGTTGGAAATGCTGGCAGTTCAAGAGTGTTTTAATTCTGACTCAATAGGCAAGTTAGAGGATTCAAACATGAGCAAAGAAACAATTCCTTTAGAAAAGCAGAAGGTGTCTGTTTTGATATGTCTTCAGCAAAATGCTGCTGCATAACTCTGTTCCAGAGTATTTGGGATCCCAGGCAACCTCCAGAGTATCAAACCAGGGTGTGGAGAAATCTTCTGAGGGAGGAGCATCCGCAGGCTTAAACTCTAAAACTACCAACTCCCTAAATGTTTTTGAGGTCTCTGCTGCAAAACCCTAGCCAAGCTGTGAAATCCCAGCTAAGCTGGGGCTCCAGAGACATGAATCCTTACTTGTGTAAGACATGAAGCCGGAGACCCAACATCCTTAGCTTCACAGCACCTTGCATGAAGGCCACCTAAAAATGCAGACAGTGGACACCTTAGATTGCCTAGCCCTGGCTATGATGAGGGAGCTGCAGGCTTTAAGACAGTGTCTGCAATGCTAAATGGGCCAGAGAATAGTAGAAACAAACAGCTGAACACAATCATTGCTGTTAAGTATTTAACATGATTAATTTGTTGTGGGCCAATAAGCCACCTGCCAGGCATGGCTAGTATGTGGTTACTACAGGAAAGGGTCCACGTGATTTAACAGTTTGAGCATAGGGATTGTATTTTGAAGAGGGACCTCAAATGGACGAATCTGTGCTGAGCCATGTCATTTGAGAGGTGAGGTAAATCCCTGGCTTGTTTTATTTACTTGTTCTATTTGTGATGTAAGCAGAGTTTTAGAATTCCTACTAATTCCCACCATCTAGGGTAAGTTCTCACCTGCCAGAGCTTGAAATGGAGGGAAGCATTACAACTGATCTGTTTGCAGATTATCCATCAACATTTGAAGACAGGATATGCAGAAATTATGGTGGGTTATTTTTAAGAAAACCATGTACATAACAGAGCTATTTTCCCCTAGTTAATCAATGGAAAAAATTACCTTTTCTCTAAGGTATGTATTACCAGTCATATGTTTTAGTAAAATACTACATGTATTTGGAAAGGGTGGCTTACAGGCATGGTTAGGAAAAGATATTCAACTTGCTTATGTCTTTAAATTATTAATTCCAGGTCATTCTATAGTACCTCAGTCAATATTTATGCTACTGGTGTTACAAGAAAATCATCTTGGAAATGTTTCAGGTGTTTAAAACGTATTGGACTCCTTTTTCCTTATCTTCACTTCCAGGGTTGGACCAGCTTCATTACATAGGGCCAATTTTTGCTTTCATAATAGCAATTGCAAAAGTGAAATAAATCCATTTGTTTCAATACAGTTGCTTACAGAGACTAATATTATCCTGCAGTATTTGGCTCTACCCAATCAGTACAGAATCGTAGAACCATAGAATAATTAGGGTTGGAAAGGACCTTAAGATCATCTACTTCCAACCCCCCTGCCATGGGCAGGGACATCTCACACTAAACCATGTCACCCAAGGCTCTGTCCAGCCTGGCCTTGAACACTACCAGGGATGGAGCATTCACAACTTCCCTGGGCAACCCATTCCAGTGCCTCACCACCCTAACAGGAAAGAATTTCCTCCTTGTATCCCATCTAAACTTCCCCTGCTTAAGTTTTAACCTGTTACTGCTTGTCCTATCACTACAGTCCCTAATGAAGAGTCCCTCCCCAGAATCTCTGTAGGCCCCCTTCAGATACTGGAAGGCTGCTATGAGGTCTCCACGCAGCCTTCTCTTCTCCAGGCTGAACAGCCCCAACTTTCTCAGCCTGTCTTCATATGGGAGGTGCTCCAGTCCCCTGACCATCCTATTGTCCCTCCTCTGGACTTATTCCAACAGTTCCATGTCCTTTTTATGTTGAGGACACCAGAACTGCACACAATACTCCAGGTGAGGTCTCACAAGAGCAGAGTAGAGGGGCAGGATCAGCTCCTTCGACCTGCTGGTCATGCTCCTTTTGATGCAGCCCAGGTTACGGTTGGCTTTCTGGGCTGCAAGCGCACACTGAAGCTGGCTCATGTTCATTTTCTCATTGACCAACACCCCCAAGTCCTCCTCCACAGGGCTGCTCTGAATCTCTTCTCTGCCCAGCCTGTAGCTGTGCCTGGGATTGCTCCGACCCAGGTGTAGGACCTTGCACTTGTCACGGTTAAACTTCATGAGGTTGGCATCAGCCTACCTCACAAGCGTGTCAAGGTCCCTCTGGATGGCATTCCTTCCCTCCAGCGTATCAACCGAACCACACAGCTTGGTGTCATCGGCAAACTTGCTGAGGGCACACTCAATCCCACTGTCCATGTCAGCAACGAAGATGTTGAACAAGACTGGTCCCAACACCGATCCTTCAGGGACACCACTCGTTACTGGTCTCCAGCTGGCCATTGAGCCATTGACCACAACTCTTTGTGTGTGGCCATCCAGCCAGTTCTTTATCCACCGAGTGGTCCATTCATCAAATTGATGTTTCTTCAATTTAGAGACAAGGGTGTCGCGTGGGACAGTGTCGAACGCTTTACACAAATCCAGGTAGATGACATCAACTGTTCTACTGCTGTTCATCAGTTCCATAGGCTCATCATAAAAGGCCTCCAAATTGGTCAGGCAGGATTTCCCCTTAGTGAAGCCATGCTGGCTGTCACCAAGCACCTTGTTGTTTTTCATGTGCCTTAGCCTGCCTTCCAGGAGAATCTGCTCCAAGATTTTGCCAGGCACAGAGGTGAGACTGACTGGTCTGTAATTCCCTGGGTCATCCATTTTCCCCTTCAGGACCCACGGATGGATTTCATTAGGTTCACCATAGACTTGTGCATGTTCAGGTTCTTAAGATGGTCTCAAACCAGATCCTCTCCTACAGTGAGCCTAACGTCTTCATTCTCACAGTCCCTGCGTCTGTCTTCCAAGACTTGGGTGGTGTGGTCAGAGCTTTTGCCAGTAAAGACTGAGGCAAAGAAGTAATTAAGAACCTCAGCCTTCTCCAAATCCAGGGTAGCCAGCTCTCCTGATAGCTTCCGGAGAGGGTCCACATTGTCCCTAGTCTGTCTATAATTTACAATGTACAGATAGAATCCCTTCTTGTTATCTTTAGCATCCCTAGCCAAGTTTAGTTCTAACTGGGCCTTAGCTTTCCTAACCTGGTCCCTAGCTTCCAGAACAACATCCCTGTACTCTTCCCAGGCCGCCTGTCCTTGTTTCCACCTTTCATAAGCCTCTTTTTTCCTTCAGAGTTTCCTCAGCAGCTCCTTATCCATACAAGGAGGTCTCCTGGCCCTCCTGCTGCAATGGATATTTGAAGAAGAAAGAGATTCAATTAAAGTGCTAGTTTAAGTTATTATTAAGATCTTATGATTTGTTTCCCTTTTCCAAGTGTTCTTACTTTGAAGTTTGGGGGTAGAAGCAAATTCTGTGCATTTAGCTGAGGAGCAGGTATGTGTTAGGTTTTCTCTGTGTTTTGCAGAGACCAGTATTAAAGGTATGAAAGTCTCTTTTGTCCAGAATTAACTTTTTTTTTTTTATGAATTTACTTTTGGGAGAATTTATCTGTTTATCTATAGTATTTATTTATTGGGGAAGGATTTATCATGAATGTGTGTGTATTTAATCATTGTCATTGTCATCATCTGTGTATGCTTACAGACCTATCCTCACAAAGCTCCATGTAATGATTTGTTTAATTTGGAACTGGTCTTCAAAGATAGATACAACCACACCAGAAAAGGGAAGTCGTTGCTGCCACACATTTCTTACTGCATTTTTAATAGATAAAAATAACAACAATGGATGTCTGTAGCCCTTTCTACTGTTCTTCTTTCCTGTTGGAGTTGTAAATGACACAGCTGTCATTCGCAGTGCTGGAAAATGTGTATCTTGTCCAAACAAGGTAGTACCATTTTCAAATGACCTAGTTTGCAATACTCAAGTTATTTTGAGGTGGAGGGTGAAAACTCTTCATCATTATATCATGTTAATCATTACCATATAATATGATACAGGCAGTGGCCTTTGAACACCTAGAGACAGTCTTCTGATTGAGGGCTGACTTAAAGGGTGAAATACAAGTACGCTTACAGTAGAAACATGGGTAAGTATTTCAGGCATGGAAGGAAATGGTTCTTGTAGAGCACCAAATCCTTGTATTTGCAATACATTGATAACCTATATGTCATTTTTCTTATCCAGAATTCATTATAATTGCTTAGAGAGCAAGTATTGAGAAATCAAATTTTGACATTTTTTCCCAAGGAATTTATCCAGGCCAACAGTATTTTATTTTAACTTATTTCCATTCAGGGATATTTAATCACAGTTTTCCATATAAGCTGTGCCTCAAGTGATAAGATACCCTGCTCAGCTCAATGTGTGATAGAAAACTGGTTTACTTGAGTCAAAAGAACTGTGCTCATGTGTATAGTAAAATCTGATCTTATAATGGCTTTCTGACCCTTTAATTCAATACTAGTAACACAATCATTCACTGTAAATGCAGAGGAAGTGTAATTTTGACTTAGGCAGTAATGCGCTTAAACCTCTGAAAAAAAGAAATTATTTTCTAAACATGCCTGTCAGAACATGCTGTTGCCCCGTTTCATACAATTTCTAATATTCCCCTGTGTCTGGGGGATTAGTTTAAATGTTTGCAAGAAATTGGGATTATTCTTTTTCAAGGGCATATTAAAAACAACAAATGTGCGGCTTTTCTTTACCTGACTGACCTTTCCTAGCAGTCAGGACTAGTATAGCATAAGAACTGTGGCTGTCTCTCGATGGCTGCTCATCCTGTCCCGCTAAAATAGCTGTATGGCTATGTGGACTGAAACCTCTTCCAGCTGAAGAAATAATCAGAGACATGTATTGCTATGAAATATCTTCATGTGAAAGTAATACAGAGGATGCTTCATTTGGAGAATAATGGCCTCTTCCTTATGGATTACACCCTGAGATTTTTTAGAAAAATGGCACTGTAGCTCCGGTTAGGGATTAGGAGCTGGCAGTGAATTGAGTTTAGGTTTTTTGGTTGGGTTTTTTATTTTTATTATATTTTTCTCCAGTCAATATAGGCTGGTGGGTTTCAAAGGGAACAGGCTGGATGTTTCTGAATGTTCTTCATGTCAGTGTCATGGATCAGTGTGATTTTGTGTGGGTTTTTTTATGTCTTATAGTGAAATGCACATTGCTTTAACAGGCGTGTATTTGAAAGGTGATAATGGGACCCATTATGATTTCCTGAACATAACTACAGTTCAAGATCACTTTGTGTTTCCTTTCTGTAATAGCAATGTGAGAAATAAAAGGAACAGTAAAATGGTGCTTTGTTACTGCACTTACCTGCTTGGTACATGTCTTTTAATGGCATTTGCTTTGAATTCTGTCAAGAATAAGCTGTAACTATTTGTCAGCTTTCGAAAAGCAATGTAAGTCTAGCAGAGCAAGGCAAATTCATGCATCTTCTGTTGTTTTTTTACTGGATTCTGAGAAATCTAAATTACTGTATTAGAGAGTCATTATACCTAACTTTCAGCACCAATAAATTAGGCATCTAATCTAAACTACTCTCATGTGCTCTCTCACCTTTAAGTGGTGAATCACCCCTTCTATCCAAGAAACTTATTTTAGGAGGATGAGTCATTCTCCAGAAGTGGACACATGCTTCCAGTGACTCTCAAGGAGGGTAAGCTTCAACTAGGGGGCTAAGTGTGGTAAGAGCAAGATCATTTTTTTCCCTCCCTTTCCAGCTATTTATTACCATGGCCATGTTTGTTTTAAAGAGAGAAGCACAGAATCACACCATGATTATTCCATGGTACTTATTCAGTAGTTTTACTGAATCAAATCCTATGTGGGCAGGGAAATGAGGTATCGCATATGGCATTCCCACTGTGTTTTGAATATGTGCAACAATCCTCTCTTCTCAGAGGTATAAAGACGCAGTAGATTGCTTTAGTTCAAATTTTGACTGGCCTGTGTTATCTCATCTTGCTTCTTTCTTGCTTTGGCTTACTTTGTGAGCAACAGAAATAATGAGCACCTTGTTCCTCTCCTGTGTGATGTTACTTAAAAGCTTGCAAATGACACCCAAGTTTTTAGGTGACAGTTAGACTCTCGCCAGTGTGATCCTTATGACAGGCCTTGCAGGCATTCATCCTCACCCTTCCTTCAGGACTCATCACATTTTATTTTCTCCCAGTAACTTGCTCCATTAATTTTGCCTGTAGTTTGCGCACTCCATTTTTGCATCATTACCGTAAGATTTTGACTTTCAGTTGTTAAAACAATGAGCCAAAACCTTTGTGAAGGCAGATATTCCGGCCTAATTATTGTTATTAATGTTGTTGCCATCAAATTCTGAACCTAGTACTTGTATTGTTAGTGGTATTTAGTTACTATCAGACTGCTTTATACCACTGCCTGTTATGGTGTGGGTATACAATATTGTTCTAGCTATTTTTTTTTTAATGAATAATTTAAAATACAGCACAGAGAAAAGTTTGTCTGAAGGGTTTTCTCTCGGCTCCCAGCTGCGTCCAGCAGCATTTCTCTCTTTTCTCCATCCTCTCAGGATATTTTTAATAGCTTCAGCAAATCAGCCTTTCAATTCCACCTACGGAGAATTGTCCTCACAGTTTGGAACCTAAATATAGGTACAACAGAGCTTGTAATGTACTATGGTACATGATTACTGTAATAGTTACTGTAATGTATTATTGGGCTGCAGTACACAATCCAGGTTGCTGTAACCTAGTGCTGCATTAAATAGGCAGAAGAAATACCATCAAAAGTTATAGCATATGGTGGTATTCCCAGCAAATCTGTGGGGTAGGCGAGAAGAATTTCTAAGAGCTCTTCCCAAGCTTTAACAAGCTGCCATCAGCAGTGGTGCTAATCAGTGTTTGCAGTCTCATCAGAAGGGTTTTCTGCAAGGTCTGTCTGGGGCACTGAACTGGTTGTCTGTTGATTACAGGTTGAAATGGGGGTCGCTAACAGGGCAAGAATTTCTTCCTTGCGAAGGATGCAAAAGGGCTAACATTTTTTAGCCCTTGCCAGAACTGGTAAATTTATTTGAAAACTGATAGAGCTTCAAAAAGGCAATTTTTCTGAAAACCCGTCGTGCACAAGGAGGCAGTTTCTAGTCTGTCAAGCTTTAGTGTCTGAGCAGAGGTAAAGGTGAAAATGGACAAAAATACAGACAACTATTACATTATCCTGTTAGATGGCAGAATCACAATAGGAAGGATTACTGTGTTTCTGTGGACACAATCATAGTAATGAATGTCAGGCATGGGAACATGTAGATGAAATCATTTGTTCTCAGCTATTGCTGCATAATTCCCACTAAGACTAACAAAGTCACAGCTAGATTTGTATCCCTGATGAAGGAATTCAATGAGGAAAGTTTTGCTGAACTCCAAAGCAAGCTGCTACACCTGAATAGAATCAACAGTGACCTCAGTTTTACTCTGGCAGGTAGCTCACCCCAGAATCAGAAAAGCGGCAAGCAAAGGAGAGAGAGTGCTCTCAGCAATCTTTCCATGCATTCCACTTCTTCCTAAGGCCACCTTTCTCTTTTTCACAAGGTAGTGCCAATGGCTTGTTTGCAGACTCCTTCATCAGCTGTTTCATTGTTCTAGCTAACCTAAATAACTAGTGTTGGAAACATAAGGATAAACAAGAGATATTTTGCATGTCATTGTTTGATTCTAGATATGAGAAAACAAAGCACTTTGTAAACCAATCCTGCTGCCATTTTAACCTCCCTTATTACACTGGGTCATGACATACATTTCCAGTAGTTACAGTTTCATCAGTAAATGGTGGCTGTGCTTCTGCATGTTTGTAATGCTCAGGCTAAGAGAGGTTAACAATTTCTAAATGAATTGCAGTGCATATGTTTCATGGTTTCAACACAGATTTCTGAAGTTAACAAATAACAGGTGGTTCTTCAAAACTCAGCATCAATCCAGTATTTATATTCATTTCATAAATTGCTTTTATAGTTGAGTAGAAAATACAGCAGTGAACTTTACTACAAACACAGTAGTTCTAGTTTTGACATTTAAAAATGTTACTGCCTTTGAAATTCCTGAAAGTTACAGAAGTGAGTCAAAACTCTGATTAGGATTATAGATTGGAACCCTTACTGATCATTTAGATTAGAGGTGTCGAAGTCCAAGATTAGGGGGCCTTCAGCTACCGCCAACATTCTCAGAAATTGACAGTAAAATCTTACCCTTGTCAGAAAAATCCTCAAATGGAGTTTTCCTAGGGTTTTTCTCAAAACTTGATGTGGGCAACAGAATCAACTCATGTTCTTACCACTCATTAACATACTTTTACTAAGTAGCATACTTATCTCAGGCTTTGCCTGGAGATTGCCAATGATCACAGATTCTTCAGCTGTAACATAAGGTCTCACAACGTTATTGCACTTGTGGCCTCCACTGAGCATGAGGTGCAGGCAGAGCTTTCTATATCCTGCCACTTAGCACATCATCACTTGCCGTCTTGTCTTTTGAAATGTAGTGGAAAAGTATAAATGAGGGAGGGAAGAGTTTGGACTAACTTTTTTGGTTTTTCACTGTGTTGTAATATCATTCCTTGCCTTTAGTGAACATCATCTGTTCCAATTGAGAACAGAGTTGCATGTTACCTCACTGAGAACTCCAGGCAAACTTAACCTAATGCCTAGGTGAATCAATGCACTAGCTGCCAGTATGGAGGAATATAGGAAGGTCACTGCAGATATTCTCGGAAGATGGGTGAATGTAAATCTCCTTATGCATTTCTTCCTGAGGAAATTGGTTATGTAGTGCAAGTCTGATGTGGTGTTTTGTGTGCTCATGAAGCCAGTTGAGACACAAGGTGGATTGATTTGAAGATAAGAAGAAGGGCTTTTAGAAAATCTGTCAAGGTTTGCACTTCAGGCAATACGTTCAGTCAACTTGCCACAAGGACATTGGGAATATGCAGGTTCCTTTACGCCTCTGTAGGTTTGCTTCATGTAGGGTGAAACGAGATGTTTGGAGAAAAAACATTCAAAACTTCCTATAATATTGCACAGATGTTATATTTTCTAACTCGGGGACCAGATATTGAAAGTGTGCAATTTTTTCCTACATACTCAACAGACTGTGGCATTGCATAATACTTTATAAATTATAATACCTTAAAGCAGTTTGTCCGGCAGTTATAAAGTGGACACAGTGCTAACAGTTATCTGCCAAAAAACAACTTAAACACTGTTGTAGAAAAGGAACACTGGTTTTGTTTTTTTTTTGGTTGTTTTTTTTTTTGGAAGTATTTGGTAGGGCTCTGGGGAGATTTTTTCACAAGAAGTATTATGTAGGGCTCCAGGGAGATTTTCCAGTCTTTCTGAGAACTGCCAAACAGGAAACAAATTTTATTCTATATTAAACCTGAAGTGAATACATTACTGTCAAAGTAGTTATTACTGGTTTACTTCTGTGTGCTGCTGAGCAGAAATTGGCACTATAGATTCTGTCTGGGTGGGTGCATGAACAGATGGATGCTTTTTGTCACATTTTATCTTAAGCATTGAATAAAATGGTAATGACGTATTTCACTACGGCAATTTCTGTAACTGGAAGTCTCAGGAACAAAAAATGTTAGATCAGTGCATATCTCTTCCTAATTTAGAAGCTATTCTGGTTTGTCTCCTGGTGACTTTTCTGCTTTATATGCAACTGTAAATTTACTTGTTATTAATATCACCTCCTAGGCTAGACTTGGAAAGGACTTCTTATTCCTCTGCTTGAAACCACAGGCAATGCTTGACATTATGCTAGGGTGTTTTATCTCCCTCAGATTAAACCACACACTTTGGGTGAACATTGGATTATCAGCAGCTTCCCAATGAAGTAAGAAGCAGTCATGCTGTCCTGAAAGTTGGTGGGGTTTTGTGGTTTTCATTTTTAATAGCAGATGAGAATGCAGAACTTCCCAATGCAGGAATGGGAAAGGCAAATGCTGCTTTGATAGGGGAACACTAAGCAAAATTTGCATGAAGGCTGAGCAACTTTTAAAGTGAATGAAACTTTTCTCTGTTAAGATTGTTATGCATAGAAGACTTGTTCCATGCCTCATTTGCACATTTTATTACAGAGTTGTCTTTTAATAAAAGAAATTAATGATAAAATAAAACTATACAAATTCTCATTCTGTTATAGTCTTTTCTTTAAAACTGACTTCATTATTATGTATGGTTGTCATAAATTTTTAATTATGTCTATTAATGTAATATTTTATGATAATGTTCATGAGATAGCCTTTAATGGGCTATTTCCTGGGTTGCCCATACAGTTTCTATATACACTGTGTGTCAAAGTGTCAGACAGATGATACAGATGATGCAAATTGTGCAAAAAAATGGCGAAGCTACAAAATTAGCTAACCTCTGCTCTGATATTTTTATCTTCCATGTGTCACAGTTTTTAAAGAGGTTACTAATCTTGTTAGAATTGGCAATGACAGAGGGTGATACCATCACTGAAATAGAGGAGGTGAAAAATATTGGCTTATTTTAGCTATCTGACTCTGTGTTTTTTCTCTTAAGGTCCATCTGCTGTCACTGGCTCAGAAATCTGATTTAGATGCACCACAATGCCCTTCTATTCCAGAAGCTGCATAAAGGCAGTACTGAATCACAAACTTAAATCTAAGTGGGTGGAAAGTGTGTTTCATTACACTACAGCTTGAATTCTTCAATTTCCTTTCCCTTGCTTCTGGGAAGCTCAAGTGCTTTGCTATTTTAGCAGTGGGAATAGACATAAACCTTAAAAAGCCTTCTTTCATTGAAGGGTGCACTGCAGGTTGCCTGGCTTTCGTTCTGGTCTCCACTTGCTTAAGACACAGCCATTCATCTTTAGCTTGCTTCAGTTGAATGCAAAACTTGGCAGAAGTATTTCATCTTGCTGATTTACTGGCTTTTCATATCTCACCAGCGTTCGTTTCTCCGCCTACACTTCTTCGCCTGCTTGTCTGCATCACCTCTTCAACACCAGCCTACTCTTGCTGACAAAGGTTGCAAAATCCTGTTGTCTTTGATACATGGTTCAGGGTGCTGGTACCCAGCTACAAGGCAAAAAGGCTATGGCTGAACTTGGGGCATCCATTCAGACTTCCATGAGTCTGCCCTCACTGCTGGGGCTCAGCATCTCTCTCCTTAGGGTAAGGAAAAGAGTCGTTGTCAAGTCAAGTTTCTGTAGATGGGCAAGGGCCACAGATATCGAAATAGACCGGTCTCCTCTGGTTGGTGGGTGCCTTAATTATGCAAGCAGAAAGAGCTGCTAGGACAGTGCTGCCACAGGAGTTGGGGAACATCAGGTCAGTGGTTTTGAGCACCAGCATCCCTTGGACAAACATGAGAGTCCCATCTTTGCAGATTCAGTGCCAGACAGCAACCTCCTCCTAGCACATCGAAAAAGGCAGGCTATCAGCTTGTGATGTGGCTGACGCCACATACCTCCTTGTCCTTTTTCCCTAGTTTCCTTTTGTAACAATTAGGACGCCACAGGCTCTCTACCTGGTATCAGCTCCTCAGTGTGAAACAAGCATTTGAATGCTTACCTGCCATTTTGTGGATTTTCCTTAATGTCCTGGTTGCCCTGAACATTTACATGGGCTACCACAGGACTGAGTCCATGGGAACAGAGTGCCCTATAAGGCCAACATCCCCTGAAGGTCTTTTTTGGTCTGTGTTGCCCAAGAGCTAGATTAATCTCTTGTCCTTGCTCCCAGAATCAATATTGGCTATTATCACAGCAGTACCCCAAGGCAGAACCAGCCTTTTCATCTTTTTGCTCCGTACATTCCACATATGCCCAGAGAAATGTCCTTACAAACCTGGGAAATACAAACCTAGCCCCTGAGATAGGAGGTATGGATATTTTACAACTTAAATCTCCTTTGTTCCTCTTCCTGATGTGTCCTACCTGGATTTGTTCCAGATGCGACCTCATACTGCTTTCCAGATGCTTTCTGGGCAGGAAAAAATGTATTCTTTGTAGGTTCCTTGTTGGCAGCTGGTGTGGAACTGGAAAATAAATGTGCACCACTGTGGCTCTCCTCAAATAGCAGAGAGCTGGGACCAAGCACACATGAAACCATGAAGCTAACTGGATCCAGCTCAAGCCATTTGAGTGCTGAAGCCTTCCCATTGTTTGAAGTGTTGGGTATAAATATCAGCCACAACATACCCCGGTTAGGCTAGAGTTGTGCATGGGCTGGGCAGGCAGGTGGCTAAAACCAACCCATAAAACATACCACATCTAAGCTGTCCTGGCCCTCTTTTCAATGGTGTCTTTTTTTCCGGGTTTCTCTCTAGTGTGTCTCAATGCTTTGCCATATTTTGAAGTTTAATTTAAATGCTTCTTTCTAAAAACCCCTTCACATAGTGAATATAATTTGACAGATTGTGTAACATATTTTCCAAATTAAAATGCTGATGCTGACTAAAGCCAGCCTAATCCTCCCCAGTGCAAATATTATTACTAACTTTTACCCCACACAAGCGCTGCTTGTGCAGTTCCTCTTTCAATTCAGGTAGCTAGCTGGTTTCTTTAGAAACTGAAAGATCACAATAACAAAAGTTTGACAACTTAAAGGCTGTATCTTTCAACAAACATTCAAATACACTAAAGCAATGTTTCTGTGATTGGAAATGAAAATAGACATGCCTTCATGGAGGAAGCTCACTAGATAGGTGACCTGTCTGAAGCATTAGTCAATTGAAGTTTGAAAGCAATTGGGAAAATGTTTTAAATATATGCCTTAGTTTGTCCAACCTCTCGGACAAGTAGAAGACAGTTACTGTGGCAAAAGGCCACCAAACTAGTTATCTGTGTTTCCCCTGGGCTCTTCTGAAACTTGGAGACATATGACCATGGCCTTCTTCACTTTACCTCCAACCCAGTCTTCTGTACTGTTTCCTGCTCTTCACCTTCCTGCAGAATAAGAGCAGGTGAAATTACAGATGCTATACAGTAAATCCAAAGATAAATTGTGAATCACCTTTGGCTATAAGCCTAATTCTGGCTGCTTTATCCTCATCCAATCAACAAATGATTGCCTTTTTTCTTTTTAAAGTCTTTTCCATCAGAAATTGGCAGGTAGAGCAGAGCTGGAGCCAAGGTACATTTTTCTGGGAAAGTTTCGGCATAATTGAACAATGTCTATTTTGCAGACAAGGGCCTCTCAGAAAATCTTGGTGCTTCATTTTTTGAAATGCCTTGTGATATTTTCTATAAAAATCTTATCCCGGAACCAGCTTGCCCTAGAAATGTCAATATATTGGAGAGCCTTGCTAGGGTACATTTTAGCAGTCCGAAGCGTCTCAGCAGGCTTTAACAACATTGCCAAGAGACCTGTGGAGAAAATTAATCTCTAGCAGAACCAAGTTATTTCAGAGAATAAACCAGGGTCTTAGATTATTTGCCATCATGAGGCATTGTCAGCAATTATAAATAACCTGCCTTGCTCCCTCTCTCATGCCTTTGTGGCTGTGCACTTGACTCAGGATTATTTCCTACGTCTAGAAACACATGTCACCATCATGTCTCTCGTATGGTGGCAGGAGGTAGGACCATGAAGTTTTTTGGTTAAGATAGGACAGCTTTCACTACAGAAAGGTCACAGCATTGGGCAGGCAGTTTTTATCTTGCTACAGTAAAACTGAAAAGAAGAAATCTAGGTTCCATTTGTCATTGCTGAGCTTGGGAAGAAAGGCTGATCAAGTCGGTAGTAAATAAATAGGGTATGTGGCAAGACATGTGGTTGTATCAGCAAGAATGTACATGACCTTCTGATGTTCCTCCAGACTTCTGTTTCACAGAAAGCTCTAATCATTTTGGTTAAATAGGCTTATAAGATACAGATTGACAAAAAGGCATAAGAAGGAAATTATTCATCAGGCAGAGAAAGCAAGCCTGCTCTCTTTAGCTTTTTTCCATCTGTTGGTCTCCATTGAGAAACTGAAAAGGCAGCTGCTGGGGAGTCCTGATCTGCTGGCAATCCAAACTGATGATTTGCTTTTGCACAGTTGCAGTGCTTAATCTCTGTGTTCCAGCAGGTTTATTATCTCAAGGTTTTTTTAGCCATTGGGTTTCTCCTAAGGCTTTAGTTTTCAAAATGTCCTGTAATCTAACATAGTGTAAATCTAAAAATTATCCAAATTTAGACAACTTTAGGCTCTGGTGGGGGAGGAGAATGATACAGCAGTTTTCAGTTTGTACTAGTTTTTTGTAGCTTTGAGTTACAGAAATAATAACAGTATTTAAAGGAGTCAGCAAGGGGCTATATCAAGAACAACATCTTTCAAGGCTATGAGCATGCTGTCCATGCAGTGTTATGTGTGATTCATTCAAATCTACCATGTGAAACATTTTTTTTTCTTGTTATATTTGTCACAGTCTGCAACTCTTTTTCTGTGTCAGAGAAATCCACATTTGCTTCTCCTGAAGCCCTCATTTCTGTGGACCTCTAATACTGAGTTGAAGCAGACCAGGCTGATCTGACTGGTGTTAATTTGACATTTCTCTGCTCATTTCTCACACTGTAATAGTTACATCACAACCCCATCACATATGCCAAGCAAAGACTTATTAAAAAGAGTCCCTTAGAAGGAAAATATATTGCCTTTCTTTACGAAGGACATCTTATCTTCTGGATTCATATTCTTAAAAATGAAAATCACAACAGAAGAAAATATGGGCCTCGTTTTCACTTATAATACATACAAGTCCCCAGAATTCATACTAGAGGTCATTGATGTCCTGGGAGGCCTCCCAGTCAAGCTGACACAGAACTCTCAAGCCTCACTCTCTTCTGAAGACTTCTCTAGATATACGTGAGTGCTACATCACCTACCTGTTCCTGCCTCTGACTCTCTTTCCGATACCTGGATTCAAAGTCAATATCCATATTGTCCCAATATGTGGGATGAGCTGTATTACTTTGAACAGATTGTCATGCCATTAAGGCAATGACTGACTAGGACAATGCAGGGCAACAGGCAATGACTATAATGCTGGACTATTGTTCGTATGGATCTTTTGAAGATGAGCAAAGACAGGAATAGAAACTTGAGAAATGGGTGAAAAAAGCTAAGGAAGTTACCATTGCAAGTACATGCAGTAGATTTTCAGGCCAGCAGATCATTCCTCTTAGAACCTAGAGACTACCAAATAAGCTGTAAAAATAAGAACAGAGGAGTTGCCCTGACACATGTTTAGCAATTGCAACAGCATGTATAGTATAAATATTTGAATAGCACAAAATACAGTGGGGATATCACTTATGGACCAAATATTCTTCTACTTATGTATTTTCCCCATGGTTGTCATACTAAAATGAGTAGGGAAGAAGACTGGTCTGACTGAAAAGAGAACTTTGATTGAAGCTCAGGAAAGAAAGAAATGTTCTGACCTTTGGAAGAAGGTGTGGGCAACTCAGGGGGACTACAAGGATGTTGTGAAGTTATGCAGGGAGAAAATTAGCAGGGTGAAACTTGAAACCTGAAATTAATGTGGCTACTGCCATAAAATACAGTAAGAAATGTTTCTACAAATACATTAGAGACAAAAGGAGGGCTAAAAGTTGTCTCCATTCCTTACTGGGTGTGGGTGGAACATAATGACAAATTATAAGGAAAAGGATGAGGTACATCATGCCTTCTTTGCCTCAGTCTTCAGTAGTAAAACTAGTTGCTCTCCAGGTACCCAGCTGTCTGAGCTGGAGGACTGGGATGGGAAGCAAAATGAAGCCCCCATAACCTAAGGAGAAATTGTCAGCCACCTACTACTACAGCCCCTAGACACACACATGTCTATGGGCCAGATGGGAAGCTGGTGAATGGTCTAGAGAAGTCTTATGGTAAGGTCCTGATGAAACTGGGGTTTAGCCTGGAGAAAAGGAGAGTCTAGGGAGACCTTATAACTCTCTATAACTAACTGAAAGGGGGATGAAGAGAAGTGGGCATCAGTCTCTTTTCCCAAATAACGAGCATTAGGACAAGAGGAAACTGCCTCAAGCTGCACCAGCCAAGGCTTAGACTGGTTATTAGGGAAAATGTCTTCACTGAAGGAGCTGTCAAGCATTGGAACAGGCTGTCCAGGGAAGTGGTGGAGTCACCATCCCTGAAGGTATTTAGATGTGTAGATGTGGCACTCAGGGATATGGTTTAGTGGTGCACTTGGCAGTGCTAGGTTAATGGTTGTACTCAATGTTTCCAACATAAACAATGTTTCTATGAATCAGTGGTTAAGAGGCAAGGGGTCAGAAGGAAAACAGAAATGTTTTCTTTTCATGTTTGACACAGAAAAAGGTTAAAAATTCTCCATATCTATCTGAACTATAAAGTTTTGCAATGTGTCCTGGCGTAAACCGCGACAGCATATGTGGCAGTTACCTAAGAAATACAGAATGAAAATCCATTCCAGATTTCATACTTATGAGGAATAAACTGAGAAAAATGTTAAATGGTTCTTCTATTAAGATCTAGGATAAAAGAAGTTAAGAAGAACAGAAAAGAGCTCCTGGAAATCTGGGCTTTAACATCCTCTTGACTCATAATGCCTGAAGTGGAGCCTTGTGTTTCATGGTGGGCTTTGTATATGTTCACTCTTCACATATTCAGAGTCTTACTGGCTGGACTCAAACAGTGCAGAGGAGCTTATCTGGGACTTGGAAAATCACAGACATATGTTTTGAGATGTTTCACTTAAAGTGGCCAAGATCTTCCCACGAAGGAAAGGCAATTGCAAGTTTTGCTGTCCCCTGGCCAAAGACAAAATAACTTGTCACATTCTGACTATGGGGTAGAGATTTCTGGTAAGAGAGGAGGTGCTTTTCTTAATGATGTCAGATATGCAGGTGATGTGGACAGAACCCTGGAGAACAGCCTGTGCCTAAAACCAGCCTAAATTAGAAGTTTAATCACACAGCCAATTTAATAGGTGTAGAAAGACAGACGCCTCCAGAGAACAGTATAAATCTTAGTGCAAGCACATCCTAAAAATAGTTGTGAAAAATCCACACCTGAGCCTGCTTTATGTGCAGGCGATTTTCCCGAAATGGACAAAGGAAATCTAGTGAAGAATTTAAAAACACATGCCAAGAAATGACTGCATAAGCTAGGACAAGGTAATACCATATTCAGAACCCTTCCCACCCATGTTTTTCTGCATACACAGTTGCATAATAATTAAGAAATTTAAATCAAATAGTAATTAATAACAATAACACAGAGTAATTCATACAGAATAAATGCAATAAAAATATATACAGACCAGAAAAGGAATAATAATTTATTTTACTTTGGATTAAGAAGTAATGAGGCATGTTGGCTGTACTAGAAATGGGTGAACACCAGGAGAAAAACAAGGGTACATATACATCAGTATGCGGTAGGATTGTATGACATGGTTTACTGGCAGGTGTCCATGCCCATGGCAGGGGGATTGGAACTAGATGATCTTAAGGTCCTTTCCAACCCTAACTATTTTATGATTCGATGATTCTGTGTATGTGTATGAGTTTGGAACCAGTTTTCCCTACTCCCTCACATGATAACAAAGCAATGAGATCACTCTGAATAGGAAAATATACCTAGAGGAAGGCAGAATATAATTACCCATGTGGCTGAAGAACCTTGTAATCTTATGGTCATATTTCAGATACCATTTCTATGAGAAGTTATTCTTTGCACTCTTAGGATTTGACTTTCAAGATAAGGTTTGAATGTATTATTTTATATAAAGCACTCAGATTTAGCACATTTTTCTTCTTTTAAATATACGTATTTTTATGTGCTGGTAGTGGTGGTTGCAATCATGCCAAGGCACATAAAAGAGAATGACAGGAAGATTCAAGGAGCCTCAGGAAATCAGTGGTTTCATGTACACATTTTTTGTGTTCTTGCAGCATTAACATCTCATTTCCACTGTTTCCAGCCTTGGATTCCTTTTGAGTTATGCCAATTAATAAGCTGCTGTCAATCTATTACCTCTGTGCAAACTTCAAAAGTAATGTCTTAAATTAGGATAAGGAAGCAGGGAAGGTATAAATGTTAACTGATAGTGTAAATCTGGTGGTGTCAAAGTCCTGCTAATACAGACTTTTTTCAAGTAAGAGAAGCATATTCCTTCAGTGGTTCTATTTTAAGTGAGGTTATAGAGTCTGTGACTGACAATATAGGAAATTTTGTAATGCCTATGTGGGCTTCGTAGTATCCAGGGAGTTAGGAAAGGAGAACTAAGAATTACCATGGCATTAGTGACGCATCTGACGTTTGTTTATGCATTCCTATGTCCAGTTTGTATGCAGCTTAGCTCAGTATTCATTTAATAGCTTTGTCTTCTTATCATTGTTTAATTCAAGTGTCAATTTTAATTACATATATGTATATCTTATACAATTTATTTTACGTAAAGAAATTTGGTAAATTTCTCTTACATGTTTTAGAAATACTTAAGATTGTGGCACCTGAAGGAGTTGAATAAAGCTGGCTGCAGCTGTCCTATTTTTGCTGTGTGTTTGTGTTTTGCTCCTGAACTGCAGAGGGGGTGCAGAAGATCCTTAAATTCCAGTATAACTGAGGAAACTTTATAGAATCAGAAAGAAGGATGGCAGCTTGCTTTTCCCCCAAATTAAGATTTTGTAGCTTCTTCAGAAGCTGTAGGTCTTCAGAATGGAAACTGATGCTAACCAGGAGCTGATTTAGCTGCAGCTGGACTTTATTTCTAAATAAGGAAGATGGGCGAGGCAGAACAAATACCATTGCTCTGGAAAAGCAATTACAGGAGTTATAAAATGAAGAGATCCTTAAGCCACGGAGGGTTTTGGTGAGAGCACAGTGGAGGAAATCCAGCTATACTCGGGGGATATGATGAGCCTGGACATCCTTCTTTAAACCCTTGCCCACTGGTGCACAACTTGGCACCTTCTTTTTGCTCAGTGTCCCTCCTGCAGAAGGTTCAGCCTGTTGTCACAGGCATCCTTGTTGTTACATGGTCATTACAAGGAGAACCCGCTTGCAGGTTCCTTGCCCAGGCATGTGTGACCCCCAAGACATGTGAAACCTTTCCTCCACCTCCAGCACAAGAAAGGCATAAGAAAAGGAAGGAGCAAAAGCTGGACCAAGCTTTGATGATCCTGCATGGCATTTCCATTTCCTATTGGCACTCTGTTGGGCTTGTGCCTGTCTTCAGATCCCAGCCCTAAACTTGATAATACTGCTCCTGAAAGCCTTGGAGATTTCTTGTGCTCTCACAAAGGAACCAGCTTTTCCAATCCACCTGCCTGCCAGCCACTATGGTGGACCACCTCCTTCTCCCCAGACAGAAGTTTGGCAGTGGTTAATGAGTCCACTTCAAGAACAGAGATACTGTCTGCAAAGTATGATATTCTTCACCCATTTTTGCCATGAAAAATCCATTCTATAGAGCCCTTTTGCCCCTAGGGCAGAAGAGGGGATGAAGGATGGAACAGCTGCCACCCTGCCATCAACGTAAAGGCAAATGTGACACTCAGAAAGCAATCTCAGCTCCTAGAGAGAACATAAGGGGAGTGTGGTGTGAGCATAATGGCCTTTAGCCTGAAGTTGTTTCAGGCTGACTAGAATAGAAGTCAGTAACACAGGCCCAAAAACACTTCCTGAGTTGCTAAGTTCAGTCCTCTGCTGCCCTGTGTAACCATCTTACATATTTTTCTTCAGAATGCAAGACTCTATAGCTGACTTATCTTAAGAAGATAAACCAGAAAATCTTACGGTTCATGTTCTTACAAAGATATGACATGGCAAGGCCTGCAGTGCTATCTGAAAACAGAAAACAATATGACTGCTAAAGTCAGAGAGAAGTAAGCTATGCTGCGTGGAAAATGTGAGAGAAAACAGAAGGTTTTAATGAATGTTATGCAACACCAGCAGTTTCATTTGTTGTATTAATTTAGCCATAGCTGCACTCTATGCAGCAGGTGTGTACAGCCTGCAGAGGGATGCATTTTAAATACATGTGGATGGAAGAATTTCATTTTTCACTGAGCTGTCTCAATTAATCCCCTAGTCACATCTCCGAAGCTGCATGCAGAGATGAAAATGCCACCCTGCAAACCTCCAAAGCCAGCATCAGCTAAAGTCATAATTACTTCAATACACAGTGTTTTTTAAAGTAACACCTTCTGGAAGGATTTTCTTCACTGGAGAGTTCAGATGAAGAATTATCTGTTAAATTTGACTGACCTTGTAAGTGCGAATCCTTTCTGAAGCTTAGTAGGTAGAAAGGAGTAGATGAGAGCTCTCTAACCCCAAACTGACAGGATATTCATCATATCTGGATTAGGTCCCCTGTCTACAAAGTACAGAAAATGATATTAATATCGAATTATATCCAGACTTGATCTTCCAAGCCTGTTTCTCATTTGTGGTAAAGACTATTCCATGTGGCTGATGCCACTGTGTGTCATTTCGTTCCTCTGGCAGGATCGGTATCACAAATGAGAGACACCTTTTGTTGTTGAAATCTCAGAGTACTTAACCTGCTTAACCTCTGTTCTGTCAAATCAGCTGTTAAGATTCTTTGTTTCTGCACAGAACAGCCTGCTTTCCTCCTTTAGGCCCACATTTTCCAGCTGGGGAGCACCTCTTCACAAAAAGTCTAGAACAGAGAGCATGCTTCCTATTTATATTTTGCCATCTGTTGGTACCAGCAATTGAAAGACCACCTGCATTGGAGGATACATCTGAAACATTCTTCAGTTACACTAAATGAACCCAATTTAACTACACAATGTGAACAAGCAAGTGAGTATCTGCTCCTCCATGGGCTGCAGGGGGGCAGCCTGTCTCACTGTGGTCTGCACCATGGGCTGCAGGTGAATCTCTGCTCCAGTGCCTGGAGCACCTCCTCCCCTCCTTCACTGACCCTGGTGTCTGCAGAGCTGTTTCTCTCATAGTCTCACTCCTCTCTCTGGCTGCAATTGCTCCTGCACAGTAACGTCGTCCCTTTCTTAAGTATGTGATCCCAGAGGTGCTACCAGTGTTGCTGGTGGGCTTCGCCTTGGCCAGTAGTGGGTCTGTCTCGGAGCTGGTTGGCATTGACTCTATCAGACAGAGGAAAAGCTTCTACCAGCTTCTCACAGAAGCCACCATTGTAGAGCCTTTCTTCCAGCTCTCCACCCTTTCCACCTTCCCCCCCCCCCCCAAGCCTTGCCAAGAAAACCCAATACAAATGAGTAATTGTTTCTGGTTCACCCATTCCATCTTAAAGGATGGTCATTTGTATCCTCTCTCAGTTCTGTCCTTTCAATCAAAGTGTCCTGATATAGTCACTATTTCCTTGTCAGGAATTTATTCTAGAGCTCTTAGGCAACCATCTCCTATCTTCCATCATCTTTGACATCCTTTCCTGCGCCCTTTCCTGTTATTTTCAAGATTAACCGATACCTGGATTTGAAAAAGCAGCTGAAAAGACTTTTCAAACTGACACTTTAAAAGAAGGCATGAGAGAACACCGGGGCATTCATGTGCCTATGATGTCTTTGCCCTTTGTGTAAAAAGCTCACAGAAATTTTTTCAGTGATATCATGAAGCATGCTCTGAGGATTTCCTCGATGCAAGCCCCTGGGAGGGGTATTGAACTGTCATTATTGCAGGTGCATCAGTGAACAGATACTAACTCTGCAGTTATCAGTCTGGGATATCAGAATGAGTTTTATAGCTATTTACATAGCAGTAGATGCAGACAGGCATCTCCCATGGTGCTTAGGAGGAGTCAGACACTTAACACTGTGACTTCAAAAAAAAAGGTATAGCCATATCTGTAAAGATCAGTTAGGTGCCAGCTGCTACACCTTTGAACCTTCAAAATCTAGCCCTTAGTTTGTGTGTTCCTTCCCTGCCTGTGCAAGGGGGTTATAAAACCTCCCCACCTCAGAAGAAGGCCTTTAGACTGGCCTTTTCAGTCTTTAAAAACTTAAGCTGGATAAACAATAGAGCACGACATTGCAATACTGGATCAGCTGTTACATGTGTCTGACTACAGCAGGATTTTCTCTAGGTCTGTTTCCTTTACTGAGATTTGTGAGCAATCACTGACATTTAATTCTAACTGAGACTGTGAATTTTATGAAGTTTTTCACAATATAAAATAACATTTTCCTTTGTATTTTGTGTAAATATATCTACATGTCTTCTGGCAGCTAAGCACTTTTTCCCATTTCCCTTATGAAAACATTTTTTAGCATGGAAACATGCTGTTTTAGCATCCTTGTTTTATGCCCCAGAAACATGCACTATTCTTCTCACTAGATGGAGGTCCAGTGCCATGAAAACTGTAGCTTTCTTGATTCTTCCTGTTAGTGGTGATGTTGAAATGATTGCCACAGCAATCTAAGCAAAGCTTTACAGTGTACCTGTGTTTTCCATAGAGGACACAGATAAAGGAATGCATATTTATAAATCTGTTAAAGCCTATAATACCCTCTGGTAATAAAACACTTAGAAAAAGGAATGTAAAAAAATGCCATAAAGTTGTAAAGATTTAGATGCAGATGTTCAGATGCAGACGCTTAGAAACAGTGTCAATTTTATAAAATCCAGTTGTACTGAATGAATTTCTTTTGGCAAAAGCAGAGCTATTTAATAGATCACATCTGCCTGGCTGATGCTGCATTGATCCTGACAGCAAATTGCTGTAACTAATCTGTTTTAATTAGGCAGAGTAAGGACTGCCATTTATTTTGCTTTTCAATTTTTTTAGTAATCATATTTCAGTGCCTGTACATTTAACACTCATCAGTCCTGGTACCAGAACTAAAGGAGGTAAGAGGTTTCTTGAGCAGTACTTTCCAAGCATGAGTGAGACCTGTTTAAGGCTCCTCCAGTTTTGCAATGCCTTTGCCTTTCACTTCACAGAAAGTCTGTATCCCCTTCATCCTCTTTAAACATACTTTTTTATTGTCATGTTATGCTTCCCTGAGCACCATTTATAGGACAGAAAAATACAAAAACAGAATAAATAATCAAACAAATAGGGACTTAGTTGAACTTGTTATGTTACTAGCTTGTAAGCTGATGTGCTGTGAGGGTGGTTGGGTCAGTTCTTTGGGTGATAGGAGAAAGAGGTCCAGTTTCTCCGTCTCCTCCAGACTTTGTTTATGAGAGATCAGATCATTTCAGCTCAAGCATACGAAGGGTGTTAAGGCCTAAAAAATAATATAGGTCTGGTATTTAAGCAGTCACATTCAAGATCTAGATACTGAAGATCAGATGTTTCTTAGCCTTGCAGTGACTGCAAAGTCTTACAGAACTCTTCACATCTACAACTCTCAGTGTAGGCAGTATCTTCCTGGTGAATGCTGGGTGGAATACACACACTTCATGTCCAAACCCTAAAAGAATTCACAAACTTTGGGTCTTTTAGTGTTTTTTCTAATGCTCTGGCCTATTCTGGACTTGGAGGTTTCTATTTGGGACTTACATAATACGACATAGGTGCCTATTGCCATTGGAGATGCCCTTGGTTATCAAGTCATCAATGTAGAACAGACAGATATGACCCAGTACATTTGGAGATGTGTGTCTTTCTGAAGTGGCATCTGGAAGCAAGATGATATACCCTAGGGCATGTAAACATGCACTGTCTGCCTATGCTTGGGCACCTAAATTGCTCTTCTTTGCACAATAAAGGCAATTAAGAACCTAATGAAGAATCATGTATTCTGCTTAGCAGCCTGGCATGAAGATTTACTGCAACAGCGCTAAATGCTTTTTTAGTCATCTCCCTTGGTGGAGGTAAGTATAGGAGCTACCTTATGTGTAAACCAAGGGCCTCAATACTTCACAGAGATGAAAATAAATAACTTGCAGTTTTTGAGGTGCTGAGCTACCAAGGAAATATTGGCTGAATAAGTATTGTCATTTAAAAAACCTAGGTAGGCAGCTCCACATCTCTATCTAGGATGTTTCAGCCCCACTGAATTGCATGGGGCTTGCAGCAGACTCAGTGCTCACTGAATTTTGCTGAATTTGGGATGGGTAAAAAAACATTTAATAATAAAAAGAAGCATGGATGCTTCAACTTTTAACCCATTTAGACCTGAATTCCTAAAATTGTATAAAATTGTTATATAATTTTTGCATTGATCCCTTTGCCAAGTCCCTTCCCCCTGTTATTTTTTGATGCTGGCTAATTTTAAACAGGTTCAAAAAAGGGTAGAATACTGAAAGATGTTTTCCTACTAGTTTAATGGAAATAAATATCAAGATAAAGGAGAAATTTATGACTCCTCTGAGGAAGGCACAGCTCAGTCATTGTAATCCTCTTTCATAGCAACCTGCTGGCTAATAAGTCATGCGCATAACATGTTGGCCAATTCACATGAACCCAGCTCCAGATGACTCATAGTGACTGGTTTTTTCTTTCCAGTGGATGCATTATAAGTGCCTGTGGACAAGCTGGGGTGAGAAGCAGGACAGGAATAGGAGATACAATATAGATCCATGTTTCCAGGCCTCTTCTATTTCTCTGCTCATGTACCATTTTATTTTGTTATAGATTCAGCAATTACTGTCATGTTTCCTCATAAGTTTTCTCTCACTGAATATACTGTATTTACTTATAAACAGTGAATACTTTCCATGATTTAAAATGTAAGCCTACTCTCAAAAAACGCAGGTCATGCAGGAGCTACTTGGCTGTAAAGGCAGGCTGAGAGTTTTTCTACATAAAAGCACTGTTATTCTTAGTGCTATATGAATTATCTTTGGTCTGATGTATACCACATGTATGGCTATAGAAGAGAAAACTTCTGAAGTTTTTCAGGGGTAGTCAAGGTATATTTTCTTTTATGACCCATTTCTAGTTGCTAAGGTTATATTTTTCAAAATTGTCCTGAACCCATTATGTCTTTTTCCAGATTTATACTTTAGCCAATGAATATCACTTATAAAATTGTCTTTATGAAATAAATCAGTCATGCCTTGCCAGTTCTTAATTAAAAAAGAAGCAGAATTTATTAAAATCAAAGTCTTTGCTGTTATTGACTTTGATTAACAAATCACTTGAATGGGGGAAAAAACACTGGGATTTTAACATATAGAAAATGTTATGCAGTGCAATCTCCCCTAGCACAGAGATGTTAGAGCTGGAAAACCAGAAAAGTTCAGTGGTCAGGTCTCCCTCATGACTCTTGCAATGCTGTAAGAGATACAGTAAAAATCTATGAAACACTTCATAAAAAAAAAAAAAGTTATATGTTTACATTCAAGAATGTTTTCATTATTCTGTCATGCTGCTTCCTACTCTTCTTCAGTTCACTTTAGGCCAGAAAAGTTTAATTTTCTCTGTTGACTCAGAAAGGGAGCTAGCCTGTCAGTGAATGTGCACGATGAATCTCGAGGGAAGGGAATTCAATTATGTTGAGTAAGTTTGTTTTTTATTGTTTTACTTTATTTGTAATAAATACAAAAAGCTTATGGTGCCAAAGGACTGCAGTATAGTTGCATAAAGATTGATTACAAACAATAAAAGAAATAGAAAATATCACTGGTATATATACCGAGCCTCTGGTTTTTTTCTAGTTGCTATAGTAATGTTTGGCACCTTGGTTAGTTATTCCAGCAAGCTTTCTCATGCTACGTCCCTGGGAGATTTGTCAGTTCAGAAAGACTGAGAACAATGACTCTGCCTTGGATCTGAAGATAGACCTCATTAGTTTTGAGGATTAGACACAATACCTAACACAAACATGGGTAATCAGCATACAAGCATGGAGAGGAATACTAGGATGCTTTTAATGAGGCCACCCTTCCTGGTTATTAGATTGCTGTTCTGCACTCCAAAGACAGCTGGTTGTAAGTCTGGTGGGTAACCCTATTGAAACTGTCATCCTAATAATAGCTGCCCATGTTTAAGCCTAGACTAAACCAGCTCAAAGGCTTCTGCAACCCAGGGGGAGTTGCACTGGTATTCAGAGGACCACAGAAAAAGGTAAGTAACAAAAGGCTGGGTTTTGATACTAAATCAAGTCTTTGAAACATTTTTGCTCTGAGAAGTCCAAGTTCTAGAGGACTTAAACAGGAGTAGCTCTTTGCAGGTGCTGGTCCTTTCCTTTTGTTTTTCTTCACTATCAACTAAATTGTCAGTGTTTTTGCTGTTCTGGGAAGAATGAGAAAAAAGTGTCATGCGGCACTGCCACTATTCTCAGCTTTCCTGCCTGGCTTGTGGAGTAGATATTTTTTCTTAATAACCGAGTCTTTGGCCAACTCAGTGAGAATATCGGGTATTTTGCAACAGATCAGGCATGTGCCAGTTTCTCTGTGCTGTACAGAAGCATCCCCCCCCCCCCCCCCCCCAGCTTGAATTAAACTGCTGTAGACTTTGAAAGCTGAATATTAACAAAAGCTAAATTAGTAACAAAAAATATCTTTTAGGTCCTGCTGTTGTTTTCTTGCTGTTGTTTTTCATCTCATGACTGAGGTCTTACAGTGTTGGACTCTGTCATTGGCCATACCCCATGAATTCATATTTTTTGAAGTTCCTTGGCAAGTTGACAGGAAGATCAGTGAGGGAAAAGGGATTTTGGAGCTTCTGCTCTCAGAGGCAGACACACTTCACTCCTTCCTCAAAAATCTTTCACGCCCTCTTAATATTTGTGTGTGTACACAGACCTGCCTGGAGTCCTAGTACATCTCTTGAGAGTGCTGTATTTATAATAATTGCATTATAACTCTACGTTAATTAACACCATGGATGCAAAAATGACAGTTTCCAAATAGATCTTTTTTGCTCTTGAGAAGCATGTGCTCAGTCAGTAGGAAAGTTACAGTTTGGTAAAACTGATTGCTTTGGGTTTCTCCATGAAGGGCCTAACCAAAGGTGTAGGGAGCAGTCGAACTGAAACCAGAGATTTTAGGTAGAGCTCACATTGCTTTCCGAGTGTCATTAATGATAACTCTGTGACCAGGGAACTGTTTTTAAGAATCTAAGTTCCAAGAGTCTATTATAAACTTTGTCAGGAACCATGACAACCCCCAAGGTTTCAGGAATGCAAAGCTGACTTTAACTTGGACCCATCCACTTGGATCTCTCTATTTTGGATCTGGTTTATGTTGTGCTGGCCTTTTTCTCATGCACATTTGCTCATAAGGGGTAGTCAGTCAAGGGATTAATTAACACAAGAGCTTATGAAGTCTAATGTAAATGACAACTTTTTCTTGCAATGATTTCAGGTGGATGTGCTCCATGATATAGCTATCCCATGACCAAAAGGGTGTTAGTAGTGGTAAAAAGAAAAAAGGCAGGAAGGTGAGGTTGGGCTATCTGCTGGTGCAGCACAGACTATGAAGTCTAGTTACATAGAACACTGCAAAGAAAATGGTCAATGAAGACTATTAGGAATTAAACTGAGTAAGAGGTCACATGGAAGAAGATTTTTTCACTTGGTGAGGATGATAAAGATATTGAATGGCAAATCAGTTGTATAACAAGTTGTAAAATGAAGGTTATCTTACTAGCTGTGTAAGGAGGAGAAGGAGTTAGAGAAATGTTTCATAAGATAAAACACTGAGGAGTGGACTATAGTCCTGACTGCTCCAGATCAGCATTTCTTAACCTTGGAGTTGCTAGAAACAGCCAGTGAGGTACAAAACACCTCCTGTCATCCTAAGCAGCACTTACAAATTGAGGTGGAAAAGGTTTCTTGACAGACTGAAAGGAAGTAGTACCTCAGGAGAAGTTGATCAAGTCCCAGTGAGTGCTTCAAAGTAGTGAAGATGCTGAGATGTCCTATCTGAACATCTTTATTTTGTATGCTATTGGTTTAGGCTCCCTCTTGCAAAATGAGTACCCATTTATTTTGATAAGAGCATGCTCCTGCAGAAGGAGATGGTAAAGCAATTCAATCAAAGCCTTTTGCTGAGGTGGAATGGGCTTACAGTGTTCTAGAAAACTGGGGGAACTACAACCAATTTAGGGGACCTCATCTGAAAATTTTAGGTTGAAAATCCTTGCCAAAGTAAACTTGTACTAGACTGGATGATGAAGAATTGTGCTTTTGCATATATTAAATGTCCAACAATTTCACAAATGCCAAACCACTTATGCTATATAGGTGTCCAAATTACGGGGTGCTCAGGGTTCCTGTCAGGATCCTCTAATATTCTTTATGTTTTATATGGACTGAGAGCAGTTTCAGAGGGTAAACAACACAGGGTGAACAAGGGCACAGATAAATATCCAATATCTAAAGCTCAGATGCATATGCAGGATTTTCAGATCATTATAAATACAGAAATTTCAAAGTATTTGCTACCTTCACCTCTTCCCTCTGCTCCTCATGCTTTTTGTGTTTGTACCTGAATAAGTACCCATGTTTAAAACTGGCACAGTTTATAGTCTTGGACTTCTTTTTATCTTTAATCTGGTTGTAGTAGAAAGCTTTTCCTTTCAGAATTTGCTTTCTGAAGTTACACCAGTTGAACAGATGTTGTGTTTTTAATTTATTTGAAAACAATTGCCAATTACCTGCACATCTGCGGTCCATCCTGCCAATTAGCAGAGCCTGCTCTCGTGCTGGCAACCAATGAAGTGCAATGTAGCCCAAGGCAGAACACTTGCCTGTGAAGAAACCCAGCTTACTTTCAAGAAAGTGTGCACTAAATGCTAAGACTGTACCTAAGATGCACTTGGAATGCTGCTCAGAAAATTTCTGTTAATAGTTTACTGATTTCATTAATGAAGATTTTCTGGTTAACTGCCTTCCTTGTGCTGGTGTTATGAGGGAGAGAGTCAGATCACCTGGCTGATCTTGATGGAAATCATATTCATTATTTGGTTTTAACCTCCAAATGGTGTAAAAAAGGTCTTACTCTGTGCAGCTCTCTTAACTGTAGTGAGATCTCATAATCTGAAGGGGAGGGAAAAAGAAGAGTTTGGTATGCATTCAAGAAGTGGAAGACCTGCTACAGAAGAGCACTGTGTTTAGAGAGATCTAAAAGGGCACGTCAAGTCTTGACTAAGCAACAGCAGTGTGTCCCGTGTTTCAGGAAAAGGCCTAACATGGTACAAGTCAAGTCCCGCTGCCTGCACCCAAGCTGAATGATGAGTGCGTGCTCTCTGACTTGAGTATGTGGATTCCCTTCTGGTGGAGGTGAAAGTACAAGAAGAAATGGTAAGATGGGAAGAGCAATGATGCATATGTCTGGATGTAGTTATGACATGAGGCTGGGTACAGATGTGCTTAAGGGTCTCACCCAAACTGAGAAGCTTAGGGTGCTGCTTGAATCTGCTTATTTAGGTAGAACTGCTCAGGTCCACTGGGTGTTTTGGTGACCGGAGTAAACAAAAATCTCAACAGAAATGATTGCAAAAGAGGAGGGAGGGAGGTGGGGGAGGGATATCATCTGCCTAAATTTGGTGCCCAGCTTGTGCCTTCATTTCAGATGCTTAGTGGTGCATGGGCAGATGCATAAGATCCCCAAGTTATTGGCAAAGAAGAGCTCTTAGAATTTCTCCAGAGGTCAGCTGGGGACCTACAAATAATACTGGTGATTGCAACCTTAGATTACCAACAAGAAGTTGCTGTAAATTGCTGTAAATTTCTGTAAATTTTAGACCTGTCCTAACGTATGTGTTTTCCCAAGAACAAAAATAAAGCTGAAGTGTAGGGAGGTAGGACTTCATAATCACACACAGTTACTAAGCATCCAGTCATTCACAGCAGTAACTCTAAAGCCAATGCACCTTTTACAAACTATCTTCCAAAATTTGACTTCTGCTTGTTGCACAGGCTGTTCAGAAAAGAAACCCAGTTCGGTGACTGAATGCTTCACATGGGTTGAAATCAGCTAGCTCTGAAGTTTGTTAACACCAGTTTGGAAGCTGGGTTGTGTATGCCTTGGGAGACTATAATAAGAAGCTGCAGGAGAAATTAGAGGTTTTCAGCTATATAAACTTTTAGGAAGCTTCAGAACAGCTGGGAGCAATTAAGCTGAGGCTGGAGGAAGAGGTAGAAGAAGGGACAGGGAACTATTGTAGGTAATCAGATCTGTCAAGGCTTTAGGTTGAAAATATTTAGTTGAAAATACTTAGTGTAGTCTGCAGCATTTGGTGTGAGTGAATTGGATTATTCTTCCTGTTGTCTGAACTCTTCAGGAACCCCATATAATCTGGTAGGGTGTGCATTTGTCCAGTAGAGCTGAACAAGGTACAGAATAGGTTGGTTGACTGAAATGAGATTTTGTGTTCTACTTAGGCCTTCCCCTACAAGGGTGGTGACAGCAAAAGCCTCGTTTTGTTACCCAAACTATTAATGTTTGGGTAGGGTGGAAATGTACGGGAATTATATTATCCCACTCCAGAATTAGAATCCAGTCAAGAAACTGGGAAAACACTTACTGGCAGGAACAAATGTTCTTGTATGCTAGAGAATATGAACAATTATTTTTCATTTTAGTTCAAATGTATTTGAATACATTTTTATTGCATTTTGTAACATCTTTAATTAGAAGTTTTATACTAGAACCCCTGTACTCTAGGAGAAATGTCATTGTGGGTTGAAAGGTTCAACTCTGAATCAGTGCCCTGAAATCGGTTTTGGTTAATTTTAATGTGAACTGAATGTCAATTGTTTCTGTAAGTCTTTCCTGAATCTTGATTATCCTTATCTTATATGTTTTCTTTTTGAGTATATTAAACTTTCTTTTTTTAATTTTCAGACAATAGTCACCATTTTTCAGTATTTGTTATTTTCCTTTTGGTACCATTGCCTTCTTTTTTTTTGTTGTTTTATTTTGTGCTGTTTCCCTGCATGTCAGAAAAGCTTCAATTATATCAGGCTTTGAGGGGGAAAAAGATGGATCTCGGACTTTACAATAAATATACTACTTACTGCATTGCATCAGTTTTTTCTTTTCACTTAATCTTTTTTCTTTTCTTCTTGATGAGAATGCCAGATCTTTAGATGCCAAACTGTGAGTTGGTCCTATTCACTTTAGAAAAGGCCTTTTCCGCTGTGTTAGCAACGAACTGGCAGGTTTCAGTTAGAGCATGGTCCATTGCCTGCTTTGGAGCTTTTCTGCTTTTCTTCCCAGACATCTGGGCTATTGGCTTAGTGAGAGAGACACTGGACTTACTGTCCTACTAATCACAGGATTAACCACAGAACGCTTTAAAAATTATTTTGCTGATGATGTAGCCCAGCTTTTCCTTCAGTGAATACTCATGGCCACTGAGAATCCATTCTTCTCATCCAGTTTTCCAACGTATTGCTTTATTTTGGCAAAGTTTATGTAATTCTTAGTGTTCCATTGTCCATAAGGCCTCAGATGTTTATTTCTCTGCAGTTTTACATGGGATACAGCAATGGGTCAAAGCTGCGATTTAAGCAGTATGATCCAATGAGACAATGGGAATTTTCTGTTGCTTTAGTAAATACATGGGTTTGTTTACTCAATACCACATAAACTGCATCCAAGCAAAACTTAATTAGGTGCTCTGCCAGGAAAATACTCTGAGAAGAGAGGAATGGATAACAGCTGGTTCTGTCAGCTGTTGCAGTTTTCAGACATACAAAGGTAAGAGAAGTGTGACTGATTTATTTCCACCAAAAGAGTAAACAGGTGAACAAGCATGACTTCTTCACTTAGGTTATCTTATCTAACATGACAAGAAGGAAGACAATCTTATTTGATGGTAAGTCATGTTGAAGCTCCTGTGCTGGGTCTAAATCCTTTGCAATTTCATTATATCAACAGATTTGTGACCACAGAATTTTTCCTATGTCAAGGACATTAAATAAAAAAAAAAAAAAACCAAACCAAAATCTTAACACAAATATATTTACTAAATAGGTTTCTATTGATATTTTTAATTATTATTACTGTTTCTGTTGTTGTTCTTCATGCAGTCGTAAAATACATTTTATTTTGGGGTGCCCAAGTCTTGATTTTTCTATTTTACATATTTTTACTACACTTAGATCTTGATGACTTTGTTTGAAAGAGCTGTTTATGTAGCAAACCTCCTCTTCCTCTCCTCCCATAACATTCACGATGGCAGCTGCTACTTTGACTTGCTTTTTCCATAGGCACACATTGTTGCTGCCATCCCCTGGATGGAAAGCTGTCATTTGGTTCCCGGTATGTGGTAGCTGGTGAGGTTTGTGATGTTGTGCAGCTTGGAGTAAGTTGGAGTATCACCAGCTGAGCACCAGCTGTGCTTTGTTACAAAGGCAATTTGTCACCTGTAAAATACTGCAACTTACTGTCCCGTTGCAATTTACCATTATCTTGCACAGAAATGCTCTTTATTTGTCACCTAAAGGAAGACTTTGTATGCTGAGCATGCTTCAGCCAGTTCTTCTAACACTGGATGGAAGAATAGAAAGGAAATTCTAAACTGTTTTCTCCTTTATATATTCTTTTAAATTACTCCAGAATTAGCATTAATTTCAAGAGACCAGTAAGTACTGTTCATCAATGAGGAAGCAAGTGGTTAAAACTGAACCAGCTTTGGTGCAGTAGTGCAAATACAGTATTGACATACCAGGCTGTTATAGATCAGCCTCTGAGGCTGGCATAGCTGCAAATCAAACTTCTCATATTGACAGACTGGTTATCACTGAGATTACCCTGAGGATGACATCTGAGAACATCCAATGCAAACATGCTACGGTGGTCAAAAATGGATTTACTTTTTAGTTTGGCCTATTCAGTCAATCCTACCGTATTTCAATCCTGGTCTGGCTGTCACAAGCAGCCTCTCATCTGAAGTTTAATCCTTTGGTAATGAATTGTTTTCTCCCATGTGGTTGTGCAGCTGACTCACCCTACAGTGAGGTTTTATGTGGTTCTGCAATGTGACAAATATGTTAATGTATGCAGAACAATGCTTCCAGTCCTGGCAGATACTTGCTGTATCCATAATGTCAATAATGACAAACTTCTTGCATGCTATAAAGTACTCTGATAAGGCTATATGATACAGCTCACTGAACTTAAAGTTGATTCTGCCTAATGATCAAAACCCAAAGAACAGCTCTTTCTGCCTTTCTGTAGCAGTAATTTAATAAGGTAAAATACCATTAAATTCAATGAGGTGTGATTAACAAATACACAGAAGCGAGAAGTCCATAAAAATGTGAGCTTGCACTTCATTGTTGTCTCATGGGTATTTAGGTGCTTTGGAGAAAATGATTAGGGAGGTGGAAACTGAACTTTTTTCAGCTTTCCTGCAAAAAAAAGAATCTTTAGCTGACATCCCATTTAAGGGCCAAGTACTACATTCACATATAGTGGCAGCATAACAGTTGCTGAGATTTTTTATTTATGGCCATATGCATTTTTAATGCCAAGCATAATTTATGTCCTTGAATTTTGCATATTTAAGAGAAAATGATGTTTACAAAGATTATGAAATAAAAATCAAATTGTGTTTCTATGTTGGTAGAATAGCTCTTGAGGAGACAGAATGTTCCCAGAAGATGCTAAAACAAACATGCAAACAGAACTCTAAATTAGGACCAAGGCAAGAGTTCAAGTGCTTTATTTTCTTTCTGAGACAGGCATCTTAACTGTTTGCTTCAAAGATACAGATCAAATAAATCCAGAAAGTTACATTGCCTTGTTGAATCACTGTCTTAAAGGTTATTTTAACTATGTTGGAATACAAGCTTGAGGTCCATTCAGGGTAATTCACTGTGCAGACACAAGACAAGGCTAACCCTTATATATCAGTAGAAATAAAAAAGTCTAAAAATGGAAGAAAGAAATGTCTGTACTAATGGGCACCAAATGTCATAACTTCAGCTTTATCAATGGTGTTAATGGCAATTTTTATTATCAATGGGTGCAAGTATGGTTTTAGATGATGGTGGCTGAGAGCTTTGCAGGAGCAGTTCTTGAAAACCCAGTACCTCTACACTGCACATGTGTATGTGTGTATGCATACAAGTATTTCGTAGACAAGAGACTGTAGATTAAATTCAGCACAGAATCAGTTTGCATGGTCTGGTTTAGAGGTTAGAGGCAATTTAACCCTGTGAGTTTAAATGTGTGTCTGAACTGAGTGGCACCTGACAAGCCTCACAAACATGCACAGCAAAAAACATAAAAACATAAAAAAATTGGGAAATTACTGCATCAGCCTGTGAGGTCTAATGCCATTTATAAAAGAGGGTCATAAGACAGCTTCTAGCATGTTCACACTTGCTGCATATGACCAAAAGCATATGTACAATGACAAATCTGGGTCAGAGTCAGGCTGTCTGGCAGAACACTGAGCACAGCTGGGCTGACCACAGAGAAGCCATTTTCCAAAACCTGGGCTTCGTGCACAGCTTGTTGAGGGTCATGTGCTCCTGCCTTTCTCAATGGGTTCTCATGGGAGTCAGCCCCAAACTGACCTAATTAAATGTCTGTGGTAGGAGGCTGCTGCCTCCGAGATGTGTCTGGAATGAGCTACTGGGAGAAATGATTAATCCTGTCTGTGAGCAGAATGTTGTTTGACATTCACTGGTTTGTCAAAGCTTTCCTGCAGTAATGTGAGTTTGAAGCACAGCAGAGGCCATAACAGGAAACTTCTGGGGAACACTGCTGTCTGAATGGAAGGTGGCTACAATCAGTGTTGGTGCTCTTCCAGCAAAACTACTCCTGCTCCCAGATCATGGCATGGTCTCTTAGAACAAATCTCTCTACCCTGTTGGCTATGATTTCAGTTGAGCTGTGGTAGCCACAAGCAGAAAGGTGGACATTCAAATGGAGGGGTAATAATTGTTCAACCCTAAAACCTCATCTGTCAACGCTCTCAAACAGAACTTTTGCATGAAAAATATTTTGTTGTAGTCTGAGACAAATTAAAAGCAAACTAAACATTTCCCCCCTCTTTTAAAATGAAAATAAACATTACCAGGATATGACAATTAATTAATCCTGGTTAATTAATCCATGTTTGGCTTGGTCTGGCTGACCTAAAGAGGTAAATTAATTCTTCCCTTCCCTTTCACCTATTATTCTGGTAAATCAGCAAACAGGGGAGAAGAGCTTAACTGGACATCTAATGTAACAGATTTTTTTCTGAGTGTCAGTAGCTGTTAAGGTTACATGAACTCTGGGAGGTAGCAATCCAAGATCTGACCACTTTGATGTTCTTTGCAGTTGTGAGCATGTAAAGTCCTTTGTACTTTAACTGTTTTACTACTTATGTGGCTATTGTCGCTTTTTGAGAAGAGAAAGAAAAAACAAACTTGACTGATAGGAGGAGGAGAAGAAGGATGAAAAGAGCTACCATTTCACTGGTCTTGAAGTAGCTGCTGATGCAGGTATTCAGTATCACCCCCTGGACCAGCTCCCCTGGCCTCTCCTCAGAGGAAAAAATGCTTCAACCCTCTGGCTTGCTGGCCCTCTGCCTGATGAATTCGGTCCAGGTTAACAAGGTCTCTCTTGTACTGGGGAGCCCAAAATTGGACATAAGACTCTGAATGCAATATCACCAGTGCTGAAGAGAGGGCAAACATTACATAGCTTGACTTGCTAGCAATAGTCTTCCTAATGTAGACCAAGATGTGCTTGGCTTTTTTCCCTGCAAGGGTGTATTGCTGGCTCTTGTTCAGCTTATTGTGCACCAGGACTCCTAGGTCTTTTTCTACAAAGCCACAGCCTGGATTCAAACTTGTACTGGTGTATGGGTTTGTTCTGGCTTATTCTGTACTTCCCACTGTGAATTTAATGAGGTTCCTGTTGGCCCATTTTTCCAGCCCTTTCTTAATGGCAGCTCAGCTTTCTGGCATATGAACTACTCCCTACAATTTGGTATGCTCCACAGCTTGCTGGGGGTACATTCTCTCTTGTTACCTGGGTTGCTAGCAAGGTTAAGCAATACTAGTTCTAGTAAGTGTTTCAAAATGTGTCTATATGGTTAAGAGAACTGTATTTTTGTGTTTTGTCTTATTCCTACTGTGCTTGCTGAGGCTTCTATGAAAGTGAGATTTCTGTTTCACTGCAGACTAAAGAATGGAAGCTATGTGCCCATTTCTCCCCTTTTCCCAGCTATCCATGACTCTATAAATAGGTTGATCAATTTATTTAGCTGCTATTCTGTACCTTTAAAATGTGGTTAATGTTTCCAAAGCACTGTGAAATGCTGTACTGAAAACCTGCCAAATATCATTAAATAGAGATTTGTGCTTCTGGAATATAAAAATAAAAGCCTAATGTCTCAGATATGAAAGGAAAATCCCAGTGTGTTTATGAGCATAATTCCAATTCTAAATGTATCATTGTCAGAAAAGCCTCCATCTTTTCTCTTAGGATGGTCCTAAAAAAGCACCTCTCTCCCATCCCAGATGTTGAATCAATTCATGAGCTCTGGATGATCTTCAAAACCAAACCCAGGCCACTAACCAGTACTGACACACCTAACGCACAAGTTCCCTTGACCTTGAATAGTCCTCATGACAGGACCACAAGACTACAGCTTTTGAGGACAGCCTCAAACTGTACTTTCTCCTTCCCAAGCAGAACGCACAAGCAGAGCCTAGGTGTACTGGTAGACTGTCAGTAAAAGCTCAGTCTCAAAGAGATGTGCTCCTAGTCAGTATTAGCAGGACCTTACCTCCATGCACATCAGGATGGTTTTATATTTGATTTTGGTATTAAAGATAATGAATGTTACTTAACAAGTAATATTGGTATCTCTGATGGTTTACTGGCTTGCATGACAATTCGTAGGGCAATGAGAAAACTGTTGTGGGTTCTCTCTGTCACACAATTTCACAGTGACAAGCAGTAACTGTTCAGGTAACTGGCCATGTCCGGAAGTTATGGGTGGTTTAGGAGTGGTGGACTTTCTCTGACAGCTTTTCTGTCAAGTAATATGTAACAACACTAACTCTGTTTCAGGAGAGATGACTTCCAATCTCAGAAATGTAGAAAAGGCAACAGGGTCACGGTGAGTATTTGTTGTTTCTAATATAGTGGCACATGTTCTGAGACAAATTTAATGATCAACTTAATGAGAGTTAGCTGCAGTTGTCTGCATGTAAATTATGGGCTCTATGAAGAGTCCTTTGTGAGAGGTACCATAGCTGGTATGACTGATACATGAATGAAAAATTCCTGTGTTGGGAAAGAGACTACTGCACTGTAGGTGATGTTTAACCAACCCTAATAGATATCCTTTCAACAGCCTTCTTTAGTGAGTTTTGAGTTTGTAAAGAATAACTGCAAATTACCTTCATTTCTGCTTCTTCATGCTGAAAGGCGATTTTCTGGTCATTCCTGAGAGCTGATGTGAAGAGCATAAAAGCAATTTGCTCTGGTTTTCCATTAAACCTGTCAGAGCGACCACCCCTCTTTCGTGATCTGACAAAACAGGTTTTTGAGTTCACTGGAGAATGAACTCTGGAAGGCTTGTTCAGCACCAGCTTGACGTGCAGGACAGCAGGGAGCTGCTGTATGAGCATTGTGTGACCAGGTCAAGATAGGTTTGCTTGTCTCTGAGCCTTCCCATGTGACTGGCACACATTGTGTCACAGACTACACCTGTAGCTTCAGTGGTAGTTAATTTATCACAGACTCACTTGAACACAGTAGAGGATGGATTTCTACTTGGTGGATTAAAAGTAGTCCTGCTAAGCTGTTCTGCTTTCACACTTCTCTGTGTGTGTACAACTGCAGGGAAGCTGTGCAAGCTGCTTACATCCTGATGGGACCTGCTTATGTACAGTGAGGCAAGACAGGCTGGTTGCTCACTGAGATCTATATGTGAACAAAGAAGCCAGTTCCTCTAAATTGTGTGGGTGAAAAACCATCTCTCCTGACTTTCTGCATGTGACTGAGGACTGAGTTTGTGACAGTGAGTGTGGTCGTAAGGTTAGGTGGCCAAAGCCTTTTTAAAACTTTGTTCTATTTCTGCTGGGCATAGGACTACAAAAAATTCAGAGCATCAGCAAATAACTGAATGGTTTGGGTTGGAAGAGACCTTAAGGTCATCCAGTTCCAACCCCCCTGCCATGGGCAGGGACATCGCCCACTTGACCAGATTGCTCAAAGCCCAATCCGGTCTGTCCTTGAACACTTCCAGGAGTGGGGCAGACACAGCTTCTCAGGGCAACCTGTGCCAGTGTCTCACCACCTTCACAGTGAAGGGGCTGAAAGCAGCTGAAGAGCTTGCTTTTGTACATCACTGGAATAAAGAACATTCCATTCTTTTATTTATGAAGGCTATAGGGCAAGTGAGAAATAAATGTGCGCACACATACTCACCTATCTTCCAGTTAACAAGATAAGGAAATCTGTGTGGTAACACAAAATATTTTCATCAAGTGAAAATAATCATAGCTAGCCTGCATTATGATAGGCATCTACACAGACTCTACCACATGTGGCCTAAGTGTTGCAAATACTAAATTTGTTGAAAAGATATCAATGATTTATAGGGAGAGATGCATTTAAAATTGTTACAGCACTTTATTGCACGAACTCATCAGCCAGGGATTATTGTGGGAACACGATAGACAACAAAATGAGATATAGGGTAATTGTACAGGATAAAGGTCTTTGGTGTTTAGATATTTATTTCCTTTGTTTTTCCTTAGACAAAGGTTACTCCTTTTAATACCTGACTGATTCATGTGGCAAGTCTTCAATTTTAACATCGTCTTTCTATGAGTCAACATCTACATCATTTTAATATAAGGAAGTTTTGCTGTTAATACTGATTGTTGCGTTACTGTTATTTTCCTATATTTCATTTGCACCCTTTCACTTTTCTTTTTTTATGCTTGTCACTCTTAGGATATGGTCTGTGTGTTTAATATCTGATATTCAGAGGTATTACATATATGCTTTTGGTTCAGTATCAGACAAGGATTGACTGATAAATAAAACTGGAGCTAGCTACAGTAGACCTATTTATTTTCTATCTCATTCTGTTAGTTATTACTGGGTTTGTTTTTCTGTTAATACACCCTTCTTTAGTTACTTACACCATCACCTTGTATTTGGGATGTTTTCATTCAGCTGTTACGAGGTATATCCACCTTAGTACCAACCGGGGATATTGGTAAGGATTGTTTATTTCTCTTTTATCCAATGGTACAACAGAGTAAAAATAATCTTTCTTAACTCAGCAGTTCCTCCCCAAGCACACTGATTGAGGGTTGTTCTTGATTGTTTCCATTCTGTGTAACTTTAAAGTTCTCATCTGGCCACACAGACCAAGAAGCAGAAAGTAGATATGTTTGAGAAGTTTCCCAGTTGCCTGATAAAATATATGAATCACCACCTCCAGAGTGCCTATGGGAACATGGTGCAAAAGGAGCTGAACAGAAGGTAGACCATGAACAGAGGTAGACAATGACAAACTTCTGCCCCTATCAGGGGACCCACCGCCCCTTGGCTTGTCATTGTCCCAGGCTCTGGGTGACCAGCAGCATCTCTGCAAACCCAGTTCTCTACTGCTCCCCAGGGGGGAGATGGTTCCTGTCAGGGCCAGTGTTTGAAATCATAATGTTATTGGTAATATCTTTGAATGAGCTAAGTTTCTTGCTTGCCTCATTACTGCTCTGAGAAAATAAAGTGAATTGCCCAGAATATGACAGCCATATAACTGATTAATAATACTGACTATGTACCAGCATGCTGAAACTGGTTCTGTATTGATTTTGGAGTTGAGAGAAGAGATGTTAACAATGCCCTTGCCCTATTGTATGAATGTCCACAGAAGCAACCTTTCCTCTGGAAAAACTGCATCCCAACAAACTGTGTGCTGCAGCCAGCCCTTTGTTTCTTCCCTGGCATGAGCAGAGGGCAAAAAGTGCCTCTCAAGCCCTCTTCTGAAAAGCCTTGTGGGCTTTGGTGGGTTGCCAGAAATGTTAAACAAAAATAAAAGTGACTAATCCTGGCTAATTTGAGTTGGACTTTTCAGAGCTTGTCTCTGATCCTGGTGAGGAAGCACTGGAATTAGAGCTGACTGTGGCAACCTTACCTCTCCTGCATAGCACAGGCTTTAAGCAAAACAGCCCCAGATGGGTAATTTCTTAGGGCACTAATTCCCCATCATCCATGAATAGTGGTTCACACTCTCACAGCAAGCATCATCCTGCTTCTGGGACTCAGCACTGCTCACTATGCACTCCATGCTGAAAGCTATTCTGAAGGCAAAACTAGGATCTTTACTCAGAGTCTGGCCTCCTCAGATTGGTCACCAGTGGTCTGCTATGACAGTGCTTTAGGTGGATCAGTTTTCACAATTATCTGACTTGATTCCTCCAAGATGGAGAGGAACTGAAACATTTACCCAACCTAAAATGCTTACAAGTGGCTGTCACTGAGCACATAGTACCTGGACCACACATTTGCCCTGTGTGAAATATGCCAGCAATTCCTTAGTATGGAAGAGATGTAATTAGAATAAGTGGATTTTGTGGGGATGGTGGGAGACATCTCTATGACAGAAAGTTTTCCTTTTTATTATCATGTAGGTTCCTGAGCCAAAATTAAGTGGAGCACTTGAACTTCTCAAAGAAAAGTTTCAGGATTCTTTAACATAGGGCAAATCTTATCTTTTCTTCCTGTGTTTTGTTTTGTGAAATTTAAGATGGCTTTAGCTCGAATTTTCTGGGGATGAAAAGGAAAAAGGTGAAGTGGAAAGCAGTAATTGGCTTGAGAAAGTCTGGCACAGAGCTCAGTTCAAAGCATTTAAGTTTGACAGTGTTTTATAGGCAAGTGAAAATAAGCTTTAAATCAAAGATCTTGGTAACCAAGGGCATTGTCTGTCGTGTCCCGTCCCCTCCCCCCACATTCAACCAGGGTAGGTTTACTTTCCAGTGAGTTAAGATTTAGTAAGGATTTTGTAGCAATTATAAAAGAATCAAGCTAAGAAGAAATAGGATTGCTATTGTGAGAAGGCCAGGAAATTCAAGAGTTAAAGGTTAAAGAAATCCAAATGTTTGGAAACACTGGAATGTGATGTTAGGGTCACCCAACTTGTTATTTCTCCAAGGATTCATGAGAACAGGCTGGCCCTCAACACGACACTGGTGTCCTGAGCTTCGTCTTCTGTCATGGGCTTAGTAAGTATGCACTCAGCTACCATTTCTGTTACAGATTTGTTATCCGAGGTAAGTCCCATTCCTCATTTTAGCAGCCTTTTATGGCCATCTGCTTTCAGAGCCAGAAATCTCTACTCAGATTGCTGTCTTTCCAATGAAAATGTTTAACTAAGGGCTTGATTTTATTTTTATTTTTTTATAAGTAAAGAGCTTGTTCTCAAAAAATAATTGGTCCTTTTTTTGCCTTTTTTTTTTTGTTTGTTTTCCTTTGGGAAACAAGATCAACAAAAATGTAATTCTGCAGAACTGGATAAAATGATTACATTATTTTGCACTATTTGGCTATGTTGTGTTGTTTTGTTGTGGTTTTTTTTTTTTTTTTGCTTGTTTTTCTTAAATCCAGGAAAGCTGTGCTTGTATTTATTTGGTAATTAGTCTAGCAAAAGCTAATTGAAAACCTACGGTGAAGACAGAGATGGTCAGATGAGGTTCTTCATCCAGAAACAATGTGGGTATGGCTACAGAAAGTATGCCTTTCCTGTAAAAGCTCTCTAAGCTGAGCACTGGGGCTCAAATGTGAACGACTACCTAAGGCTGTTTGGATTTTTTTTTACCTCCAGCTGGGTGAATCCTCTATTTAGTGAGTCACCCAGGAAACACCTAAGGCAGTGCCACTGTGCCAGACTGAGGTCCTTTTGCACTGAACTGCTCTCCTGCTTACAAGTGGAAATTACAGTAATGCACCTAAAGACAATTAGAACACAAGGTGTTGGGCTAGAGCTAACAAGTGACTTGAGAGAGTACTGAGGTACTGTAGTGAAGTATCTGACCCACCCTAGATTTGCTCAGTTAATTTTGGTAGGCAGTTTTCTACTTGACTCAGTTCCTCAGATGCTCAAGACAATGCTCCTTTGCTTGGTTTGAAAGTGGTCTTTTCTGAGTATTTTGGTGGTGACCTTTGTATCTGTGCCTAGGCTACAAACAGGAGCCAAGTGTTTCTTTTTTGTCTTAATGTGATTCACTGTCAAAGCCTCACACAGACTATGCATGAAAGGGACTCGTGGCTCCTGTTTTTGAGAGATGTGGTGGCAGTGTCGCTTCCTGTATGCAGTAAATTAATAATTCAGTCAGTCCTAAAAGAAGATCTGCAGTGAATCAGGTGAGTAACTACAGTCTTGAGTATCTTACAGGAGAAGACATTGAAGAACATACAGCAGAGGCACAAGTTGATATTGAATTATACCCAAGACAGAGATAAGGTTTATTAGCTTGGATGTAATGTTGTACAGTGGTTGTTCTTCTGACATTGAATTAGTTTTCACTGAGCAAATCCAGGTTCTTATGGGCTGTATTTGCCAACATTGTACATGTCTGTGTGACTGTGCTGTAGAGATGCTCTTGTTTGGCCTCATGTTCAAGGAGCCGCAGTAAACACTTGGCTCCTTACATTTTTCACTTGAGTGAAAAACACAAGATGAAAGTCTACAGAAATGTATAAATGGACACTATTGGATTAACGTTCTCACTAACAAGCTAAAAAAGATTAATGATTCAGGGCAAAGCCAGTATCTCTAGATCCTCCAGTGCAGCTGTGCACTGCCAATTGGATAGCATCCCTGTGTTACATCCCTGTTTGCAGCCAAATGTATCTGTCCTCCAAAGGTCTTATCTGCCCTCTTTTTGTATCAAAATACTTGTACTTCAGAATATGAGGAACTGAAACTTACATTTGTAAACAGTAGTCTATAACCATGCTAGGTGTTTTGAACTTTGGTTTAAATTGCCAAGTTTCCTGTGACTGTCTTTAAGTTTTTGCAGTTGGATAGTGAACAAGCATGCACAGAAACACATTTTCTTAGAGATATTAACAAGAATGTAGCTGATTTATTGCAGCATTCCTGCTTGATTGGTAAACAAGTTTGTTGTGGCTATAGTTTTGAATCCATTCAGCTTTTTTGTTTGCAGAAATGATCCCCCAGCTTAGTCACTCATTTTATATTACTTTCCTTCAGCTATTGATGTCTGTCATCGTATAAATGTCACTGTGTTTTTACTTCTCTTCCTAAAATACAATGTACCTATCTACATCCATTCTATTAAATAAATGAAATTCATAAAAGCTTTGACCAGGTAATGAAATTGCTGGTCAACTTGGGTATAAACAGGTACTTCCCTTCTCATGATGGGCTCATAAATTGTTTGAAACCATAGGTCCAGAAGGTCTTGCAAAACCTTACCTTTCCTTTTCCTAATGCTCCAGTTGTTGCACTGAGCCACTCTTACTGTGATGAAAGCCTTGGACAATATCCATTGGTAAAATGCAAGAACTAGTTGAACTTTCCTGTGTTGGGATACTGCAGAAAAGCTACACTGTGATTTGACACGCACTTCACTGATATTGGCCAGACTATGCCTTACCTCTTCCCCTGACTAGATGCACAGATTTTCTTTCCAGAAAACCAAGGACAAGGAGAGAGAATGGAGAAAGTCTAGGTTTTATCCTAAACATAAACCATGGAGCATGTGCCCCCACCTGTGAAATGCAGGGAATTGATCCTTGCTTCCAGAAGTATTGCTTCTCTGTGCTGCCTGCTACAACATCTGCTGAAAAAGTGCCTGGATCTTACAAGTTGTAGTCCAGGAAAAGGCTGATATCTTGCTTACACTATGTGAACTTGTCTCAGAGTGAAAAATGTGACATTCAGAAATACAGGTAGAGGAGTGTCACTTGGTAACAATACTGCAGCGCTCGTCTTTGTATTTTAAGCATGTTATTTCTGTGTTAAAGACTTGAAGTTTAGTCTCTAGCACTGAGGGAGGTAATAGGGCACCTACTTCACTCCTCAGAAGTTAGTCCCAAATGGCAGCCTCCCTTCCAGTCCCCTGGGATTACTATGTGTACAGTGGAGATGTGATCAGGGCATTAGAGACATCATTGCAGCTGTGGATAATTGAGCTTGACCATAACAAAAGCAATGTGATTACCTTAGAGCTGGACAGATAATGCACAGGGAAGAACTAGATATATTTTAAAATAAAACCATACAATGGCATCCAGGCAGGGTCAACCCAGCACAAGAATAATACTGCATTTATGTTTTGGCACTGGTAGCTGGTGATGCAGACTAAGAAACATTAAACCGATACCTCATATAACTTTTATTCAAACTATTTATAGCAATCACATATATAACTTCTCATTACTGTGAAGTAAAAATTCTCAGTTCCAGATTTGAATCTAGTGTATTTACTGCAGGAGAAATAAATAATTCAGTTGGCATTTCTAAAAATATAATTAGTTGATGAGTCAGAGAAGAATTTCATTTCCCTAAATGTTAAGGCTGAAAGATTGGGAATATCACGATCAGTGTGTCTGACCTGTGACTCCGTCATGTCTTAGGATACTGCCTGGTAATTGCGTCACTTTGTAATTAAGCTGGAAGGTTGTTCAGACAGGACTGAATAAAGGGCCTAAACCACATTCTTGCAATTTGCTGAATGTTATTTCACACAGCACAAACAAGAGGTGCACCCCGCAGACAAGCCTGCATCTGGTGATTCATCATTTTCATTTAAAATTTAAGACAATTAACATTTACTAATGGGTTCATTTCTGATAAGTCAATGCACATTTTTGGAACGTCATACGTATCTTTGAACCACTGTATATGTGTGTATGTATGTGTTTAAGGTAATGACACATATTTCTATTTATGGGAATCCTACTCTTACGAAGAACCTGTATCAGCCATGTGAAATTTGAAAATAGAAAAGAAAGCATCAGGGATAAAATGAAAAAGGCATAAACTAATGAAACTCTAGACTGCAATAAAAGCTGCCATGAAAGAAGAAACTGAAACTCAAAAATGAACACCACGCAGAGCAAAAGATCAATATTTTATTGACTGGAAACCAGACTGGTATGTACCTGTTGGTCAGTCGTTACCCACATTGATTTTATGGCACTGCCGTTCAGCTTGGGCTTAGCTATGCACACACACTATTTTTTAATTTTTTAAATTTTTGTTTACATTTCTACCTAAAACAATGGCTGTCTTCAGCATGAATAAAGCCCATTCAAGTCAGCCAAATAACTCTAGGTACTTAAGGTCAGAGTCTAAAGGAGAATGTATGCCTTGGAGATGTGCAAGATGAGGACTAAACAAGTGCTGAGCGGTGCAAAACCTGCCATTCTTAATATCACTGCACAGTTCACATCAGCCTGGTACAGACACTGTAACATGAATCAAGCCACTGTAAAACATAGCACTGATGAAGGAAGAAGAGAAATACTTGTAACTCAGCTCTACATGACCTTTAATAATAGACAATTGAGTGCTGAAGCTCAGCAAACAGGTATAACCTTCTCAAAGCCAGCTACCTAAATACCTTGTACTACAAACAAGGACTGCCTAGCTTTCAATGACAACATTACCAGTTCTTGACATAATATTGGCAAATTCATGTGGCACATGGCAAAATGATTTGGTATTCATTTTGAAGAGATTATAGTCTGCTACAGACAAGCACATATTTAAAAGAAAAGGGGTAGACTCCGTTTCAAAGACCTCACAGTGTGGAAATGGTAAGGTCATTAAGTATAATTTGATTGCTGTCAAATGGTTTTGAGTGGAGAAGTACATGGTTGAAGGGATAAGTATGGATTGTCCCTTGTGTCTACTAATAAAAATATGTATTTTGTGTGTGTGTATTTGAAGGTCTAGTGAAGACAATGGAGGCAGAATCTTAAGGCATATTAACTATGGGAAAGTGTACATAGCACTAGCCAATCTCAGACAACCTTCATCTCTTGCAGTAGCTCAAAATATGGGTTTCTTTAGGTTCTAAAGCAGTTATGCCTGAAAAAATTAAGTACAGTCACCCAGTTCTGGGAAAAGACCTGTCAGTCAAGTTCTTTGGATGACTGAATACAACGTTTCCGAGGAGCAATCTCAGTAAGCAGAGGAAAATAGCCCTTTTTGTCTTTATCTGGCCCTGGCTCTTGGAAACCCTCTTTGTAAAAGTACCCCTTCCTCCCAGTTTCTGCCTGCTTTGTTGGCAGCTTTTTTTCTTAAAGTATGCAGTAAGTAGATATTTACAAGTTTTTCTCATCAGTGTGATGATCCAAAGAAAAATGCACATGCCCAGCTTTCTACACCAAGCTCTGCAGCTGTGAAGCAGTGCTAATGCCTCATTCTTAGTCATATACCATATAAACTTTTCAGAATCCTCCTTGGTTTATGGGAGATGAAATGTAAATTTTTGAGCTTCTAACAGCAGAGTGCAGTGTGTTACAAGGAGAAACATACTGTAAAACATACTGCAGCTAGATTTTAAATGCGCACGAATCTTTTCTGTGTTATTTTTGTTAACCAGTATTAGGGCTGTTTAATTTATTTTTTTATAAGCAGTTGAGAACTGCGATAGAATTAAACTGCTGTTGGAAAGCTACTTGAATGACCACTTTTGCAGCCCAGAAAGCCAGCCATATCCTGGGCTGCATCAAAAAGAGCGTGACCAGCAGGTCGAAGGAGGTGATCCTGCCCCTCTACTCTGCTCTCGTGAGACCTCGCCTGGAGTATTGTGTGCAGTTCTGGTGTCCTCAACATAAAAAGGACATGGAGCTGTTGGAACAAGTCCTGAGGGGGGCCACGAGAATGATGAGGGGACTAGAGCACCTCCCGTATGAAGATAGGCTGAGAAAGTTGGGGCTGTTCAGCCTGGAGAAGGCTGCGTGGAGACCTCATAGCAGCCTTCCAGTATCTGAAGGGGGGTTATAAGGATGCTGGGCAGGGACTCTTTATTAGGGACTGTAGTGATAGGACAAGCGGTAACAGGTTCAAACTTAAATAGGGGCAGTTTAGATTGGATATAAGAAAGAAATTCTTTCCTGTTAGGGTGGTGAGGCACTAGAATGGGTTGCCCACAGAAGTGATAAATGCTCCATCCTTGGCAATGTTTGAAGCCAGGCTGGACAGAGCCTTGGGTGGCATGGTTTAGTGTGAGGTGTCCCTCTCCATGGCAGGGGGGTTGGAACTTGATGATCTTAAGGTCCTTTCCAACCCTAACTATTCTATGATTCTATGACTATATAACTGTTATACTTCCTATATGTTTTTCTTACTGCAGAGTAACGAAGTACATTGTTGCAAAGTGAGAATAATGCAGCTGTACAGCTCTCCACAGAACTATGAAGCAGAGCCACATTCATGGCAAAGGACATCATCCTGCTGAGTGAGGAATCCCTGGCCCACCAGCGAGACGGAGCATTTCGCACAGTTAAAGCACTCCCCATGCCACTGGCGCTCTTCAAAGGAGACAAATTTGACATTTCCAGGAGCTGAAAGAGATTATATGAAAGAGAAGATGTGAATCTTCTGGGCATGGCTCAGAAATGCAGCAGAGTTATTTCTGTTGTGTGATCAGGTTGTCGTTTACATAGCAAGCAGAAAAGTGAACAAAAATCAATAGTCTGAAGTATCCTTTGTTGGCTGAATTTAAAAAAGGAAAATCTAAAATTAAATAGAGTGGGAATATTTTAAGCAAAGCCACAAGTCAATTGCTTGTTTTCAGATCCCATTATGAACTCTGAACTGAATAGGTTTATCAGAATGTCCATCCAGGTTTGCTGCCCTTCCCAACAAATTCTCATTAGAATTATCTGCAATGTGTTATATATGTAGTTTCTATACAACACTGAGTGAAATTTAATTGTTTCTACCTAAATTTCTTCAAGATGGAGTCTTTCAGAAATTACAGATCATAGAGTTCCCAGCATGCATATCTGAAATAAAATAATTTGGGGGGTTGGAGTTTTTTTTTTGTTCTATTGCTTGTTTTGATTTGGTTTGGTTTGGGTGTTTCTGTAAAATCATGTCCATTTGATTGGGTATTCATCATTTTCTTTGTCCGCTTACATACGCAGCATGCACCTGTAAGAATCGGGCAGTACTCTTCAACATTTGAGGCCACACATAATAGAACTACAATGCAGAACACCAGCAAATGCTCTCAGAAAACTGATGTCATAGACTAATGACATATATGTCTAATTATAAATCATCTAAGTACACAAGCAGGCATCCAATAGAGCTTTGTTGCCTTTGGTATCTTTCTAATATGACAGGTGAGTCTTACCAGCAGGCAGTTAATTTCTGTCCAGGTTCATCACATTTGCATTTAGAAACAAAGCTGAAGAAATTACAGAGATGAGGGACTTGTGTGTACTGCCCTGGGAAGAGGCAAATAATGCCTTTTCTTTTATTCTTAAGGATGAATTTTAGTGAAAAAGGACTAAATCGAACAATGGAGGAACTTCTTTTGGCACATAAAAGAACTGCTGAGCATTTAGTGAACACGTGTGATCCACAGGTCCCAGGAAAATGCAGTGTATGCGATGGAGAGTGAGTTTCTCTGGTAGTTAACTTCTTCAGTCTTCCCTTATGATGGAACTATTTTTAATGCTGTTTTCTAAAGCAAAAGTCTGCTTTGAGAGGAGACTAATGATTTGTCAGTGTCTAGCTCCCTCTAAAAAAATGAGACTCACCTGTAATAGGTTTCTTGCAAGCAGCACACTTCTTAGCATACAGTTTGCTGAAACAGTCTACACAATATGGATACTCATCTTTGGAAATAAACCTTTGTCCAGACAGTTGTGTTTTACACCCAGCACATACAAAGCATTCTTTATGCCAAGGCTGGTCATGGTAGGTCACTCCCCCAGAAGTTATTACCTAATGTATTGACAAATAAGGACAGAACAATGGAACAAAGGTGTTAATTGTGAAGGGTTATCCAGTCTTTCATAAATCCTTCTGCTATTTTCCCTCTTCTCATATGCACAAGAGAAGAGGGAAATGCACATCAACTGCCTTTCATTTGGAACATCAGTTTGACTAACTGCAGTTGTTATGAGCATGCCACTGGTTTGATATTCTCTATTTCTATCGCAGGCTTGTAATAAATAGGTTATCTTCTTATGGAAGTTTGCTTTTATGCAGGTGGATAAAAGCATAACATCAAACATGCTCTCAGAAGAGCAGTTCTTGGTGATAGACAGTGGATGAGAGAACCAGTGATGAGATTATGGCTGATCTCTAACTGGAACTGGCATTTGCTGTCTCACAACAGATAGAGTATATTAAGTAGGAAGAAAAAAAGGAAAGAAGCAGAAGTGAGACAGAAATTTAATAAATGTAATAAATAGGTTATCTTCTTATGGAAATTTGCTTTTATGCATGTGGATAAAAGCATAACATCAGGCATGCTCTCAGAAAAGCAGTTCTTGGTGATGGACAGTGGATGAGAGAACCAGTGGTGAGATTATGGCTGATCTCTAACTGGAACTGGCATTTGCTGTCTTACAACAGATAGAGTATTTTAAGTAGGAAGAAAAAAAGGAAAGAAGCAGAAGTGAGACAGAAAGGAGATCTACACTGTCAGAAGGAAAAAAAAAAAAGGTGTTTATCAGTGTCATCAAACGTCTCATTCCCTGCAACTCACTCACAGCTCTCCACTGGTTATTTCTGAAGAGGGAAATTTCCACTGCTCTATAGCTTCCATATGTGTGAAAAAATGCTACTTTCACATAAGCAGTGGGAGACTGTGTAGAGAAATTTATGTAGAGATAAAGATGAGCTGTAAGGGTGTTTCTACTGTCAAGTAACATGCATAGCAATAAAATGAATGAATGAATGAATGAATGAATGAATGAATGAATGAATGAATGAATGAAAATGAATGAATAAAAAAAGAAAATGAATAAATTAATCAGTGGGAACCAGAAGAGAAAAGTTGGAGAAACTTAAGTACAAATAGTGGCACAATCAAATTTCCCTGGAGAATACAATTTCAGGGAAATAAAGAATAATACTGGGTGATGTTGGGCAATAAAAAAAGAAAACATGAATAGTTCCCAATTCCCTTATCATTCCAGTATTGGGCTACTTCTAACTGTCATTTGCTTTTCCACTAAAATCTCAAAATCCCTGACACTAAATTCAAGATCCCAGTTTGGCAATTTAATCTCTTCAGGCTCAGTTCTTATTTATCGGTATTGATGCAAGTTTATGTAGTAAAATATGTTTAGAGGGACTCTGAATTCCTAGAAATATTAAGAAGCAAATCCTAATTATTTCACGTAAGTGCTGCTAACCTCAATGCCCCTAACAAACATAGAGCAGAAATACTGTATTTTCCATGTGATCATTTAGTGCAAATTGAAGGCTTGATGTAGAGGTATCAGAATATATAAAAGTACTTTCTAAAGTTTAACTACTGAAGAAATGAACAGGCTGCAAAATTTTCTTAAAAGCTTTTGTTAGAGGTAGAGGTTTACAGATAGATGTTAAATAATTACAGAAATTTTAAGTTATTTGATGAAATGAAAAAGAAAAATCATTTTTGCTTCATGAGTGATACAGGTAATAAGAACAAGTAAAATTCTGCCATGTAAAGTAGCTTAAGCTCTGTCCCCGGAGAACATTATCACACTAAAATAGCGTGATATTGTGAGCATTTTCATCAACCAGAGGCAATTTTAAAACATTAGAAATTTAGAGAAGAATGTATCGATTTATTTCTATGTGGGAAAAAAAAAGAAATCCTCATTAGAAATCAAACTTTCTGGCACCTACAGGGGAAGCATTACGTATTTAGCAGTGGTACTCTTGGCCAGTATTTTCACAACTGAATATTATTTTATCTGATTGTTGCATGATAGATTTCAGTTAGAAAGCGGGCAAGGCTGTAAATGTTTTACTTAATTTAGATGGCTTATTAGGCATATGAATATGTTTGAAAAATATTGGAAAAGGAGGCAAAATCAGAGAATAGCAGGGAAGAAGGCTTTTACATAACTTTCAGTGACATTTTCAGCCTTTCTTAAAAGTCATATTCAATAGCAAAATAACCCCAAAATATTTGTTCTGGTCAAAAAGTTCATTTCAAATATAATGAAACTTAAGTTTCTATTAACTTAATAAGTCACTATTAGCAGCAGGCACTGATACAGTTGGTTTTCAGTGTCCAGTGCCAAAAGGAAGACTCTGCTCTTACTCTTAGTATACCAGGCATTTTACATGATCCAGCCCCTTCCCCCATGAGCAATACTGCCTCATTAGGATAATTTTTCTATTATGTGTTTAATTACCTGTTTGCAAGAGTAGCAATGGTGAGCAAATTGCTTCTCAAAACAGGGCATACAGTAGTTCTCATTGTCTTTGGTGATGAATGGTTTGATTCCCAATGGTTGCTGGCAATACTGGCAAACAAAACAGGATTCATGCCAGGAACTTCCCTTAAATTCCATTTTACGGGAACCTGTAAATACCCAAAGTGAACAATCTCCCCAGATATAGCCTTGTAACGTAAGTTTTAAATGATTGAATATTCTTGGGTTTATTCTTCTATCTTAGTACTGGATTATCAGAGAGAGCACTTATCCTCAATTTAATAGCATTTCTGAATATGTACTTGAAATCTCAAGAACACTTACAATGCTGTATGATCACCTGGCAAAAGATGGGCTAAATTGCTTAACCTGTGGTATTTAGAGTCTGTCCTTATATGAATCTTTTAAGGCTACTTCTCTGTGGCATGCTTCAGTTGCTCAGACTTTCTTTTAGGACAGCCAACTCAGAAATAATGTTCAGGCACACAGCACTTTCATAAAGATTAATTTGTTGGATGTTCAGTACATCTCTTAGTGATGTTTAAAGTCTTCTTTAAGGCTCCTTCACTTGATAAATGCATTATTTATCTCATTCAGATTAAGCTTAAGATTGCAAATTTTTAAAAGTAAATATGCTTTCTGTGACAGAGTTCACTAACTTAGAGCTCATCATTTTTGTCCCAGATCAACAGTTTCTTTTAGCATGTTTAACTAGATACTTTTGATACAGTACAAGGACAGAAAGTTTCTCAGTTAAATGTTTGACAGAGACAGAGCTCTTAGCTCTGTGTACAGGTGCTCTCTATACCTTAATGTAGGTGTGTAAATCTAAGATATACACATACACCTCAGAAAGATTTTTCCAGTGACTCTCCACCATATCTCCCTCCCCTTCTAGTTGCATCAGACTGTAAAGTGTGGTGCCAAGGGCTTTACCATCCTTTTCACATGAAGAAAAGTATTGCTGGTATAACCCATTTATCCCTTAATACCTTTCCTCTACTGTGGGGCTAGTAGAGAGAAAAATTACTGGTTGCATTTAAACATGAAAGGTTTGCAGCTTCCTCCCAGTGATCAGAAGGCTGACCTCATTGTCTTTGCTTACTGGGTCTTTTCAATACAGAGCTAGCAAGCTGATGGCAAAGAATGTAATGATTTAGAAACTGGTTGGCATTCCCATGCCACTTCAGTTCTCTCTTTGCACTATTACTCCTGCCATCAGCACTTGCTGCAAGGGTTTAGTCTCCTAAACTCTGGAGCAAAATCTGCAAGATGAATATACACCAGAGGGTAAAAAAGCAAACCTGAGCATGTTCTGGTACTATTTTAATCACAGCTAGTGAGGTGTGCGTATTATGCAACTTTTTGGTTTTTTTAGACTATATCAGATTTAAGCTGTATTTGCTTATTAAATTAAACACAACTATATTGCTACAACATTTGTTTCCACTAGTACAGCTTTTACCTGTAATGGAAAGGAAATAAACTATAAAAATACAAATCAATGTTACAGTTTGAACCATAACATCAGACACCTAGTATTTATACTAAGATAGTAATTCTGCCCAGCCCAGACAATACTGTTTGCATTAAGATCTACTGAAAAGTTCCTATGTCACTGCCGAATTTACGAATGTCCTTGGCCTTTCCCAAGCTAGTAGTCAGCTGGTATTTCGAGTTGTACACATAATCTGCAAAAAGGCTCAAGCAACCAGGGTAGTTCACTCTTTCAAAAGTTAAGGACCCACTTTCCTAAGCAGCTGTTTTCGTTTTGCCACATACAGTGCTATGGCTTTTCTTATATGCCTCTGAAGAGGGCACTTGTGGTAGCAATCAAAGACTTAGAGGATATCCTGAACAGACACAGCCAAAAGCTAAGAAGCAGTTTAGTGGAAAGTGAAGAATTTTCAAGGAAATAAACCGATTGTAAATGCAAATGTATTCTTTTTAGTAAAAATGCTAATAATGATTTGAAGACAGAATGTCATGTTTTGACTATTTGAACAAAAAATATTTCTGAATGAAAGAAACTGTACAAAGAAGGCGAGCTCAAGGTTTGGCCAATGTGACAGACAATAATGCAGGTGTCTTGTCTAATCTGGCACTCCTGCTAACGGTAGCTGTGTATACCTACGGCAGGATACGCCACCTAAGATCTGCAACAGAATCAAGGACTCAACATGAACACATTTTAGTCTGTCTTGAACTCGAATATTCTTTATAAAGATCCATAAACACCGTCAGTACTAAACCAGAGGTATCTGCCTGCTCTCACTTCACTGCCAGGAGGATACTACACACAAAGAAGCAATCACATGAAAGCTGTTCTGAAAGTCAAGGACCTTGTAGCTTGGCTATTCTCAAAGCTGTGGTTATAATTAAAAATGCAGTTCCATTTTTCACTGAAGGGTCCCTGTTATCTTACCAGGCATAATGGTCTTCTGGCAGTGGAAACACTTAGATGAATACTCATCAGAGTAGCATTCAGTACACAGCAAGATCTCGTCTTTCGCAGCAAATGGTTTCTCCACCAGTGAACGACTGCATTTGGCACACTTGAAGCACCGCTCATGCCAGTGGCGGCCTTTGTAGGACAGATCCTTGGAGAAAATAAGCCCATGTGAGTAAAGACTTTTCTTTACAGTGTTTTTATCCCTCAACTCCTCCCAAAAATAGAGTGAAAAGGGGGAGCATTGCAATGACGACTTGAAGAGGTGACACGTGCAACATGCGGGAGGTGTGCTCAGAAGTGATGCAAGCACTCAGCAACACTGTGTCCGTATATTTTATAGGTCTATTGCAGAGGCCATTAGGAGCTTCTTTGGCACAGGCAATTGTCTTTCCTCATGTAACATGTGAGTGCGTTTTTACTGGAAGAATAGTTTTGTATTTTACAGTGGGTCTTAAGAGAAAGCAAGTGATGAACATTTTTAATGTGCGCAGGGCACCTGACAAGAAGTGCATTCTCTATAGACTTTGAAATAAACCTCATGTATTTTTTATCATTACTACATTTCTTCCAGCTGACGGTGGATATCACTGCAGAAACATCATATTACTGCAGAAAACAAGCAATTAAAATCCCATTGAGAACATAATGATTCTTAGGAAGATTATTAAAAAATAGTTGCTTTTGTTTACACCTAATGTAACTCCTCCTAAAAACTTGGCGGAAAAAAAAAGTTTATTTAAGACTCATCAGGCTTAGGGGATGAAAAAGCTGGCATTATGTAGGAGATCTATGCTAATAATTCAAAAGAGCAAGCAACAGATTTTAGTTTTCCAAGGTTAAAAAAATTAGGGAAAAGTGTACCTGAAAAAAAACAACCCCACCTTAAAAAATAAACTAGACCCTTCCAGGTATCCTTTATAACAAGCACAAAAGGGCACAAATCCAATCTCACTTTTCTGTTTTGTCAGGTCTCACCCTTTAAAGTGCTAATAAATGAAGTAAATACCATACTCCATTTCAGAAGGTGCTGAGTACTTATCACGTTCATTTGCTTTTGTTAGTACTTTGAAGCTTGTGGAAAGTACGGTATTGGCCCAGAGCCGCCTGAGACAAAGACTGGGTAAGAAGGAAAGGAAGAGAGCCAAGCTTTAGCACCTTGGCAGAGCTGGGACAACCAGCTGTAGGTCTCTGTGGGCTACTTTTCTATCTGACTCTGGCCTGTTGTATTCCTTTCTTGTTACTCCTGTTTTTTTTCTCCCAGTTTTTCCTTCCATTCAGTCCGAAGATGTGACTTTTTGTTAACAGCCTTTGACATCTGCCACTTAATTAATTGAAATTAGTGAACCCAGGGCATGTGTTCTCCAGGTGACACTGACTGGTGCTATGTGTACAAGTTTGCTTTTGAAGAATGTGCATGAGAGTTTGAGAAGTGTCTTCATCCAAATCAGAATTTTCCTTGGATGATTCTTTTACACTACTGAGCTGTACTCCATGTGACTTGAAAACCATGAAACATTTTGGCTGTAGAGGCCTCCCGAGAGGCTTATTTCAATAACTTTCTGACCTTTTATTTCAAAAGAAGAAAGGGGAGAAGGTGAACACTACATACTGAACTTGGCAAAACAAAGGCATTTTGATAGGTTGCGTCTGGACTTAAAATTCAAAGTCGAGTGTACAGGCTTTAAATTGAAGTACGGGCTACTGGAAACTCTGTCAAAGACCCCAGAGGAACCCACATTATGAATTAGTATTCTAAAGAAGGGGAGAGGTGAAAGGAAAGACAAGCTTAGAAACACTGCCACTAACACACTAACACAGATGAGCAAGTTAAGCATGGAATTAAGTTAAAATAAAAATATACTTTGTTTCCAAAAAACAGGGGGAAAAATATACAAATTATAAATATGGTTTCTCTTCAGCTTGGCATTCTTCATGTCAACAACTAGGATGAAAGTAGTTTATCCAATACTCAAAACATTTTTTGTCAATGGACTTTCTCTCAGAAATTCCAGTTTCATTCAACCTGAATTACACCAGCACCTTACCATCCCTCAGGTACCATGCAGTCTCTGCAGCCAGTGAGTCGCTGGATGTAAAGTATGGAGTGCAGTTGTGGTCCATACATACACCACAGCCTTGCCATGTGTTTGAGGTATACGTATGCACAGATTTCCTAATCTTTGGTGCCAGAGCTTTCATATTCTGGCAAAATAGCACCGTGTCTCCCTGCTGTGCATGGATGTACAACTGTTGTGCTTAGGTCTCTTCACCATTAGAGGGCGGCAAAGAGGGTTGGGTGTGGAACATGCCGTTAAAGAATTTGTGTATAATTTAGCAATTTGTGTATAATTTAGTAAAGAACAAGAAGTGAAAGCTGAATCTTTACCTTGGAATCACACTCAATAGGTTGCTTGCACTCTTCACAGGTGCTGGCAAACAGTTTGTCATAACATGAAACACAATAAGCGTTTTCTTCTCTTAATGCGTACTTCCTTCCACGAAGAGACTGCAGGCAGTAATGACAGTCTGTGTGACTGCTGGTCATTCTGGCAGGGTTCTCCACGGGATCTGCAAAGGTGGAAAAATAATGTAATTCAGTGGATGACTGTTTGCTTGCTGAAATGAAATGTAATGCTGTTTTACCTGTGAAAATTAGGACAGACCTTTCTTGGTCATTTGAAATGCTGTGGGTTTCTAGTGCTGGGCTGTTCCATAATAAAATGGTAGTTTTTAACGCATGTACCATGTGTTATCTACATAATGGGGAGCATGAAAGTTGCTTCAGCTTAATTCTTCATCTTAGTCACTCTGATAGGTCAGATAACTGACTGATAGGTCTTCACATTCTCTACATACAACTACTGGCATTATGAACATTATGTACTGGATTGTGAGGCATGGTTTATCCAGAAATAAGGGAATGGAGACTGAAGCAATAGTTCAAAAATTAAACCAGCTGCAGAGTTAAAAGGTCAAAGAGAAATGGCAAGCACAGGAATGGCTTTCTCTTGCCATTCCTGTCTTTCTGCTCATTCCTTCCTTTTCAATGTACCCCCACCTCTACCTGACTGAGCAGAAGGGAGACAAGACATTCCAAGCTATATGGATACTTTTTGCATAATCCCACCTGTGCTGCTAATATTTTGTGGCATTATAAGGCGACACAAATACCCCTGGATAACAAAAGAGCAAAATACAAAAAGAAATAAACCAAATCATAACTCAAAGAAAGTTTCCCTTGTTGTTATTGGAAAAGATTGCCTTTTCTTATATATTTCTTTATTATTAGGTTCTATGTTGGCAGTACTAAAATACTGTGAGATAGATAGATTATATTTCTGTGCCAGACAAGTGCAGGAAATACCACAAATCTATTGAGAGCCAATTGTACAAGTTTCCCATCCTTCAGCTTTCCAGGCTAAAGAGGCTTGTATAAGCATTCAAACCTCAGCTGCTTATAGATCTGTAATGCTGAATGTTTTAAGGATTGCGGGCATAAAGACTTATTTCAGTCTTCTTGTTGCTGGTTAGATCATCAGCACTTTGCTAAAATTGGGTCTTGATTCCTGGGAATGAAGGAAGAAGAATCCAGAAAGTTCCCAGTGAAGCAAACCCAGAAACATCTGCTGGACTCATTGGTTTGCACTCTTAATTACACTCGTTGAGTGTAGTTGCAGCCAGTGCCAGCAATCATAAATTTTAGAGGACTTGAGAGCAACCAGGGAAGATCTCCTCAAATATTTACATATCAGTGACTCTGGGCAGCTGAAATCTTTGCACTTTGAATAACAGTGCAAATTAGTTACCCTAAATAGATGCAAAGCCTGAGAGTAAAGACAAGCAGGAAGAACAAGATTCGAAGGAGTGCTTAGCCATCACAGAGCTTACATCTAGTCCATTGAGGGTTACTCCCTCATACTTGTTTTTATACACTCACTGTCTGTCTTATACCCATGGTTCAGTTTTGAAAAGGCACTTTCTCTTTTTGTGGGCTTCTGCTTTTTGAGGTGTAATCCAAAATGATAGTTTGAACTGTGAGAAAGAACAATTACTGCAGTTCTCTGGTGGTACCAATGCATAGGGTCAGGTATTTATTCCTGGAGGGACAGTAGTAAGACAGTGGAAAAGGGGCAGGGAGAGAGGCTATGATGCTTATTTCCAAACTAATGACTTGATCATTTGTCACAAGCTATGGAAAACTTGTTAATGTAAATTGAAAATCTTGTAAGTTGATTTACTGCATTTCTGACTTCCCTAAATCCTTGTGCTAGGCAAGACAGGGGTTAGTAAGGAAATCAAACAATCTGTAATTCAGATCAGTGGGAAACACACTTGCTTTAAAACATTACAGATGTATTTTATGTGATATTCTTGGAATAACAGTATAAAAGGGCTTGAATCCATGCTTCCATTTCCTTAAGATCAAAGATTTGAATGTGAAATGAATGAATCAATGTATAAGAAAATGACATCCATCGGCGTAATCATTTACACAACATGACATAGAAACCAGACAGAGAGCAGTGCACTTAGCACACAGTCACTACGTAGTCATCACCAAAATAAAGGTTCAGTTTTGCTCATTTTTGTCTGTATTAGGGAATCAGTACAAGCTGGTGACTGGGAGACAATCAAGGAATGTTTGTGGTTAACTGGGCTCCATATTCAAGGTCATAGGACTTGAAGCTGGGTTTCAGAGGAATTTTAATTCCTCTTTTGTGTGAATTAGAGTTGTGCACTGCCTGTAAGGATAACCCTGAGTGAACCACCTTTCTGATCTCCTCCCTGCTGAATCAGTACCCCAGCTTCCTAACATACTTTCATCTCAGCCTAAAAGTGGCAACAGCAAAATCCTAACAGGACACTCACGAAGAACTTGTGTCACTTACAATGTTTTTTGTTGCACAAAACTCACCAAAAAATAGCTTCAGATATCTGCAGATACATCTCTGCTTTTTCATCCTAATGAATGGCAATAGGTTTTTAAGTTAGCAAGAACTGTGCATGCCCAATAATTTTCTTTAAAAAGTGGTTCTCTTTATCATTATTTTAATTTTTCCCCAGGAAGCCAATCCATTCAAGGAAGGTCTACTGAGAGGTGTCCCTGCCCATAGCAAGGGGATTGGAACAATATGATACTTAAGGTCCCTTCCAACCGAAACCATTTTATGATGTTCTATGATACTCTAACAAGACCTGTTACTGCAATACCTCAGAACTTCAGAAATTGTAATGTAATTATCCTCCTAAAAAACTATGTGGGTATGGGAGCAAAGTGCTATTACTCCTGTTTTACAGGTGACAGTGGTTGCTTAAGAACATTAAAAGAGCACCCCCAAGACCAGAGTTAAAGCCTGGGGCTGTCCTCTATTAAAATGCTCAAGTTGCCCAAAACTCTGCTTCAGAGAAAGTCTTCAGGGTTTGACCATGATGATATAAGACCATATTTGGGAATGAAGCAGCAATGGCATGAAAAAGAATGATAATTTTTGCAAATCTCTTGGCAAGGGTCTTGGCAACCTTAATGAACTACTTTAAGCGTTAGACAACACAGCAAGAACAGTGCATCTCATCTCCCCTAGTACCGCTTACCCTTGCTCCAATAAACAACTAATGATTCGAGCACCACGTAGTTAAGTAGAATGTTTTGGTGGTGCTTTGATCCTAATCTCAAGAGAAATATGTTTAGGTTAAGTTTGCTGGAAGTTAGACTTCGTGTTTTAAAGGTCAGTAAAGAAATCTCTGGAGGTCTGATGCTATTCATTCTCATGGAATGAAACGCTGACTCCAGCATTCCAGCTGCTAATTTGTGCCCTAGGCACAGGGAAAGGCTGTGATGTCTTCATTGTGAAAAGAGGATTTTGCTGTTTAAACTGGAGCAAAGCTAAATACTATTGATTTTAATGCATTTAGTAGGCATGGATATGTGATATCATTTGTAGTGTTAGAATATTCCAAGGGGCCACAGAGAGATATTGCTGAGGATGTGAGGATATTGCAGTTGGAGTCCCTGGGGTCAGATTTGAGAATACGGCAGTCTCATGGTAGGAATTATAAAGCAGATGAAAATAAAACAACAGAGCTGGCTAGTCTGCCTGCTGTTCCAGCAGATTAAGATAGCATTTAGCTACAACAAATTAGGAGAGTGACTTTCTGTAGAGTCAGATGTTTGTTTTCCTATAAAATACAGAGCACAAGAAGACTTCCAGTGAAGAAAGCCATAAGAAAATTGTTGTGAAGTTGTGAAACCTGATAAATGTGGAACCGTCAGGAAAAGAGTGTTTGTTTACTCACTGGAGCTAAAAAGCACAGCCACAATGCTAATATATCTCTTAATAATTTATCTTAATATTTTCTATAACTGTATGTTAGTCTTTCTATGTTATACAAGGAGAAAAAGACTAGGAAAAGAGTGCTTGTTTACATATACACAGAAATACTGTATCTTTTGCTTTATGGCAATTCTAATGGACTATTTCCTGATCTAAATAAGCCTGCCGTTGAACTGCAGCATCTCTAAAAGCATACAGTGATTGGAATAAGGCTCTCTATTAGAGAGGCATAAAGAAAGAAAAATGATGGCAAAATAAATCATTGCAATAACACTGAAGGATAAGTAAAACAAATTGATGAGGAAGACACCCCTGCAAGATGTCGCAGGCTGTCCCATTTATTTATTTTTAAGTATGTACATATTTTTCCTGTCTTGGAGCATGTTTTTGCTTACTTGCAGGAATTTGCTGCCTTAATCCCCCCCCCCCCCCTTTTTTGTGGTTGCTGCTGAAGGATTTATCACATTTGCAGAATACACTGGTGACGTAAGGTTATAAATGCATCATAAAGCTGACACCACCATTGTAAGGAAAAGTTTCTAACAGTATCATAATTCTGTAAGCTAAAGTTTCTAAGTGCTCTGCAAAGAAATCTTTCCTCATTTCAGAAATCACAGTTTCTTGATTTCTCTGGGTGCCTGCTACCTGCCGGGAATACATTATTTTATTGTGACTAGAGCTAATAAAAGTCCAGAATCCTCAAAACCCAACCCCCAAAAACTAAAAACCAAAACCAAACCCAAAACAACCCACATGTTAGATGTACGATGTATTTCAAAACGCTGTCAATCTCCTTGCTTTGTGTTTTCTATCTCTTAGAGTAACTGCAAGTTTCTCAGTGATACCTCTAAGTTACACTTGAGTGTTTAAGGATACTAAAACTTCTACTCTTGTAAAAATGGCCAGAGAAGCAAAAGGAACCAGGGGCATCTATTACAGATCAAGTCAAAACAAATACCTGTGGGAAAGCAGAGACACAGGTGCTATCTTCAGACGAGCTGTTTCATCTCTGTGGTGCAACACAGGAATACAAAGGTCCTGGACACATCTGAGTGAGTGCAGAGCTCTCACTGATGAAGTTCTGCTCTAAGCAGCCAGGATGCATGCCAACCAGGATGATGCTATAACAGTCTGACTATACCTCTTTGAGGTCCACAAGTGACATGGGTTTTGTGGGCCATCTAATCAAAGCAGCTCATTTAGAGGTTGATCTGGTAATCACACTGTACTGCATTGTACTGTGTTCAGACACACCATGAACACAAGCGAAAACGATAAGAGCTCTGGCTTGACTAGGGGATCAAGCATCTCAGGAATTCTGTCATTTTGTCCTTAATTGGTATTGCTGTCTGCTTTGTCTACACCATGCAAACTCAAATGTTGGTGGAGTCGTCTAAATTCTTCCTTTAGTCCAGTACAGCATAATTTACTACTTACCTAAACTTCAAGCTAGAACACATTAGAGCAGAGAAAGCACAGAAGGAGTACCTCAACTAAGTGTTGAAATGGTGCAGACATACAGAAATGCTTGTGCAGGAAAAAACTTGATTAGCCTATACCCTTCAAACTCTTTACTAGCTACAGAGTAGGTTGAAATAGCCTAGCCCCTTAGCCTGTATGGCAAGATAGGTATTTGCTTTACCTTATAGAGTCATAGAATGGTTTAGGATGGAAGGGACCTTTAAAGGTCATCTGGTTTCAAGCCCCCTGCAATGAGCAGGGACATCTTCAACTGGACCAGGTTGCTCAGAGCCCTATTCAAACTGGCCTCAAACGCTTCCAGGGATGGGGCATCTCCCACCTCTCTGAGCAGCCTTTGCCAGTGTTTCACCATCCTAATAATAAAGATGTAGTCCTTATATCTAGTCTGAATCTACTCTCTTTTAGTTTAAAACTGTTCCTTCTTATCCTATTGGTACATTGGTGTTAATAAAAAGTGCATTCCAGTCTCTCATGAGCCCCCTTTAAGTACTACGAGGCCACAGAAAGGTCTCCTCAGAGCCTTGTCTTCTCCATGCGGAACAACCCCAGCTCTCTCAACCTTCTTGCAGCAAAGGACCTTAATACATGCTGAATGCATGCATTAGAGCTTTGCTGCCTCTGTCCTTGGAGCACATATTTTGAAATATATTTTCAAAGATAATTAAAAGTGGGATTTAAAAAAGTATATAAGCAATTACCTTCTTCATTACAATTGATTTCAATGTTTCCTGATATTTCAAATCTAGTAAACGTTGTCTCTAAATCTTTTTCAACTGAAATACATTCAAGTGGATTTACATGAATTTGGTTACAGAGGAAAGAGCAAAGGAAACCAGTGATACTAGATGATTTCTGTCAAAGAAGAAAACTGTTTCAGTATATTCACCATTTCCACAAGGAGAAATCGCTTCCAACATTCTCAAGTCCCAGCCATGTGTGAAATTGAGACACATTATTTCCTGTATTGTCACCGAGTGTGAAACATGATCAGTGTCTTCTTAGTCAACCAGTCAGACACTTAGGTTTGAGTACTGCCCAAATGCTGGGTCCTTTTTGATTTTGGAAAGGCATGGCTGTGCTATCTGGTCAGCCACAGTAAGATCTTGTTATTCTTGGTGCTGCAGGCTCGTGCAAGTCAAAACTCCTTCGCCTCATCGATCATTTTAAAATTAATGTGGTGTTACTTGTTACAGATGCGACTACAGAAGAGATGTAAAGATCTGGATGCCTTCATTAATCTTGCTATTTTGATGACTTGGTTCAGAAAGAAATGTAGCCACTGTCCTGTACAGAACAATGAGGAATAAAGGAGAGTCAGGGTCACTGACGTCTACACTAAATATACTCCTTACCAGGACTCAGCAGGGAAAGAAGATCTAAAACTTCTTTCGCAATGACTTAAAGACTGTGCAAAGGGAAACAGCTATAACTGTACATATCTTTTTCTTTTTTTGTCAGTTCAACAGGCAAAACCATCCTAAGGAAGATACAAGAAACCTACAAAAGATAGCTAGGCAAAAAACTTCTCACAAGGAAAGTTTCCTAATCCCTTTTAGAGGATTAACTTCATGCTCTGAAACTGGAGCATTTATAAGCTTCCAAAACGAATATAAATTAATGTTATTGCATCAGGGTATTTCTGGGGGAAAAAAGGAGTTTTGCACTAAGCTTGATCAAAATTCTCTCACATTTTTATTTTTTAAATTTTAATCTATTTTAATAGAAAATATTAATAAATAAAAAATATTTAATGGATCATGTCTGTTTTAGAAATGTAGCATTAAAAAAGGTGACATTTGATGGGAAAATACTGGTCTAAAGGTGGATCTTGAATTGTCAACAGAAAAATTTCTAGCAAAACCTTAAATTTCATTTTTGATATCAAGTTAAAAATTCCTGCCAAAGAAGCAATTGTATAGCTAACTGTGTTATACTGTAGGAAGAGAGATATGAATCTGAATTGGAAAGACCTCATTTTGATGTGAGAAATTTGGTAGCAAAAGGACGTTTACACTGGGTTACAGTTTCTTCAGTTAAAATGGTGGGAATCTAGAAAAGAACATATTGTACTTGCATGGAAATATAAATGTATTTTCCTTCTATCAACCTACAACCAGCAAATACTAAATGTCTCGAAAGTGAAAAAGAAACTTCAACTATTTGGGGCTGAACTGATCAAGATGAGAACTGATCACTGAGGACGAACCTGGTCTCTGGAAATGAGTACTAAGTTTTCCCCACTACCGTTTCTACCTGCTTTTTGCTATCTTTCCTGCCTCCACCCACCACTACAATCCGCTAATCATAGAAAATACTTCCAGAAGTGCCTAAATAAAAACAAAATGAAAGTTACAAATGAAGATGTGTGTAGAAGTCCTGATCTGAGACTTTTACCTCGGAGTTCATCCCCAGTACGCAAATGAGAGCTGCACTTCTGAGTTATCTCCATTTGAATAGCATCTGCCCATCAAACATCTGTCTCCCAATTCCCCTCAATACAGTGCACTAAAGTCAGTGCCTGCACAGCTGAGCAGAAGTCCACCAAGGAAACAGCAGCATCTTACCAATGCAGTAAGAGCACCAACAGCACCAGGCAGGAACACTTCTACCTGAAAACAACACAAGCCTGCCTCTGGGACTGAAAGCTTTCCTGGGGAAAACAATAGCAGTGAGAAAAGATGCCTGTGATACAGCAGGGAGTGAAGTGATCACAGACTGTGAAACGAAGCAGCTTTGCCAATAACAAGAAGTAACAGCTTCAGCAGGCAACGCTCATGCTAAATGCAATCTTTGAGATCTTAATGAAAAACAGGCAATTTTCTTTGTCTTTGCAGATGCCTCAACTGCAGAGACTGGGTTTCCTTCGCCCTTACATGTTATTTCAGGGACAGAAAGGCGGATGAGGAGTATCGTGTCTTGTGAGAATGGGTGCATCACATGAATTAAAATCCTCTTAAAAAACCCTACAAATGATTATGCAGTACAACTTTTTTAGCTGCGTTCTTTAAAAGCCTGTGACCTACTTTAGAACTGCTTTAAGAAAAATTAAATGAGCAGTAAGAAAAAGATGCTCAGCAGCAGCACCGTTAGCAGCGAGCTAAAATTGGAAAGGATTTTCATTACCCTATTTAAAAAAAAAAAGACCTCCTTCCCCCAAAAGCAAACATAAAACCCCCAAGTGGTAACAAAGCGCCTGCTGCAGTGGCACAGCCTTTTCCTTTTCTCTCCCAACAGAGCTGTGCCAACCTGACCTAGTTTTTTGAGGAAAAAAACCAAGTGAGTTGCAGTAATAAAAATATGACACCTCATCAAAATGAACCAAATTTACAGATTTCTGATCTCAGCCCTGTTAAAAGATTCTCATGAGCTGGGTGGCATTACAGAGTAGGAAAGCAAAGGCTACTGTAAGGAGTATTGGTATACAGATCCTTACTTCAATTATCATTATTCTGAGGTATTTAGAGTTGTAGGTCCAATGAACAGCCAGTTTTGTCTTAGCTGTCACCTTACCAAACTTTTCACTGAAACTAGAGATGATCTGGTTCTGCAGACAAGCCCTGGACTGCTTATTGCACTATTAACCAGAAAAGAATGCTAATTGAAGACCTCTTGAGCCTTCAGTAGTTGATGAGGTAATGTCCCATCAAACAAGATAGAGTATATCATGACATCAACTCTCTTTCAACTTCGATCCTCACGTCCTGTGAGCAGCAACATCAACTAGTCCTTAGAGAGACTCAGCCCTGGGCTCTCTTCCTGTCCTGCCAGTGACCTTTGCTATGTACTTGAAATCTTTGTGCTTCTTAGGTTACCTGTTCTGCCTGCTTAGGAGATCAGGTCTGCTGAACAATTATGTGACTGGGTATCCTTACGTTTCCCTTAAGCCTTAAAATCTCTATGCCAGACATTAAACATATTTCTTTCCATTTTAACATAGTCTATCTTCTTTAAAGTGGCTGTGATTTAAAATTAGACTCTGCAAGGAGTAGTCTATGGTATTCTGTCTTTCTTTATTATGATAAGAGGTTACTGACCCTTCAGTTACCGCCCTGCTGGGATTTTTGTAATGTCCTGGCATGTGAAAAGGTCTTTTATTTTTGTTTGTTTTTGGCACCATGACTTTCAGAGTAGATTTCTTTCTATGCTTATAAATAAATGCTATATTAAAGCTGGTTTCAATCTAGGATTGTCCTTTTCTGATTGAAAGAGGATTAAGGCTAAAGTTTATCTGAACACCCAAGACAGCAAACATTTGACTCGGGCAAATAAAAACTATCAGTAAAGTCTTAGAATTCTGGAATAATTTGGTGGGGACTAAGAAATTTCTTTCTAACATTTAGGAACATTTTATGAACATGCTGTTTAACCTAAGGATACTGTAGAATGGTAAGTCCACTGAAACTGGTAAAGTCTATGTAAGGGGTGACGTGAAACTTGGCATGTAGCAACCATCTTTTCAAACCTAGAATGCAGCTGACTATTTCCAGTAAGGGATCATGCTCAGAAGCCGTAACTCTGACCAGCTATAGGGGGTGAGGTCGATCTGAGGAGGAGGACAGTGGCAAGCAACAACAGAAACTGATTTAAGGAACAAATACAATTCAAGTCCTTTTTGCTAATTTATGTCAAATTTGGTACATGTTTTCAGTTAAAAGTCTAAGCAAGTGATTAAACCAACTAAGAATTCTGTTACTGTGTTAAAAAAAGAAAACCCATCAAAACCAAACCAAACCAAAATGTTTTGAGCCTTTAATTTGAAATGTTTCTCAATACTCTTCAGTTTTCAAGCACCAAACTAAACAAAGATCGACAATCAGAAGATCAGCATGAAACAGTTTTTCCTCTAATCTTTTCCATTTCTTTTTCTTCATGCAAATAGAATCCCAGAATCACAACAGAACTCTAATTACGCCATAATTTTTCATGTTATAATACACAAGTGAACCATGACGTTGCTGATTTGGAACTTGAACGGCTCACTTGAGGAAAACTGGGCTCCTGATATATAGATTTACAGCCTAACATTGTTCTGAGCCTCTAATAGATAGAATTATAACCTAATACTCTGAAGTATTTTACAACTTTCTTTTCAAAGGTTTCAGAATGCTTTTCTAACAGCAATAATAAGAATAATCCTAAAACACAGTTGTGAGATAACTTGTCTACAGAAAAAGTTAATACTTGTCAAAGCAAAGTAGTTGACTTACTCAAGGTCAGAGAGCAGACCCAGAGGAGTGGGAAGACAGTCACTGCGCCTTTGCCATTAGATGAGTCTGCTTCACAGGCTGTGTCCAGTACTAGCCCAGAATAGTTAAAAAGCACTGTATGAAGGTGCTGGGTGGTCAACTTGCAGTGCCAGAGGTAGAAAACACTTCCAAAATAGCTGAAGCAATAAAATGTTCCAGTTGTGAGCTTTGCAATTGTCCTTAATGATGCTGAGGGTAGGATTGATATTCTTAGGCAAAATGTTCTGAGTGGAATTTTTCCAGTTCGATATCAAACCTCCTAGGGCCACAGGAGCCGAGTTCCTCATTATGAAGGATTTTCCAGTGAATTTGAGCTGTTTCTAGAAAATCTCAGATAATACTGCTTTGATCTGATTTTTTTTTTCCTCCCCAATATAACAAAACCGGTTTTAAGACAGGCAACTGAGGCTCAGAACAACAGGTCACTCTGGATTGAATTCTGGTCTCCCGTGTGTGTGCTCTATCAACAACTACACCACACTCTGTCATTTGGTCATGTTTTCTATCAGTTCTGCTATCTCTGTGCAAAGACATATTACAGGAAGATTAATATTTTTCTGAGTTATAACGCCTCTAAATATGAAGCCAACAATCAACTAAGGCAGCCTGTTCAGATCCATTATCCATAACACACTGAGGTGTGAAAGAATTTACAAGTCCTTATGTATGGATCTCAAAAAAGTCAAATTCAAAGGCAACAATGGCTAAGAAAAAGTACATACTAGCATGAATGAAGTAGAATCAAAGAGAACTCTTAGTGTAAGAAAGGCAAACGAGAATACGTATAGCTGATGCATACTGTACAGTATCAGAGAAGAATGGGGATATTCACAAAAGCTTGCCTAAGTCTACTGAGGATAATGAACAAGACACTTTTTATACTTAAAGCAGAGAGATAGATTCCTCTCCAGGGTGATTTCTAGCAGAAACTTAATTTAGCCGTCATTATAAAGGCAACCAAGGGAGATTAGTTAGCCTTGTAACAGTCTTGTCCCTCGCTATATATCTGCTACAGAATTTTATGTCATGGGGTTTTATTAACTTCTTTTTAATACACCAGTTCAGTGATTCTGGAGTAATGTTTGTATAGTTCTACAAAACCGTCTTTATTTCATCCCCCTTACTTTTTACAGGAAAATACAAATGTATGAAACAAGGAGTTCACAGCCTCCTTCCCAATAGATCTGCGCACCCTGTTCCTGGAAGACAATTCCACTCCAGAGCCCCAGTGCAGCATCAGCAGCATTTTATCACAACAGCTTCCAAACCTGGGGCTCTAGCAGTTTTAACAGAACAGTTGAACTGGAAATCATTAATTTTAGGAACATCCTAGAATTAGACATAAGACATCATCTTACCTTAACTAGCAGGGAAATGTGCAGGAGAACTTAGGTAATTTTATTCCCCAGGTGATCTAAAAGCCTGAACTTGTTTAGTCAACACGAGTGCTGCTCATCTGAACAGTGTCAGAGTTTCATGCTCTGAATTTGGGCTCGACACTTGGAAGGACACTGTTCAGATTTTTGTGTTTGTTTCTGTTTGTCTGTGGTTAGGCAACACTAAGAGTATCTAACTTCTTTTTTCTTATTATTTTCTTTCTTCTTTGTTTTTTTTGGGGGGGAGGTTTGTTTTTTTTGTTTTTGTTTTTTTTTTTTCAGAAATGAAACTCAGATACAGAATAAAATGAAGCAAGCTGGGTTTCTTGGTATAGAGCCCACAGAATATATGTCCTACCAAGTCAAACAAAAATACACTTCATAAAATATGACTGCCTTCAAATAACCCAGAGGTACCACAGGTCACTACCGATCAGAATCTCTTGCAGGCAGCTTTTGATTTCATTTTGCTCTAATTGTACAAGAAGGTTTGTATGTCTTCTTAACCTTCTATTGATTACACAACTTTGAATCAAAGTGACTTTTCTGACACTGCAATAAAATTACACAGGAAGACAACCAGCAATCTGTTACAATGTTAATATATTAAATCCTTTACAGCCTGTTCTGTTAAAATACTCTAGAATTGTCAATGCATCACACAGACAGATGAAAAATATAGACAAAAATGTTAACCAGAAAAAAAAAAAAAAAGCATCTGAAACTTGTCTTCTAAATGTGAGAAATTCTATGCCCAGATCTAGATACAGAAACAGATCTTTTGAAAACAAGGGCACGTAGAGAAATATAGTTTTTAACAATTCTATTATTGAAATGGGAAGTACATTTGAGAGCTTTTTCCAAGTTTAATTGCAACCTCATTATCAAAAAGACTGCCATTATGAGATCAGGTAGCAGTACAATTAATTACACAGCCTTTAATTTAAGGACTATTGTGGCCATTACCCATACTTTTCGAGTTCTGCAATACAGACACACGTTTCCAGCACAATTTCAGTAAACAGTGGTATATTCTTTCAATACTACTCTTTCCCTTCAAATTCCAAACCAAAATTGTGATCCTAAAATTTGAGAGCTGAAAGATAAAACCAGGTGTCTTATGGGAGGAGAATTCGGAGAAGATACTTGACCTTTATAACAAGTTGAAATATGGCTATAAATACCAGATCGAAAATTGGGTTTACTTAAAAAAGGCAAGAACAATCCACTTCCGCCATTAAAATTAGTTATGCTAGAAAAAAGTGACTTACCTTATTGAAAAAGACACTATCTAGAAAGCTTCCTACAACAGCAAATAGCTTTGACAGCTTTCTAAAAGATAAAAATGGTGATTCAAATGTCACAGGAAACAGCACACAGGTGTTTTGTTAGCTTAGTCTTTGGAGTAAAGAAAATTAATCTTCATCTGATTACAGAGGAAGCCACAAACAATCTTCCTATAAATTAATGAGCCAAGTAATACAATTAAAACAATTGCATTCAAAAAGTGTGGTATCTGTTCTGTTACACAAAATTAAAAGAAAACCCCAAAATGTGTAGAATTCTGCATCTAATTTAATTAGCAGTTTTGTGTGTGAAGGAAAAAGTTCCTGCTTCCTTGCTTAAAATGTTAAAATACGTACCTCCTATACTATCACATTTAAGCATTATCAGACAAAGGAATAATGAAAAAGAGGCTCAATACTCACATTGGGTTTTAAGCTGCTTCTCTTGGTAACTTGTGCAGCAAAATAAAGGAAGAAATAATTACACGTCTTCACAGAAACAAGCATTCATCAAGTCCAAAAGAAACAGAAGAGTTTGCCAGAGCTATTTGAGGGTCCCATCAGAATTTGGCTGGCTGGACGAAGGCTGAGGGTCAGTTTGTTTCCCTTAGACCTCATGACATGCAAATAGCTGGCTGCCTCACCACTGAATAAAAATCATTCTTTGACATATTGTGTTTACAATTGCAAATACCGAGTAGGAGGTTCTTAAAGGAACCTATTTCAGACAGTTGTCAAAAGGAAAAACGGCATTTCTGTTAAAAAAACCCTAAGGACTCAAAACCCCCAAGTCCCAAACTGTTTAGTATATGGAGAAAATAAAAAAAAAAGATGGATTGTCATTTATCTCAAGATACCTTTGGTCCACACATAATGAATCCAAAAGACGCTATGTAGGCTTTTACATCAGAAAACACATAGAAAACTCATGATTACTGAAGTCTGATTGTTATATACAGGAAATGGGTGTCAGGGAGAAATTTCAGGCAATTTTGGGGACTCAGCAGAACTCTGACACTGCTAAAACAGTTTCCAGGCTGTAACAATTCGCCACTCTTCCAGCAGGTAAGAAGCTGTTCATATAGTGTTACCAACAGAGAGGCAGTGGTGGCCTCCTCTCGATTGTCTCTCAGTGTTTTTCGGTTCTGGCCTTTGAATTGCAGTCATCTCTTTTACCTTTTGCTTGGACTGAACAGGAACCAGTTGACTTTCAGACAGTCTACTGAGTGCATGGAGTACACGGAAGTCCTTATACTTTGCATAAGACTCTACTCAGGCTTTTAATCAATCACAGCTGAAAGTAAGGATATTATGTCCATTTAAAAATGCAGGCTGAAGTTAAGCAGAGTGAAAAGGATGGCTGCTTGTGGTATGAACAACTGACCTCCAGGGAGATTTTTCCGCATCCAAGAGCCAACAGATCTGAATCACTTAATCTATAATGTCAAGTGGGTGGAAGCTGTTTTGTATCAGAGATGAAGAAAGAAGGAAATGTTTAATTTTTTTTAAAGATGTATTACATTTTCTGAAGACTTTGGTAAAATTCCTAAATCTGGATGTGTTTTGGAGGTTATCTGTGTTTAGGTAGTATCTTGCAATGAAGACTACTTCTCTAATTATTATTGCCAGGAGTCGACCATTTCTATTTGTAGTTGTCTGGCTTATTAAACGCTGAAGACAATTATTCTGTCATACACTTAAACTAGATTAAACTAGTTTTTATTTCTGTGTGAGCTATTAGCTTTATTTGTACCAAGCACATTACAAACTTGGGATTTCTGCAGATTAAGGACAAGTTAGATGTGAATTTGAGTCCAGAATGAGAATCAGGAATAGCTTCCTCTTGCCTTTACTTCCAGAAAGAGAAAACTGAAAGTACAGTTCTTGACCATGTACCCTCTGAAGTTCACAAATCAGAGAAACAAAAAAGCATTACCCAAACAGATCTGTCAAAAGAGCTAATGAAACTTCAAAATACTTCTAATGCAATACATTCTGTCCAGAAAGGAAGCATGGACACCTCCTCCAGCATATCACTTTCCTTAATCTTCAAAGACTATCCTCAAATTTGCAAACTGCAGAGATCACAGCTATGTTAATAGAAGACGTCCCCAGAGAAGCATTGAATTGGAGGCTTTGCCAACAGGTGCAAATTGAGTACAACTGCAGAGGTCAACAAAAATTCTGCTGCTTCTTCAGAGTATCAGTTACGTGATGCCTCCTACAGCTCTCACATCTCTTCCTGAAATAAAAAGAAGCTTATTTCATCTGTCCTCACCAGACACAATATGTCTTGGCCTAACTTCTTCATATTGAGGATTTGGGAAATCCATCAACCAAATGGTGGTTCTCTTTAAACTACTCAAGATGCTCTTCCCAATTCAGCTTAAAAGTCATTCCTTAACAATTCCCAAGAAAATAAATAACTTGTTGTTTTCCTGAGAAAACATCTTTGGCATTTACTGAATATGTTCTGTTATTTGGGCTAGCAGAGAAAGGAATTCTGCTCTCAGTATCCTGTTTATCCAAAAGCTTCAGATAATTACCGTTTTCTATGTTTAAAATACAATCATCGCTAAAGAAGTTTAAGTAGCACGTATTTGGAGGCTTAAAAAGCACTCAAGGGAAAATCACTACATGCCTTCTTCTCATATTCCTCCCTAGGCATCCACTTTTGGCTCCTGCTGAAGACACAATACTGGGCCACACAGACCTTCAATCTGACCCTGTATAGTCACTCTTGCGTCTTCTGCAAGAGTACCAAACTTCCAGTTAAAACCACCACCCAAATCCAGTTTTGTAGAGATTTGTGTTTTCTCAGCCTAACAAAAATGTAACTGTTACTCATTGGAAAAAAGAATTCAGGGAGCAACCACTCCATAAGTAGATACTCATGAGCCTACACAGAGAACAGGAATACTGTAGTTTTATCTGACCAAGCTGTAGGATGGATTCATGTGGACAACAAACCCCAGTGCTATTAATTAGAAACTTCTGCCAATTTCTTGTTTTTTTAAGAAGCTGTGAAACAAGAGAACTGGAAAGAAGGCTGCAGGTCCTAACAGAGCAAGAGTTTATTTCCAGCAGACCTGCAAATAACCAAATGACCAGCTATGAAAGTCACATTTTGCTACTTAAGGGCAAGGAAAGGCCATTGGTGAGAGAGATATTATTCTACCTATGGCTAATGCACTCATTCCAATTTGCTGAGAGCAGCACCAAATGAAGCTAGATCAATGTTTATAAATAGTTGTGTATATATTACATACATGCATATATACACATCAGCTTTTTGAGTCTATAAAAATACAAAGGTGGTGTTTAAATACCATAGGTGAAGAGCATGAGAGTCTGAGACCAAATACTTGAAATCAAAGTAAGTGTGTTAATCTGCATACTTTGTAGTGCCGTCAAAGGGCAGTTTTGTTTTGTGAACTGAACACCTGATTTCTAAGAAAATTCCTCCCAGGCAGAGGAAGAACCCCATGAATTAGCAAAATATTCAGGAAATTGAGAATATTCCTTTTCTTTCTCTTTCAAAATACTTCTGTATCATAAACTGAAGACTGATTTTCCACAGCTAAAAGGCAACAAAAGTATCTGCAAAGGTTTTCCAACCTATGTCTCCTTGAATTCTGTTAGTAGCGAGAAGATATCTCTGAATTTTAGTGCTTCCCATGTATCCACTTAAAATATTTATCATCCTTTTAACACTAGCTACAATACAAAAAGTCTAACACATGATGTACTAAATTTTATAAAATGTCCATTATTATTGCAGCATAAACCAGTATTGAACAAAATACAGGGATGCTTAGAATGGCATGTTAAATCAAATGGCTCATTTGCTCATTGCTCTTTGAAAGATCCAAGTTTCAAGATGATCAACTATTGATTAAATCAACAGAATGCATTTCAAATACTTAATCATTTAATGTTATTAAAATACTTTCATATTTGTATATAGAATGTCATGTGGTATATTATTTACAAAATAGCTCAGTGTCATATAAAATTCTTTACATTCAATATAGGAACTTAGTAATTATTTTAGGTAAATAACAAGAAATTGAACCTATTCCCCCTATGGAAACTTTATTTCTTAAACAAAGTTAAACAGCCAGAATATTTTTCAGCTCTTACTTTTAATTGTCTTCTACTGTCAGCTATGAAAGCCTCCAGCCAAGGAAGAAAACCAACTACCTTTACTTCTGCATTACAACTGGCAAACTGTTTTGCCTTACATCTGGTGGAAGATCAGCACTGCTGTGAACACTGATAAATGTTACTGCCTTTTATATATATATAAGATTCAATTTTTTTTACCTTACCAAAATTATCTTAACCTTGTTTTATCAGTTACTGAGCTTCCATACTTGGCCTCTTCAACTTCCATTTATTGCAAATTTCAGGTTCTGATGTATTTATGATTTAGCTTATAGAATACATGAACTGTTGGAAAACAAGTATTTGAACAGAGTAGGGCTTGCACAGAATTTGCTTTCTTTCAGCATCAGAGAATTTTGGCAAGGATGTGCGAATGACATTTTTAGTGAAAAGAACTCTTTCTGTCTTACTACTCAAACTTGACTTTATGTAAACCCCTGAAATTACAGATATGAAATCAATGGGCATTACTGAAGTAATGCAACTACAATCTCTCCTGTTTGAAAATCACCTTTTCTTAAAAGTAAGTTAGCAGAATATTTGACATACAAGAATTGTGTAATTAAGTGGCAGAACTCTATTTTACACATTTTACCACCATCCTGAAGACAAAAAGCACCGCACATTCGAAAACAAGGCTGGCAAAAAACTCAAGGGAAACACTTTAGCCAGTATTTTGGTATAAAGCTTATGTAGAAAGATCATAAACTGAAATCTTTCAATGAAACTCAGCATAAACAATACCGCAAGTTTTCTCAAGGAGCTGACAGAATACAATACTTCTAACTGCTATGCGAACTGGACGATGAATTCAAGAAGTCTGCTGAATGAACAATGCACACAGCTGTACTACACTGTGTTACATGTGCTACATGCACACTGTAGTAGTACATAATTATACTTAATTTACCATCATCACCCTGCTGTAATTTGCCATTGTTAGAAGCTAAATTTTAAAGTTTGCCAAGCATTTTCTGCTATCCTTTCCTTCAGGATAAGAAAAAAAAAATCTGACTGAATTATGGATTTGGATGCACCAAATAGTAATTTTATTCCTCTGTTACAGAAGATTTCCTAGGTCTGAGAACAAGGTCTTTGATAGATGTAGTGATTTCCTGGAGCTCTTTTCGAATGGCATCTGCTTCTTCCTCTTCCAGGTTATCTGTTGTGTCACCGTCTCCATGTTCAGTTTTCTTAGTCTGGCTGATCAACTGTTTCACTACTAGCCCTTGGTATTTTACTAACAGGGAATGCTGATCCTAAAGGGAAAAGAGAGAATAAACCAAAGGAATGTCAATGTTACTGAGAAGGTACCCCGAGCTTTAATTGAAAGTAATTTTTTTTGAAAAACATTCTCCTCTTCTTGTCTGAAGAGGGTAAATACATACATAAATATATTTCCATCAAGTTATTTTGCAACCTAAATTCTGAGAGACATTCAAAGGGGCAAAAAAATTGAAGTGCATCAACGCTGTGAGAACAGGACAATTAAATACTAAAGCAGCGAAGCAGTGCAGTTAGTAAACACCATCAGTTTGGGCAATCTGGAATACAGAATTTCAATATCTTTACTTTTGAAGTGGTATATCTTTCTATAAAACTGAACTAGAGAAGTCTAAAAAGCAACCATGCTCTAGCTGGAAGGAGACAGAGTGTAAGAATTTTCAGTTGCAAGAAACTATAATATCCTCCAGTAGACAGGTGTCTCTATGGTTAAAGGCAAAAGCTGCAGTACTTGTAACAGGTTGATTCTTAGTTTTAATGAAAAATCTTGAAGACAGATCCTTGAAATGATAGGTTTGAAATACAATCCGGACTAGCAAAATTGCATATTCTGCAAATAAAATAATGATTAGACATGAAACACAAAGATGCCAGTCTTATGCAGCAGAAACAGTACAAGGCACAACTTCAATGTTCTGTCATAGAAACAAGGTACTACCCCCTTAAGAAACTAGAAAGGAATACCTCTGGGATCTTGCCACTTAGGAAATTAATGATCTGTGGTACTGATCTTCCTGGTGCATGAAGCATACAGTGGGTTGAAAATTGAAATAACAGTACTGATGTCAGGTGCAGAACAAGAGCTGGATCTTCTGTGACTTTAAGCTGCTCAATCAGAGCTTGTCTATGCTGAAACAGGACTTGCCTGAGGAACAGGAATACATTATATAAAAATATTTCTGTCCTACAGCAGTTGATAATATACTCTAAAACATCTAACTTCAGTTAATTTTAATTTTCTCTTCTGACCAGTTCTATGTAAAATTACACAATTAAAAGAAACCCCAAACAACAAACTAGCACTGGTGTAGCTCAAATTTTGAAAGCTCCCTAGGGAATTTATAAATTATGTTGTAGCAAGTCAAGTAAATTAGCTAAATATGAACTCTCCTCACCTCCTTCTCCCATGGAATTAGGACTGCTTGACTTTGCATTTTTCAGTTAAACAGTATGAAAAGAAAGACTGCCTCTTACACATTCTGTGTGACTGCTAGCACAGTAACCACCTAACATTTGTCCAGCAATACAGCTACATTTTAGACTGTGCATAGAACAAATAAAATTAAGGTACCTTTCTTTCTTTTTGTCTCCTTTTTTCACCATAATACCACAAATATCCACTGCAGAATCAAGGCATGAAAGAAAATCTTCTACATTCTATTAAAAAATGAGGTAAATATTTAAACTGTGTTAGCAAATTATAAAAAAGTTAACTACTGTTCACAATCACACAGACGACTGTGAATATATCTGGAATATGCTATGAAATAAAATAGAAAGTAAAAAGTATTTAGTAGAAATTAACGCTATTCCTTTTCCAATAGTTTGTATACTTAAATACTAAACCAAGTTATAATCCACTAATCTTAACAATGTAATTAAAAAAGGAAAATATGTTCTACAATTATTTACAGATATGTTTTTTTTTAAGAAACATCAGTCTGGGCTTTTCCATAAAATAATAAATTACTCTGCTTTAGACTTCCAGTGCTAATTTTATTTTTTTCCTAAATATTCAGGGTTTTACTAATTATGAAATACATGGGACAACAATCATGATCTTCAGGAACAAACAACAAGAAACATCAAACACTTTGAACTACACATTCTCTCTCAGCTTTTACTTTTCTCACCTGCGCTTAAGAGATACACTGGATTTCACCTGGAAGCGAAGAGCTAGGTGATGATGTAAATATAAGAATAACCTTTCAAATCTAAGAATTCACAGGTATGAAAATATACTTACTCTCACTGACTTACAAAAATTTGAAAGACTATTTTGACTTCTTCCTTCACAGCAGCAGCAGTTATGTACTACATGCTCTATGTTAGCTGTTTATTAGCACTGTATCAGCAGAAAATCTGAACTCAGATTCTGGATCACTTTACCTTGCCATTCAGAGAAGTATGCAGTTTAGTTAAAGTGCCCTTGGTGTCTTCTGGCAATTTACCTAAAATCTTTGTTCGGACCTGTATGAGACAAGAATTAAAATAATCTGTACTATTAATTATCACGTCAGCTGCATTTACATGAGATAATAAAATATTAAATAAACATTACTGATCTACTTGAGACTGTTAAAAAGGAACCACTATCTGTGTACCTCACTTGTGATTGCAGAGTAATTTTCTGTTGTCATCATTGAATCAGATGCTAGGAAGTTGAAAATAAGATTTGTAATATCTGCACACACTGTCTTCAACAGATGTTTGGCAAGGTTAGTCTGAGTCTCATCTGTCAAAAGAAGTAAGAGATTCAAAGTTAACTTACGTGATTCTTATGAGAGTTAGCATAGCACATCCTAAAACACGGAGTCTTATAAAGTATGAGTAGTATGAGAAAGTTATCTGGATACATGAAGCTAACATGCCTCATTTGTAATTGCTTATTGAACATTCCTCAGTGAAAAATGTGAGCTTTCAGGTCTTTAAGAGTATTTTAATGTGTTGGTACTATTTCAAAAGGTGTATTTGTAGAAGCAGTAAAGTAGTCCTTGTACAATCCTCCTGAAGCCCTAATGAACAATCACTGCTATTCATCAACAAGTGAAAAAGGAAAACTCTACAGGACAAGCAGTTGAACAGAAGAGCAGGCATATGACTATAGCACTGAAACAGTTTTTAGAAAAAAGACGCTACTGGACACATGTACAAGAACAGATACTAACGAGAAATAATTCCATTTATTTCTAAATACAGGAATATCAGGGTTTTTTATTAGTGTTTCCTTTTGTTGTAAGTTTTCCACAGGGAAAGTTCTACATGAAAGCTGAATAGAGCAGAGAATCTTGGAAATGTCTACAATATTTTCCTAATGCTACTTTTCTGTCAGAAAATATAGCTAAAGAAGACACCTTACAAAGTATCCCACTGTAATATGAATCTACACCTTTTTGAAAAGCTGCCCTCAAGGAGCAGCTGCTTTCAGTATCAACCCTAAAAGAGTTTTTAACAGGGGCTTCTTAGAAACACTCGGATTTTTCATTAGTGGCACAGGCGACAGAATGAAGGAAGCTTATTCATTTTGCACTCCAGCATAAGGTCAGTGTTAGGCAGAGGAAACACATCTCTAAGTTTTTCCTTTTTTAAGTGGTTGCTCTTCTTTGACCTTGAACATAGATTCTAGAATAAATTCAACACCCTTGAAGAGCATATTCAGTTTTTAATGTATGTATGTACTGCACCTGTGAAATGCTTTGCTCCCTTTTCGAATAACCTAATGTTGTTGTACAAGTTTGAGAACTCCTCCTGCAATTCCTTCATAGTCTGTCTTCTGCTGGCTCCAGAAGTTGATGTTGAAGATGTAAAAACAGAACGCACAACTTCCTGGTAAGTTTTTGTTAAAGGTCTTAGAACAGGGAAGAAGAGAGGAGAAAAAGTGAACATTAAGCAAAGTGTAAAACTGTAGGTCTTTCCAAATATATCAGCAATAGAGACAGCTATCTCATTGCACAGTAAGTGAATGGAGCATGCTCACAGAATGGTGAGCTTAACAAAAAAGCAAATAATGGAAATCAGAAAATAAGCACTAGGAAGTTAAAATGTACCGTTGTAAGTGCAGAAGTACTAATGGTTACAGTATGCGCAGTACGTACATGCTTGCCAAAGTTTTAACTCATAACAACCCCGAAATGCAAACAAGATGAAAGATAGAAAATACTTCCAGATGCAGTGCTATTAAAAAACTCTTTCAGGGGTCTGAGGACAAATTTCAGATCAATGATAGCTATAAGAGGGGAAGACTTTTAAGCTGCATTAAAATAGCACAGGCCCTTCTAAAAATGCAGTTACCACTGTACACTAATGTCCTTTTTTGCCCTTACCACACATATTCACACACTTTCTATTCTGTGGAGATCTTTTAAAACAAGATATTAATCTTTGCTTAGATCAGTTTGCTGACCTAGCTTATTACGCAGTTCATCAGGTACCAGCAGAGCTACAAAAGACGAGAAAGGTGAATACAGACCAAAGGCTGTGCCATCATACAGAAGATGGCACTGGTGGAACCCCAATATGGGTAACAGAACCACCTACTGCCGTGACACGTGCCACAGGGAGCTGTGACATGCTCTGCTTCCATCAGCAAAACATTTTTTCTGAGCAAGAAAACAGACTGAAGAGAAGATTAATCTGAAGAGAACCGCAAAGTTTCCGACTCCAGTTGAATTACTGAAATTACCTTATTAGATGTTCAGCAAGTTCTGCAATAAGTTCTTCAGGACAATCCTGTATGTGGGTCTTTAAAACATCCTGAATTTCATCTGCTGACATGAAAGGGAACTCCGGCTGCTTATTCCTACCTGTAGCGGTCATGAGCAACATTCATTGAGAAAACATTATACTTAGTTTTGTTGCATTTCCTCTGTGGCATAATGCATTGAAATGTCTCCACAGAAGATGAATACACATGACAGTTAAATCTTACACACGAAAAACTGACAAAATATCTCTCTTAACTGCTTAGAAGTTATTTTCTGTAATAGACAAGTAGTAATTGTAGTCACATTTCAAACTGCCTGGCCCATCCACTAATTTAGAAACTATGATGTCACCAAGACCAAGTAGTTTTTTAAAACGCCAAAGCTGAATAGAGTGTTCCAATTTGAAAGATTTCATAAGGTTGTTTTGAGTCCACTTAGTAAGGTACACAATCATGTAACAGAGGGTATCCTAAGGTTAACATTACAGTATAAAATTTGAGACATGATAAAGCAAAAGTATTAAACTAGACAAGAAGTTCTAGTAATAAAATCAACTTACATGCTGCTTGTTAACACATATGAATTAGTGCCTCTGTATTTTGGTTATGGACAAAATACAAAGTTTATGTGCATGCTGCAGAATTGTTTCATACATAAGAATGAGATCAGGATGATGACAAGGAACCAGAAAAGGACAGGCATTCTATGATGCAGATGCAGCATGTAATGGGCTTATCCTGCACATAAGGAAACTGAATGAATGGAAATCAATTATGCTCCTAGTAGTGCCACATTAGCAATAAACAGCATACAAGGCTATACAAACTGATGGTAAGGGAGCTTAAATCAGGTTGTGTAAGGGTCTTATTTATATACACCTGAATTTTTCTTGGGTTTTTGGCTCAAGCTACTTACTAAAATACAGCAATACAAGCATCAACAACTGTAAAACACACGAAAAAGGTGATTTAAAACTTAATTTTGTATGATCAGTGACTGGGCAGCCTTGAAAAATAACTTCATTTATATGAGAATTCCAGTAATCTGAGAGTAGTATCATAAAAAATTAAGATGCTGTGCTTTACAACTTCAAATATGTTTAAAGTATTTCAGTCAGTAATGAAAGTGTCGAAACTATATATAAAATGGAAGTGGACACTTCTGCATCTCTATTGAATAAAAGAAGTAACACATAATTACGACTGTGCCACTTGCAACGAGTTTCCTAAAAGCCTAACAATGTAGGTGTTTAATTCCGAGGATGCTATCCATGCTCCTCCTAACAGTAAAGGCAGACTCCCTCAATAGGGAGCAATTTAATTTTGTCCTGTAATATACACCTAAGATGAGCTAGACAGACTAGACCTTCAATGTACCTACCTTTCTCCATTACAAAGCCAACAGATATAAAGGTAACTTACTCTGATGTAGATGTCCCAGTTAAACAAGTCAAACCCTATTTAAAATATTAAACCTTTATTTTGACTGTACAGTTTATCCCTATGAGAAAAAAACATCTAAGTACTAATTCCCCATTTTGATTTGTTAATTTAAGCCTTGGAAATGAATGTGAACATCTCCATTTATTGTACACTATTCAGCAGGTATTAAGGAACCGAGTATAATATTAATCCTGAAGTCTAAGGCATTTCCCACATAAAATTAAACAATAAAAAAGCCTCTCATTTCCTTTAATTTTTTTTTTTTAAGACCAAGTTATACTTCTCAGTGAATATGGTATGTCTATTTCATTTAAACAGCAATATCATATCCATTGATACAATTCTAACTAAAAGTATTCTCATGTTCTTTGGCATTTTACCTGACAGTGGGGAAAACAAGAGGTGTGAAAAATCTAGTGCTAAAAACATGTGAGTATGAATAGACAGTGCCCAAAATAAAAAGACAAACCTGTGTTAGTTGCTTGCGACTCTTCATCACTGTCAGCATCTTTTCTTCCTTTCTTCTTGGTTTTCTTAATCTTGATCTCTCTAGCATTACCACCTCCTCCTCCTCTCACGCATCCACTGCCCTCTGGTGGAGAATTATTTGCTTAGTACATAGCAAAGTTGCAGCACTTAAAAAGTTTACAATTTAAAGTAATTTACCTGCATTACTTGTTAACGCTAAATTAAAACCCTACAACCTGATTCTAAACATAACCTGCAATCCATATCCCAGAATCTTAGGACTGTAAGATTCAGTCTTGAGAAAAAAGAGCAACTGAGTCACAGCTTTATTTAAGCTAATATCATCAACAAACACAAGTACTAATCATACTGAATGTACCTATATATTTTATTTTTAAAAGGCACAATATCTTTTTCCAGCTGAAAACAGATGAGATACCACTTTCCAGAATGTAATGGCAGATTTTCTGTTGGCTGAAAATAGCATCTTAGTAGGCATTTAGCATTTTTATTCAGTGATGCTGAATAACTGAGCTACTGAAAAATATCCAGATAATGTAACCTTGTTAACCTGCAGAGAAAAAATCCTACGTAGTAAGCATTTATCCAAAATATTCTTGAAAACATGCATTCAATTAACTAGAACACTAATTCTTTTTCAATTATTCCTAGATGACTATAATGCAATGAGATATTACAGTTCTGACAAACATATCAAACTATTTAGTTCGTATGTCCTGTAATCCATGTATTCACACTGCAGACTGGATCTCAATTTGCAATACAGTCCTTTTCCACAAGGTAAGTAGTTCTATTTGTTTCCCTTTCCACAGCTTGTTCCCCTCTTTTTTGGCTTAAAAGAAATTTCAGTTCCAGAGTAAGTGGTTCTAATAAGTCTTGAAAAAGTAGTTCTTTTCCATTTAAATATATGGTCCAAGATTTCAAGTAAATACATTTTGTAACAGTGGTATCATTTAAGAAAAGGAAATACCCTCCTGCCCCCAAACCTGATTTCCCTAGTTATACAGAGTTATTTTGGAATTTATTTCTCAAGACTATTAAGAAATAGTTTCATTTTCATGGGTCCTAGAGAAGAAGAGCTCAGAGTGTATCTATACTGTGTAATCAAAAATGGTACAGAGGTCCCTGAGCTACCGGGCTGGTCACTCCGCAATGCACAATTCAATCTTACGTGGTCATACCATATGCACTAACAAATGAACATGGATTCCTTGCTTCTAAGGACTTGTGTTGGACTAACTCAAGATATGAGTTACCTTTATGATACTTTTAAACCTGAAATTAGTTCTCATGGACATAGCTCAGATACATCTACAGAATAATGATAAAAAGTGGTTGGATTATTTCTTAAAATATGTTCAGCAACAGACTGGAAGGAACTACTGGACTACAAAATACCGTAACTTTATATTTGAATATTTCCAAGACTAAACAAACCTTTTTTGCTTAAGGTAAATATTGATGCTTTACCTGTTGCCTTCTTTCTTCTTTCATCCTTTTTGTCTTTTTTATTAGCATATGAGCTCTCTAAACCAGAAGCCTGTTTTAAATCCTCTTCAGTGATTAAATTAACAGGGTTATTTTTAATTTCCTAAAATGAAGAACATGCACTTAACAGCAAAACGATACAGCAACAAAAGATACATGCAGAAACATTTAACCCTTTTGGCCATGTTTTCAGTATACTAAGCTAACACCATGTATTCCAAGTGCAATACATGAAGAGATATTTATTCTTCTCCTCAAAATTCAGCATCTGATCATACTGTCAGTGGAACAGTGTTCTTTGAGTGCAACTGAACATATATTAAATTACACTGATTGCACATACAAACTTTTTCATCATTTTTGCTCTTCTTCTCAAACTTTATTTCAGATGAGATGCACAGAGACGGTAACACCAGAGTCATATAAACTACAGTCCAACACTCAACGTATATTGATTGCATCTTGACCAGATAAAACCCTACCTTTTCAGCTTTCTGTTGCATTGTAGCAGAGAACAGATCAGCACAGCTGCTCACAAATTTCTCACTGACCACAATAGTGTCATTGAAGATTAAACCGGAAGAACTTTTGTTTAAAGACCTCACCACTTGCTGAAGCAAAATCCCAGCATCTTCTACTGACAATGAGCTGGGCAGAAGAGTCTATGGTGAAGAAAATAAAAATAATTTACATACAATGACCTGTTCTAGAATGGACATACTTGTGTGTGGATAAACAGGATCCACGGACATTTGACATCTATTAACTATTTATACTGCACTTTTAAAATTAAACTAGCAATTTAAGAGGAAACACTATTTTAAATCTTAAAACACCAGAAATCAACATTGCTCTGTGCAAACACACAGCAGCTTCTTCAAAATGCACGCCAACAGACAGAGTAACACCAAACAAAACAACATCAGGCTTCCTTACAAGTGACAAAATAGTGCTGTTATGGCCTAGAATTAGGATTTAGCCAAGACAAAATGGCTAATATCCCTCTGCTTATGAAACTGACACAGAAATCTGGTTTAAACTTTTTTCCAACCCCCGCCCCGAAATATACTGCTCTCTAGCAGAATACACTAGCACTAATTTTGAAATGAAAGTTAGTCCTAGGTTTCTATCAACTGAATACTGCTATGTCCTTCCATTGGCTTTGTTCAGATCAAAGGCAAATAATGCCTTTTTTACTTGTTATTTCACTTGACCTGAATATCCTTCTTTGACAACATGAAATTTTTCATTATATATGTGTAGTATAAATATATTTGAACACAAAAGTAAAACAAAACAAATAAATACAACAACAACTGAAAGGATTGCTTACTGCTACATCTATCCAGTTCCCAGAGCTGATGGCTTCCTCTACAGAGGCTTCAACTTGATCCACGATTTCTTGACCAACACAAGCTGCTCTCAGAAATAAGAGCTGTGTAGACTTGTACCTTTTTTTAATATAGCCTGCTGGGTCAGGGATGCCAAGTCTGTGCAACGCATCAAATTCTATAAAACAGTTAGATGTTTACCACAGGAACTTCTGTGGTAATTTTTTTTGAAAGCAGGAAATGAAGAATTTCGTTTAGTTTGTATACAAGTAAATGCAGTCACAAGCAGATGCTGACCTAAAACTTAGTTCATACAAGCTGCACTACAACACAGTTAAGAGAAATATGAAGATAAAATAATGGACATGAGTTTGGGCTGAGTTTTGGAACAAAAAAAATGGTTTGGAGTTTTGTTTTTTTTGTGGGTTATTTTTTTTTTCAGATTCCTATATCTTTAACTTTGCAATTGTATCTTTCCTAAGTATTCCAATATAACATGAACAATATTCATAATATATACAATGACAAAATGTTTTGTTTTCAAAAGTTACCCCAATATGCTCATGGAATTGTGCAATGCCTCACAAGCAAAGTGTTTCAACTGCTTAGCAGTTTATACTTAGACATTCTGAAAACATTCAAAGACTTTACAGATACTCTATCAGTCAAGCAGTATTACAGAAACACTTAACACTACTACAGTAAATTATGATGAAGCTTTTCAAACCGCAAGACTAACTGTTTTTAGGAACTGGCCCTTTGGGACCATAAGGATACATTCTTTGTTTATTAAGGTCCATATTTTCCCATAGCTCCTGTATTAAAACACCATCGTCCAGCATCACTCATCTTTAAGTTAGATTGATTTGTTTGGATTCAAATCGGAAACTAGTGCCACCCAGTCCAGTTCTACAAATCTTATTTTGCACAGGTTCTTCCTGTGCACTGCATGCTTGGCTGTCTGGACTATTAGCCCAAGTTTGGTTGTAATCTAGACGCCTGGACTGAAACTCCAACCATGTGGGTCAAACACGATCACCTGAAAAGTCTACAGAGAGTACTCTAAGAAATGCTTTCAGAACAGTAGTAAAAGTAGCATTTGTAACTCTGGTTTTGAGAAATAAAGTTACTGTTTAGCAGGATGGTTCTCTCTGTTGAAAACTGGTTCTTTGCGATAAAGTAACACACATTATTATAAGCAAGACAGTCTTTTAACAAAGGAGTATCAACTACTGTATTGATTTCCACTTATTCTTGTGAGGCTTCACTCTAAACACTGGCTATATTAGGGTAATACCAATTATGTAAATTAGTTTTAGAAAGACATTTTATCTATGGGAATATAGATTAATTACCTAAGTAACCATTCTGCTTGAAAAAAGAATCCACCCAGTTGCTCTGCGTTCTGGCATAAATGTCCGGAATAAATACAGCTTTATCCTGTCTCCCACCAACCACAGTGCCTTTTAGTCGACCAGTGTTAACAAGTTCTTCTAGCACAGCTACAACAGAGAAAATAAAAGAAGTGGCATTTTCCACTTTGATATCTCCACTAAACAAAACATAGCAATTACTTTCCCTGTTTGGTTTAATCTTTGTTGTCCCCCACCCCATTAGTTGTTTGTGCTTGTTTTAGTAAAACATTTCTTGGGTCTATGAACTATTTTTAACATTATGCAAGTGTTCTGATAAAAGCTCTGGAAAGCATATAATGTTTCAAAAGAGTGAACCTCAGTGGCAGAATCAAAACAGTTCTTATTGAACATGTAACTGTACAGTTTGAGCTTTTACTTTAGAAAATGTAGTCATAAAAGTATCTTTTTATATATATATAATGTATAAGCATTTTAGCAATTATGTTATCTTCAAATTCACTGCTTGCACGTTAACCAAGACAGAAAAAGAGATCCAAACACACTAAAATGACATGAAAGATTGCTATCTAAACTGCATGAATGTGAGCACCTCCTACTGGTGACCATCTTTATGGTTTACAATGTTCACACTGTTCCCAATAATAACCTCCTAATAATGCACAAATACTGTTGAAGAACATACTGGCAACTAGTCGTACCAAAGTACTAAGCCATTCTCAATGTTAAATAAGGTATTTTTGGTGCATTAAAGGTGCACAGGAATATCTGATTTGCCTTGTTATGTTCTGCCTGTGCCTTCTCATACATCACTAGACACAATGGGAAAAAAAAAAATAAATCAGTGAAATCAACTGCCAAACTCTGCTGGTTTCCAGAGATTCGCTAGATGGCTTTTTTATCCCCAGTTTGGAATGGTTTCTATTTCACTGAAAGACAGACTTTACGTTGGACAGAACATTAAATAGTATCATACTGTTTGGCTTCTTATTCATGAGATGAGTAAACATCACAATATGCTTAGTACAGCACATGAAGGTTTAGTTCACCTACACAGGAAAATTTACTCGAAAACCTGGTTCCAGAAGAAATACCGCACATTAAATCATGACTTTTTTTCCTTTGGGCAGATATGACCATGGTGTAAGTAAGTCTCTACAAGCTAGAGGAGCAGCTGTTGAACACAACTGCCTCTAACTCAGCTGAACATTACTTACACTGAGAAAATGTAGAAGAAAGAGAAACTGATTTAAACAAGATACAGCCTTACATCACCTAAAACAAGAGTCAGAAATCACGTTCTGCCATGATTCAGTTGCCTTGTATAAAATGGAGCTTATAGGACAGATTTTTAAAATAAAATTAGATGTTTGTACTTACTAATAGTTAAGTTATAACAAAAATATAAGTGATATCATTAAAAGGTATTTTTTCAAATTTCCAGCACTTGTGAAATTGAAATGGTATCTCAGCAAATAGACAGAATAAAATCAAATGCCCTCTGGCAGTGAGTAAAACGTAAAAAGCTCTTTGAAACTTGCAGAACAAGTGAAACACAGCAAGAAAAACTAAAGAAAAAGATGAACAAACTCATTAAAAAAAAAAAAATCCACACCAACACCCATGAAAAAGATACAAGAAACAGACTTAGCCACAGTGATGACTACTAGTGATGAGAAAACACTAGAACTTCTATCCACATTAACACTGTACATGAGCAGAACATGACCATGTACTTGCAGGAACTGTTTGAAAAAGACTGTAAACACTTACTGGAATTTATCGGGTGCTGCAACAGTATTATAATACAGTTTAACAGATTTTTCTTTAAATCTATGATTAGCTGGATGGCATGTTCCAAAAAAAAGAGAGGAAACCTTAAATAGATTATGTGAAAGTAGAGTGTTTATATAACCTTCTTTAAATGCTAAGATTTTCATTTTCAATGAACAAGCTTGTTGCAAAGAACAAGAAGGTAAGCAGAAAGGTATTATAGTGCAGCTACAGCGTGCAATGCCCAGAAGGCAACCAACCAAACAAAAGAGAAATAGTAACTTTCATGAGAAGAGACAGAAAACTATTAAGGGATTCTAAAGACCAGTAGCACTTAGTCAGCCAGAATACAAGACTAATGATGCTTGAAGCAGCATTTTGGTCAGATGGGAGGGGATAGTGAAAGAAAAGCTGCAACATTAGAAGTAAGAAACAATGAAGTACTGCCTAAAAAATTCAGTAGTAGGGTAGGAAATCTATTTTATTTTTTGCATTTCTATTTAAAAAAGAAACTGCAAGAAATAAAAGCAAACAGTTTAAGGATATGCTTTACCTCTCAGCATATAAACACATTTAACTAAGAGGACAACAAAAGCTCTGCCTCTGATATCACAGAGAAAAGTCAATACATAGAATCCAGAGCAGTTAATGTTATTTGGCTACATAAAATCTGTTCCCTTTTGTGTGCTTCACAGACAGAACTGCCAGTAGCTAAGGGCAAATAACAAAACAGATGACAAAATGAGTACTGTACTTCTTGCATCATCCTGCCCCAGAGGCATTTCATCAATGCTTTCATTGCTTTAGATACAGAGAACATCTCTTCAGTTATGGATAGCAGAAAAGATTTAACACTTTTTACACTAAAGAGAAACATACTGCTCTTTCTTCCAGAATTAAAGGTATATACTAAAATGCTTATTTGAAAGCATACTTCTAGTAATGAAGAATCTATTAATTAACTAAAAAAAACAACAAAACAAACCAACCCAATCCAAATGAAACTCACAGTAAAGTAAATGTTCTTGAAATCCATACCGAGTGATCAAGTTATTTACAGGTGTAGGCCTTGGAAAAAAGACAAACAAACCAATATAAGCCAGTGACCTGAAACTGATGTAGAGAAACTAGAAATGAGAGATTACTCCAGACGGACAAAACTACAAAGTATCTTAGCCCCAGGGTGCTACGTTGATGTTTTAACATTACCTAAAACATTTTAATTTTAAACTACTATGAAGCTGTATCTTATAACAAAACTACAATAATTACTGTAAGGAAACTTTTGCTGTTCCAAGTTTTTTCCTTCAAGCAAATTGACCCAGAAGGTTATTGACTTAATTACAAAAAAATATCTAGAATCGCGCATAGTGGGCAGACATCAATATGTAATTGACTAGGGAGTGGTAGAATGACAATGAGGATAGATACTCTCCAAACAAATGGGAGAACTACTGATTAACATTTTCTTCAGCCAAACAACTTCTTGTATACTGCATACTGTTATGCCTCCCTTGCTCTCCTTTCAAAAGGAGGTCCCCATTTCAAGAAAGTGAGTCTACTATAAGTAAATATTTCACCCCAGGAACTGAACTACACTTAAAGAAATCAATACATAGGTCTTTATTTTCTTTTCTTTTTCACTCACAAGAGAATTTTGTCCATAAAGACCTATGTTGAAAATATTTTGATATGTGGCTGCATGTGTTCCATTTACCGAGTAATTGCAGTGAAGAGACCACGAATGCGTGCTCGATGCCGTGACACAAAGGCTTCTGTAAAAATCACCTGATGGTTTTCCTGGTCTAGCTGTCCACGAATAATTCTACCCAAACGCCTGGATAATGCCTGTAAATAGAAGCTGGGTTAACTGCTAAAACTGTATATTAATGATATTAAACAAAAATTAATAAAAAAATCCCTGCATTAGCGGAACAGCAAATTAGCTTTGCTAAGACAGACAAAACATTCAGAAATGAGGACTGCAAGTTTAAATTACTACTTAGGTATGTTGAGAATCTGTATGTATTTACTACTTATAAAATGATGCCATTATGGCCCACACTTCAAACTTAAGGGAATTCAGCTTTCCTAACAATGCCCTCTTCTATTAGATATGTGAGTATCTAATAATGAAAGAAAACTTTTCAAAAGAAGTAAAAATAGTTTGGAAATGCACAGTACAATTTTTTTCAAACAGACAAGATAAAAATCAGCAACAATAAACACAAAAGAAAACAGGTAGAAACAGTTTATAAATGTGCATCGTTGGAATTGAACTGAACCCAGGAAATACTGCTCAGGAAACAAACAGAACACATGTAATTTTGTGTGTTAGAAATGTTTTTGTAGAAGCTGATCGTACAACAAGTATTAGAAGAAATCTGCTCACAAACTGAGAGTCAACAAGGTTGTCTGCAGTGCATAATATGACTGTTCACCTAACATGTGCCACAGGATTACCCTTTGAAAAAAATATCTTCCAATCAAAATCTAACCTTAACTGAAAGTCAATAATGGTAAGAGAATTCTCCCTAATCCTCTGAAACACTACAATAGTTGATAACAAAAGAAGAGTTTTTTGTTTCTACTCTGAATGTTTTCTGAATAAACTGAAAGGTCTCTACCATTGTATTTCTGCTTCCTGGGTAACTAATGAGACTGATGAAATATCCTATATCTTTAGTATCTCACACAAATAAGTTTTCAGATCTTACACTAATCTAACCTGTTCCTGACATTACTAATTCTGGTCTGTTTCTACCAGTTATAAAGCTTCTGAGGAAATTTTGCCCAGTAGTCAAAAGGCTAACATCAACCTCATTCTGCGAATGGCTGTTATACTGCACCTTCTATGTACCTAATACTTTTCTGCTTAGAATGACAAACAGTTTATAATAATTACAGCCATGAATATTGCAAAGATAATGAAAGAATGTAAATACAACAAATTCTACATTTGCTAGGTTGGTGGCTTGCATCACCTGTATCAGGAAGTCTCCTGGAAGGTCGTATGTCTTGCAGAGTTCAGATACTGTCACCTGGCCAGTTTCCTGTAGTTTATCATTTATTTCTTCTGCTAATTGATCCAGGTAACTCCTTATTTAAAAACAAGAAAAAAACACCCACACATTAAGTGTGAATTTCAAAATCAACCTGTTAGCCATATGCTGAATTACTAATTGACCTGACATTATGATGAGTATGGAGTCAGGCTGAGAGAGGTGGGCTTGTTCAGACTGGAGAAGAGAAGATTGGAGAAGGGAGACCTTACAGCAGCCTTCCACTACCTAAAGGCGGCCTACAAGAAACCCGGAGTGAGACTTTTTACAAGGGTATGTAGAGACAGGACAAGGGATAATGGATTTAAACTGAAATAGGCGAGATCTAGATTAGATATTAGGAAGACGTTCTTTACTGTGAAGGTGGTGATACACTGGAACAGGTTGGCCAGAGAAGCTGTGGCTGCCCCATTCCTGGCAGTGTTCAAGGCCAGCTTGGATGGGGCTTTGAGCAACCTGGTCTAGTGGAAGGTGTCCCTGCCCATGGTAGCAGGGTTGGAACTAGATGATCTTTAAGGTCCTTTCCAATCCAAACCATTTTATGATTCTATGACTATAGCTCTTTCTGCTGAATTTTTGCAAAAATAAAGTTAGTTTAAATTGATAAAGGAGAACAATGTCAGTGAACATGTCGTTGTTTGGTTTTGGTTTTCTTTAAGCCTGCTAACCAAGTAGCTAGTATTAAAATTGGCTATTTATCTGCTTGTATGAATTTGTCAACTAGCAGGAACAAGAAAACATTATATGTCAAGGAGGCTTAGAAAAGGGCTTTAATAAGCAAGATAGTTTTTTATCAAGAGAGCCAGGAACTTCACAATCTTTGCCAAGAATAAATCCTGCAGCACAATCAATAATAGAGACAAGAGTATTACTTCAGTGGCTGTTAGTGTGCTGAAAGCCATGAAATAACTTGCTCATACATCTTCAGCTTGTGAGGTAAAGCAAGATGTGGGAAAAATTAGACTGTTTGTCAATAGCCGAGGCAAACAGCAAAGGCAAGAGAGATATGGCTTCTGTACACAGAGACACTGAGTAAGAAATGAAGCCTCCTATGTGCAGGATACTGGCCTCAGTAAAGCCTTTGCTCCATGGATTCACTGAATGCTCTGCTGAGACAGGCCTGGGTTGCCATTTCCAGAAGAAGCACTGATCATCACCAGGCACCCTTTGCAGCAGGCAAGAAAAATGCAGTTTGCTTCAAAAGCAACAAAGGCTGGCCAATGTTTTTAGCCTGCATTCTAAAATATGAGAGGGATGTGAATTATACATATTGCTCCTGAAGGTACTCACTCATTTATAAGCTGTCCCAATACAAGCTGAATATTTTTTTCAGATTTAACGATGTCATTAGCTCTGTTTTCAATATGTAGAAGGTCCACATTTATTACCTAAAGAAAAATGCCAATGAAACCTTTTATCAGAACTTTAAATTAATTCTCAAACACTGAGATATCATATTTGCACATTCCTATGTCTTGAGGAAAACTGCTTCTATTTTTTCTGCTATTTCATACATACATAGTTAAGCTGTGATTTGGAATAAAGCAGCAATGCTTTCTTTGCAACTGTGACAAGGTTAAAAGAAACCTCTACAATAAAAAAATCCAGAAAGCTACGAACAGAAAATACTAAATTGTATTTCAGAACGGTTTTCTGATTCCAAGTGACTTTACTCAAGCCAGAAGGGAAAATTAGTCACAGAGGAAGACTACTCGAGCATAAAGATTAGTGGATACAAGTGAATAAAAAAGGAAGAGTGAAGATCCAAAGAGGCATGCAAAAGTTAATTATGCATGCTCCTGCAGCTTTATATTTAAATTAAAAACATATTTACTTTGTTTGCCATCCTTAGTTTACAAAGGAAGAGTTCATAAAGAAAATCTGTATATTTCAGTGGTGATTTCAGAGTTCTTAGGTTATCATTATGCACACAGGAGCTTTCTACAAAGCAGTAAATTGTCAGATTAAGTAATCTGCTGTACTCTGACATGAGCTATCAGCTTTTCATAAAGTTCATTCTCTTAGAAAAGAAAATTAGCTGGAATATAACTGATGAACTCCACGTTTACAATATACATGGTGAAGTAAAGAAAGAAGCATGCAGTATTTTATTACTAAAAAGTTACCTGTTGTAAGTCAACAATGTTTACTCGACCTTCAAAAAAAAAAAAGTACAAATATACTTTTAGTATATAAAACATGTTTGAACAGATTTAGTATATAGCATAGTCCATTGTGTACAAAACATTTCCTCACTATCTTTCTGTAAACCAATTAAATCAACTTCAGCTTTATATGTTATCAAATCACAGGCAGTCAGAGCAAGATATCCCTACTGTTCTACCTACTGCCTTGCTGACAATCCAATACTGAAACTCCAGAAGTGAAAATCACTGTTTAAACTCCCTCCCAATTAGCTTTTGCCTTGCTGCTGATCTGGATTTGACCACTTGTCCATGAGTATCAAAACAGCGATTACCAAAACTTTTTACCCTTGCATGATGCTACTAACAAACCCCAGCAACTTTAAATTCAATTCAAGCTATCATACTGATATGATATAGTGGCCTAACATATTGTGGCATATTTGTGGTGATTGTAAAAATACTACTAATCTGCATAAACATAATAAGGAAGTTAATTTTCTAAACACATAACATGAAATTCACCCTTAAGCATAACTAAAAGTACAGTACACTGTCTTCTCATTAAAACCCTTGATAAAAAGCTATCTGAAGCTATGTGCTTCCTTACATATATGAGATCTTACAAAGCAGATGGCTCATCATTCTCATAAAATAGAAAATGTCAGTGACAATTTTAAAATACTATCAAGGACATGAACAGAGAATGATTTTGAAATTCCGAGTCAAGGCCAAATATCTAGGCTAGATAGTCAACCATACTAAAGTGCCAAACTTCCTTCAAAAGGGTTCTTAGACCACTTCTACCTTCTCATGGGTGAAAATGAACAAATGAGCATATCTTGATATGCTTATCTAAACGTTTAACACAGATCCGAAGTGACAATAAAAAAGTAGTAGGTGCATTAATATGTAGATGAAGCAGTAGGAAGCAAAGGGTTTGTTTTTTTTTTTTTTTTTGGGTTGTTTTGTTGGTTTGTTTTTTTTTTGCAAGATTAGGGCTACTGAACAAAACCTTCAAAGTCTTTCTGTAGTCTTCAGAACTAACTTCCAAATCCAGAGGAAGAAAGCAAATGCCACACTTACCACCACATACATGAAGCTCATCCCGGATCTCTTTACTAATCTGTGCTGGAGTGACATATTCTTTTCCATCAAGTGTGTGCACTACTTCCAACTGCTTCTCTGCAATCAGTTTAGTGACAATTTCTATACAGTTCCGCTCTGATAATCTACCAACAGCAGAAATAAAATCAGTCAAGTCTAAGTAAATGCTTGCTAAAATTATCTTTAAATTGATGTTTCAGAAATACTAAACACAGGAAGTGCATTGAGGAGTACTGTTCTGTGTCAGTATTTTTAAAGACAAAAATCCGAATTCAGGATCCAGCTGATCACCTCCCAGATCATCCATATGGCTTCATTTATGTGCGTCATGTCTCTGTATGGCTGTGCTTACAGAATGTGTCTATCACTCTTCTCTATTTCTGTATTTTGCTTTGCTTGCTTGCGATGATTTTGTTTTTCTTTAATAAAAACAGTAGGCAACAACCTCTACTGCTCGACACATACGGAAGAAACAAAGCACTGGAACCATGACAGCGTTCACCAGCCTGAACTTAGCAGCAATTGCATACCGTGGACCTGCACGTACTCTGTGAGGGCCCTCGGGACTTTTGGGGACTGCCTGGCTGAGCTCCCGGCCCCGGCTGTGTGTGAGGGCAGGAGGCTGTGAGGGCGGGCGAGGGAAGGGAGGCCGCCGGCGCGGGGAAGGCAGGGAGCGCCGGCAGGCGATCCTTAGCTGCAGGTGGCGAGCGCCGGGGTCCGCAGCGGGTACCGGCGCCGCGCTGCTCACCTGTGGGCCACCTCAGCAAACTGCGCCCGCTGGAAATCAGCCGCCAGGCGCCGAATCTCCTCCCAGGCGGCCGCCATCGCCGCCTCGACACTACACGTCAGACCCCGCCAGCCGGGCTACGGGCAGCCAGCGCGGTCAAAACTCCTCGCCACGGCATCCTCCCGCAGCGTCACCTATCGGCCGGGAGCCGCCCCGGGCCTCGTCGCAGCCCAAACAACGATAAAATAGCAAAACAAAAAAAAAAAAAAAATCAAAAAATCAAAAAGCGGTTTCCCCAGGCGTGCCTGACTTCCGCAGCGGGGCCCGGTGGATGTAGCCACGAGAGCAGGCAAACCGAGTTGTCAGTAAGGCCCTGAGCAGTGTCGTCACGGCTGACGGGGTGCTGGAGCTGATGGCCGAGCAGCGTGCTTCACCCTGTGTGCTGTGTGCCCTCTTGGCAGCCGGCTTCTCTGGCACCCTGTCAGGGGACTGAAACTTGGTCTGAAGCGTAAACAGAGCGTGCTGCTGGGAATCTGAACAGCACTGCAAACTGAAGTGAAATTTAGTCTGGAAGTAGGGTATGGGGTAAATAGTGTCATCATTTAATGGCACTGCTATTGCGCAGTGAGGGGTGCAATGGAGATGAGATTTTGTAAAGAACTATTTTTGTGAAAGCTTGAAAATCTTAAGTTTAGAGTTGCACGTAGTAAGGAAAAGCAATGTTTCCTTACTAAGCTAACAGATCTTAAGGAAAGGTAGAACACTGATACCTGGATCAGAAGTAACAACTAACTTCAGAAAAATTAGGAAGAAACCCATGGTCAAAAATACAAAAGTGTTAAAATAAATATAAAAAACCCAAGCAAACAAACAAAAAACCCCCACAAAGTAAACTGGGTTTGGCAACATAAAGTACTTTTAGCAGTATATAGAAAATTCATAGAAAGAATGAGTAATGCAAAATATAGAAGAGCAAAGTTCCTAAGAGGTGTGGTTTATTAGAAAACTTTTCACTTGGCATAAAAAATTAATTAGAAGAATTTTGATATGCATATTTTCTTTTCACTCAGAAAGAGCAGTGCCATATGTTCATCTGGAATTGATCTGATATTAACAGGGGAATAAAGCATAAAGCATTTGGTAGACTGGACTCTGTGCAGACAGTTTTTGATATGGGATATTTTGTTAAGATACCTGCAAAGACAGGAATTAGCAGTGCAGCCTCTGTAATGGTGAAAAAGTAGAAATGATGTAAAAGTAGAAATGAGAAAATATTTGTCCAACAAATATACAGTATACAAACATTTGTATACTGGATAAAATGGAGTATAAATTAGAATTTTATTAAATGGTTCTTTAATTCTGCATGTGTCATGGCATTATCTTCATCACTTGCTGGCCATTTTTTAGTACCAAACTGCTGAATTTGTGAATTTAAAGATGTAGCTATCTGATTTTGCTCATTAATGTGCTTAATTTGATTTTAGGATCAAAAAGGTTACCTCATGTCTCATTTGGTTTTCATTGTGCTGGTATACAAAATCTAAGTAACATCACCAATTTTGATGTGGTGATTCAGAGGCATTACTCAGATGAAGGAACAAGTACCTAGTAAGCTCTTGCTTTATCAGAGAGTTAGCAAGTTAAAGCACAAGGTTTATAAAATGGTAAGTGGATATTGAATGTATGTTAGAAGGATGTTTTCACCCGGCCTGTGTGTGCCATGGGTAGCACTGGCTTTTTTCATTTTCACAGTCCCCCTTTAATGAACAGTAATAATATTCATAATAAATGAATATTCAATAAATAACATAATGTTTTGCTTTTCAGCATACTCTTTTCCTGTCCTGTTGCACAGTGGCTGTGCTGTATGCTAATGGGAGGCTGCTTAGTTCAACCTCAAGCAGTCTTTCTACATAATTGGTTTCATTATGAAACACCATACTTTCAATTAACTAGTGTGATTACTTACCTAAATCTAGATAGGAGAAATTTTGTATTCCTTTGGTTCTTCCTTTGCAGTGAATATTTTTATCAGTAATAAAGCATTCCCTGAGTAAAATCTTACAGATGTGCAAGGCATGAAACAGCACATGCATGTGGGAAATCTTACAAGTAACACTGAATGCTAAATGCATCAGCAGCTTCCTTGTTCATACGCTATGTGCATGTGTTTCAGATGTGTATTCAGAAAATGATATTCATATAGATGCTGGGGATTTTTTTACTGTTTCTAAGAAACCCTTTCCTTTTGTTAGGATATGTAGAGCGCTAATGAAATTTTCTCAGCTTCAGAATACTAAGTCCAGTTTATATGTTTGTTTGGCAAGGTTATTTTCTGTATTTGGATTAGAAGACTAAATGTACTGAAGTATTTAAATGAGCAATCTTCTACACTGTATTTGACAAAATCCCCTTTGTTCTTTTTTTTGAGGAATAGTTAAACATAATATACAGAATTTAGAGTAACTGTTTGTTTCACCTGATCTGAAAACATAATACAGAATATTTAGGGGAAGTGGAAGATATTTCTGCAGGTTTTCAGCCATATGCCCAGTTAAAAATCAAATGTAATGCTGTGTTTATAGAACAAATTGATAAGAATAAAAGCCAGTGTAAACCTGCATATTTCTCGATTCAACTGAATATTTTGATTAATGCTAAATAGAAGATCAATTTTTCAGTAATAGCATAGCATGTCATAGTGAGATACTGCAAACATCAAGTATATTTTACTCTGATATACTGAGTTATGGAACAGAACACTGAAGTCATAGATAATGTTTTTATTCATAGTAAACTAAAAACACTTGTAAAATATTGCAAACAACATAAAACACATGCTGTTGTATAAATGAAAAAGCAGTTATGCAGTCAAAAGCAGCAGAGAAACTTTTAAGGGGTCAGTCAACAGAAATTCTCAAAATCCAATGCTAAACAAAGACTCAAGCAGCAATTAAGGCCAGACAAATAAAATAAAAGTACTTTATTTAAAGATAGAAGGGGAGTACATGCTAATTTTAACTATTATTTCAAAATGCAGTATTAAGAAACATGCAAATAATAAGAAACTCAGACATTTTTATCCCCAGACTACTTTTTTCACAGTGACGTATTTTCAAATCGCTTTTTGTGATGCTTCCTCTGTATGAGGCTCATGTTGCAGTTGAGGTGCCATGGATCACATTCTAAAGCAGCAATGATCTCTTTTTTACATATTCTTGACAG